>NC_140592.1:869916757-870461279 GCF_964204655.1 Triturus cristatus
AGCGGAGTTATACCTAGTGGAACGCGGAGGTCGTGGGGGATAGGTCTCTAGGGCATAAGCGAACATGGTCTGGAATGCCCAGAATGATCCATTATAACTAAAGGGCAGAACTAGATAAGGGATGCCCTTGTCCATGGTATGTGGTATCAAGCCACACACCCAGCAGTTTGTTGTGTGTACCACTAGTTGATGTTGGTGCAACAGCTGAATGAAAGTGTTATTTATAAACTCAGAGCGTCGAGCTTGCTCGTGGGCAGGAAAAGGATGGAAAGAATGAAGAGAAACAACAGTCGGGGAAACGGGAGCATGGGGAGATACTGTAGATGTAACAGGTGTAAAGATCAACTGAATACCAAAAATAATTCCGCCTACCAAAGTTATAAAAACAATCAGAAGTGTCAGAGCACATTGCATTAGAAAACATTTGCTATACAATATGTCATATAGTTTCGTCTTGTGCACATTTATGACGTTAACCCGTCGCAGTTCAGGAAGCTCCATCTTCTACAACCGTTCGCAACAGATGGTTTGTACCTGTTAAAAAATTGCCTCTGTCTACTCTGGGAGTTCCCAAAGTAAACAGAAGAAACCGACCTTGTGTCTGGTTCCCTGCAAATTAAAACAAGGCACACGTTACGACCCTACGGTAACCCAGACGGCAAGGTAAGAGAACAACAAAAACAATAAGATAAAAATTTAGAGCAAACTTCCTGACTGAGTGGAATGTAATAGGATCAAAACAGTTTTCAAACAAAAAGGTAATTATGTAATGTCATTAGTTCATAGCATGTGAACGTAGATTATATCTGTCCACGCGGCACCCCTTACACTGACCTGCTCCCTGCTGACGAGAGGCAACTACCTCGAAACACGTGTCCAGGGATGGCTAACGCAACACATACTGTTCTTTATACATCGTGGCATAGGCGTACTCGCCGTCGCCACTACATTTACCACAGTTCCTTGGGGCAACTTGCTGGTGTGACGAGCAGTGTGCGACCTACCTTTGCACAATTTATTACGGCTCCCTTGAGCCAACGGGCTGACGAGCCTTGGATCTGCACCTGCGCGCCATGAGAGGTACTTGACCTGTTTTAATTACATTTTGGCAGTCCACGCGGCACCCCTTACACTGACCTGCTCCCTGCTGACGAGAGGCAACTACCTCGAAACACGTGTCCAGGGATGGCTAACGCAACACATACTGTTCTTTATACATCGTGGCATAGGCGTACTCGCCGTCGCCACTACATTTACCACAGTTCCTTGGGGCAACTTGCTGGTGTGACGAGCAGTGTGCGACCTACCTTTGCACAATTTATTACGGCTCCCTTGAGCCAACGGGCTGACGAGCCTTGGATCTGCACCTGCGCGCCATGAGAGGTACTTGACCTGTTTTAATTACATTTTGGCAGTCCACGCGGCACCCCTTACACTGACCTGCTCCCTGCTGACGAGAGGCAACTACCTCGAAACACGTGTCCAGGGATGGCTAACGCAACACATACTGTTCTTTATACATCGTGGCATAGGCGTACTCGCCGTCGCCACTACATTTACCACAGTTCCTTGGGGCAACTTGCTGGTGTGACGAGCAGTGTGCGACCTACCTTTGCACAATTTATTACGGCTCCCTTGAGCCAACGGGCTGACGAGCCTTGGATCTGCACCTGCGCGCCATGAGAGGTACTTGACCTGTTTTAATTACATTTTGGCAGTCCACGCGGCACCCCTTACACTGACCTGCTCCCTGCTGACGAGAGGCAACTACCTCGAAACACGTGTCCAGGGATGGCTAACGCAACACATACTGTTCTTTATACATCGTGGCATAGGCGTACTCGCCGTCGCCACTACATTTACCACAGTTCCTTGGGGCAACTTGCTGGTGTGACGAGCAGTGTGCGACCTACCTTTGCACAATTTATTACGGCTCCCTTGAGCCAACGGGCTGACGAGCCTTGGATCTGCACCTGCGCGCCATGAGAGGTACTTGACCTGTTTTAATTACATTTTGGCAGTCCACGCGGCACCCCTTACACTGACCTGCTCCCTGCTGACGAGAGGCAACTACCTCGAAACACGTGTCCAGGGATGGCTAACGCAACACATACTGTTCTTTATACATCGTGGCATAGGCGTACTCGCCGTCGCCACTACATTTACCACAGTTCCTTGGGGCAACTTGCTGGTGTGACGAGCAGTGTGCGACCTACCTTTGCACAGTAGATTATATCTGTACTTCCCGGGTCTTGTTTGATCTTGGAATAGCTGGTCTACAGGTGCAGAAATGTTCGAATCCACAGGTGACAAATGTTCACTTTGTACAACACTCTGTCCAGGGTTCAAAGGAGCAGTTCCTGCTGAGGTGTCAAAGTTCAGCGTTTCAGTTCGTGGGTCCGTTATGGACTCTGCATCACTGAAAGGGATGAGCCTAGGAACAGGTTCTGTCTCGGATACACCAAATCCCTGTATAACCCAGTTGTCATAGGGGAGTGGGAGAGGGACACGCTTCGTATGGCTAGCGTGCACCCAATTCTTCCTTCCAGCTAGGCGTACAGCAGTCCTCGTTGTTAGGAGTACCTGGAACGGACCCACGAATCTTGGCTGGAGGTTCCGGGTTCGCTCAAAATTCCGCACTACCACTTGGTCGCCTGGTTTCAACGTGTGGCCGGGACTCTCTGGCAGTTTGGGCAAGGATTCGAATACCTGTTGATGAATAAGGCTTAGTTTAGCAGTCAGGTCATAAAGATAATCAATCAACATTGGATATTCGATCTGTTTGAATTCCTTTGGCCTAGGGACTCCCCAAACATTTGCAGGACGACCGAACACAGTCTCATATGGGCTAAGCCCTACTCGAGAGTGTACAGTCGCTCTGGTGGACAGTAGAGCTAAAGGCAGTGCATCTGGCCAAGATAGACCAGTGGAAGCTTGAATTTTAGCAAGTTTCAGCTTCAGGGTACCATTGTACCCTTCAACCAAACCTGCGGACTGTGGGTGATTCGCACTGTGGAATTTCTGGGCGATACCCAGACCCGTACACACACTCTTCATGACTTTCCCTACAAACTCACTTCCATTGTCCGACCAAACAATCCGTGGCATACCATACCTGGGGAAGTATTCTTTGAGGAGGATTTTGGCAGTGGACATAGCAGTGTTATCCTTTAATGGATATGCCTCAATCCATCTTGAAAAGGCACAGACTACCACTAGGACATATTTTAGATTGTTACACCTGTCCATGTGGATAAAATCCAACTGAATCACTTCAAAGGGACAAGAAGGGGGAGCAAAATGACCAGTTGGGGTTGGGGTTCCCTTGCCAGGATTATGCATCAGGCATATCATACAGTTTTTCACCACTCTTTCCGCACACTTAGTAATTCCATCATTCTTCCATACTGGAGCTAACATTTTACAGATCCCTTTCGAACTGATGTGCGCCGCTCCATGCGCCATTGTGACTACTGCAAGCACATACGCATCAGGTAACATCCAACGCTGCTGTTCAGACAAATCAACCCAACATCCACTTGAATCCATTTTACCCGTTTTCTCCTTCCATTCATTCTTCTCATTTTCAGTTGCTTCATTCTGGATTGCCTTCACACTTTCAATCGTATTCTCACACATCCCTGATTCAGCAATCCATCTTGCGGACGTTGCAACGTACATTCGGCTCGTCATGTTCTTGGCCGTCTCTTTAGCGACCTCATCAGCGAACGCATTCCCACGGCCAACATCATCCGTAATCTTTCGATGTGCACTGCACTTCACAATAGCAACTTCATTCGGTAAGGTCAGAGATTCCAATAGATCGCCGACTAACTGTCCATGTTGGATCTTAGTTCCATGGGACGTGAGAAAACCTCTTTCTTTCCACAGACGTCCAAAGCTATGTGCTACGCCGAAGGCGTACTGGCTATCAGTAAACACATTCACTCTCTTTCCCTCAGCTAAAACACACGCTCTTGTTAGTGCAATTAATTCTGCAGCTTGGGCAGAATTCTGACTTTCTCTTGCAGTCTCAACAATCGTACTCAAAGTCGTAACTGCATACGTGGCCGTCACATCACCATTCTGTAGTTTGAAACAAGACCCATCGACATATAAAGTGCCGTCTGGATCTAGTAGCGGAGTGTCTTTTAAATCAATCCTACCTTTTGTCTCTTCCTCAGTTTTAAAACAACAATCATGGGGCTCTGAATCACTCGACTCCAGAGTAGTCGGCAACAGCGTTGCTGGATTCAGTATGTTGCATCGCTTGATCTGAATGTGACTTGCCAAAAGTGTCAGCTCGTAGCCTGATAGTCTAGCACTGGTGAGGTGCTGAGTTTTCGTTCGATTCATGAGTGTATCCACAGCATGTGGAACCATGACTACTAACATGTTGTTCATGACTAGTCCAGCAGACTGTCGAATAGACACTGCAGCTGCTGCTGTAGCTCTCAAACAACTTGGCAATGCTCTGGCTACCGGATCTAACGTGGATGAGAAATATGCACAAGGCCGCTGTTTGTCACCAAATTGTTGCATTAAAACACTCAACGCACAACCTTCTCTTTCATGAACATATAAAGTAAACGGCTTACTGTAGTCAGGAGTACCCAACACAGGAGCTGAACACAGCGCATTACGTAAGTCGGAGAAGCTCTGTTGACATTCATCAGACCATGGCAAAGGGTTCGGAACACCTTTTCCAGTCAGGGCTACCAATGGTTTTGCCATGAGAGAAAAATTTGGGATCCATTGCCTGCAGTATGACGTAATACCCAAAAACGCACGCGCTTCTCTCTGTGTGCTTGGTACAGTCATCTGCGAAATTGCTTTGATTCTCTCTGGGGTCAACCTTCTTCCCTCCTTTGACAAGAGATGACCTAAGTCGGTCACTTCTTGGCAACAATATTGCAGTTTAGAAGGTGAAACCTTATGATGCAAGTCAGACAAATGACGTAATAAAGAAATTGTAGCTATTTTGCAAGTTTCCTTATCATCAGCAGCCAGTAAAAGATCATCTACATATTGGATCAGAGCAACACCAGGAGGAAGTTCAAGAGCATCTAATTGACTCTTCAATGCTTGGCTGTAAATTGAAGGGCTCTCACAATAACCTTGTGGAGCGCGTTTGAATCTAAAACTGCGGCCTCCTAAGGAGAAACCAAAAATGTCTCTACTTTCCTCGGCTATCGGAATGCTGAAAAATGCATTTTTCAAATCGATCACTGTGAACCATGAGGCTGTGGCAGGAATCAACGTTAATAATGCAGTGATATCTGGTACCACAGGAAACTGCGGAATCACTATTTTGTTAACTTCCCTGAGGTCAATCACAAATCTGTAGATTGGAGGTTTGGTCGGGTCAGTGCGTTTCAAAATCGGCAAAACAGGACTATTGCAGACATTTCCTCTAGTTTCCTCGATCACATCTTTCTGTATTAAGTCTTTCACAATCATGAAAAAAAAGTGCACGTTCACCTTCATTCGAAATCCGATACTGTGGGATTCGTGGGAATCTAACATTCGCTTTCAGACTTACCACATAAGGGGGAATTTCCAAGAGGCCTAAATTGTTAGGACCAGTCGCCCAAAGAGTATCAGGGAGAGAACGCAGCTCCGGTGGGAGCTTATCCATCGACATGTACATTGGAGAGATGACTCTTTTGCCTAATGAGAGCTGTACTCCCGAAGGAGAACAGTACAGTGTCGCATGCAGGCGTTTCAACAGATCTAAACCAAGCAGATTCTCATTACAACCGGTTGTTAGGATAAGGGGTGCTTCTAGTTCGCATGGCCCAACAGAAATTGATAAAGGACTAGAAACAGGATTGTGAACAGGGGCGCCTGAGAAACCTACTGAAGTGTTTGTTAAGCCAGACAAAGGTGCGCTAGGGAGTTTCGCATGCATAATTGAACTTTTTGCCGCACCAGTATCCAACAGAAACGGTTCGACCACGCCTGATGTAACTACTGCGACATAAGGTCCACTCTGATCAACTGGAACTGATACTACTCCCTCTCTTTGCCTGTGGCTGTCCTAGTACTCACTTCTCTGAATCTCTTCATTATGATCATAATAATCTTCAACATGATACTGTGGAGATCTACCCGGTTGCACAGGTTGTACATTTCGCTGATCGAAATAATTTGATGGGCGATCGGCCTGTGGTGTCATAGTACCACGTCCTCTACCTCTAGGAGCTTGCATAAACCCAACATTACCTCTCTGAGCTGGGACACCACAAGTCTGTGCGTGCAGTACCGGACACTCATTCTTATAATGACCCTCCTTTTTACAATAGGCACACTGATTCCATGCTAACTGTTGTCGGGAAAAACCATAATTAAATCTTTGGGACGTCCCTTGCTGGAATTGTGGCTGTTGCTGAAACTGGGGTCGCTGCTGTGAATCTGACTGATTCGAGCGAGGCGGATACGCCTGTTGCAATAGTACTTTAGTCTTTAAATCTTTCGTTTTCTTTTCTGACTTTTCCTTCTCTTCTTTCTCTCTATTCTCGTAATACTGAGCAGTTGCAAGTATTTGTGCTGTTGTCGACACTGCCCATGCACTTTCAGAATCCTTTAACTTGTTACTAAGCTCAGGTAGTAAATTAAACACAAACTTGTCGACAAATAACCTTTGGCCTCCCTCAGTACTCATATCTTGCCCACTGTGGTCTATGAAGGTCTCTTCAAATCTAGTGAAGAAGTCAGATACGCTTTCGTCCTTCTTTTGCTTGCATGCCGATAGTTTATCCCAATTAACTCGTAACGCTGGCATCAACGTTTTCATCAGATTAATTATTCTGCCAGGTAAGGCAGCAATCAGAGGTTCAGGTTTAGCACCGCCAACTTGTTGCGTATCTGCTGCTACAATAGCTGGCCAATCACCTCCTAGGGCGACTGGGTGGTTCTCTTGCCGAATCTTGGCCCATATAGGCTGTGGCACTACATTGCCAAATAACATTTCAATGTCTGCCAAATTCATGACACACGCTTGAACTGTCTGCGTTAACTCTTTATAATAACCAGCAGGATTTTTACGCGGGTCCGGCAGCGCCTGTTTTACTGCTAATACTTCGGCCCGCTTCCAAGGGATGTGTATCCACACTCTCTGGAATTGTGCCGGGGCAGCTGCAATACCATTAGCCCCATCAGCTTGAACTGCATCACGCCATATCGGTGGAACTTCCCTCATCGGATATTGACCTAGTCTTTTCCTAGTAATCGGTGAACCATCAGGATCCCTTGTCGCTCGAAGAGGGGAATCATCTCTATAAGCTAAAATCAGTTCTATCGCTCCCCTTACTTCTGAACCTATCACCATTCCTGCGGCGAATTTCTGCTGAACATTTATCAGATCAGAGGGGACGGAATCTAAGTCATCATCTTCCCATTCCTCACGCACAAGAGAACACATCACGTCAAAAACATAACGTTGAGTTGGTTCATTCCATTGCATAAAGGTATCTAACACTCTTCGTGCATCATACTTCACAGCTTTCGACATCCACCTAAGAGCTGTCGAATCTAACATTTCTCGTTCCTGAGGACCAGGAAGCTGACTACGTCTCTGTATAGAGTCAGAAACGGGGGTCCCAATTAAAGACCTGTAGAGAGGAGTTAAGATATTAGTTACAGAGTCGGTTATTTTCCGACGAACGGAAAGCGGAGTCAGAGTGTTCACAGGGTTCGGGAACAGGGCAGCTGGAGCAGATGAAATAGTAAGGGTGGGAGTAGCAGGTAAAGCAATTTGCGAAACGACAGGCAAAGGCGGAACAGGCGACCCAGGAAGAGGGGGTGCCGAAGGAACATTAACCACGGGAAGGACAGGAGCTGGAATCAAAGGAAGTGGAGCAACTATTCCAGGCTGACCAGCAGCTGGCTGTACAACAGGTAGTAACTGTGGTGCTGTAATACCCTGTGCATACGGTGGAGGTGAATTCAACAGATAAGACAACAGAGGATCCTTTTCATGGTCCTCTATCGACTTAGTAGGACAAGATGGCAATACAGGGTAACATTTATCAATTGCCAAATTATATTTTCTATTCGCCATCTCCATTGCTTTCTCGGTCTCGTTGACATGCAGCTGCCTAGCAGACTCCATTAAAGTCAACCCTTTCTCTTTCTGTTCTTTCTTCGTCTTCCTAATTTCTCTCTGTTTTGCTTCTTTACGCCATACGCGAAAAGAATCAAACATTGCCGGCCGGGCTTTTCTCTTAAACAACTTCATTTCTAGATTGCCTAGAATTTCGGTTTCGAAGCTACCATGCGGTGGCCAACTAAGGACACCATCTTTTCTGGTATAACGGACCCATACTTCATTATACGTAATAGGACCTACACCATGTTTACAATAGAGCTCATATGTAGGAGTTCCAATCGGAGGAACCGAACACGAATCCTCCAACCGGGAATCCCCGTTGCAACGTAACCAGGACAGGAAACAATTACTACTGCTAGTCATGATAAACAAAGACAAATTCCAACCAAAAATGCGCAGAGAACTTAGGCCTACCAAAATGAACCAATACCAAAACAAAGATTATCTAAACAAGAGCGACCAATGATAATCTATGAATTAAACCAGAGCAACAAAGAACAACCAAACTGAGCGTAACCCACTTAATACTTAACTGAAATGTGGAAGACGTCACCAAGGAGAACCCGTCTACGTCTCGCCGTACTAAGGTCTGCACCTCGGGTCCAAGACAGGGCGACAGTCAGGGCAGCGGTCCTCTGTAGCCGTCTGGGAACGGGAACCCTCGTGGAAGAGATCGTCGGGCCACTTTTACGACATGCAGGGATCGATGAAGCGGGGTACCTCCCTCCGGAATCTTCACACGAAACTCCCCAAACTTTTCAGGCTTTGGACCGGTACCGGATGACGTCGCCCCACGTTGGGCGCCAAATTGAGGTTCTGGACTTTTAAGAGTCCAGAGGTGTCAGGGAAACAACACCCGAAGACCCCTGAGTTCCTTCCTGTCTCGGTGCACAAATAAACAGAGACACGGGTTTCTCGATGGTGGCATCAGAGACCAAGATTTATTCACTGCAGGGACACAGAAGTCATAGGAACCACACAGAGGCAGAATCTACGAGACTGTTCGAATTGCATTAAGTGGGTTGTTCCTTAAATACACGAAAAATGTCTTTAGGCAACATTACACGAATATTTCTCATGCCCAACCCGGTATCCCAAACAAACAATAAATAGACATCAAACAATAATTAGTCGTAGGTTTTCGGTATTCGATCAGGTCCCCTTGTCAGTTTTCCATTCTTTGCCCGATCCTCCCCATCATAAAAATCGTAACCTCCCCATTGTAAAAGCCCAGAAGGAGAGGAGCAGAGCCAGGTGCAAAGGATTGAAAAGTAGGATAAGAGGTGTTTATGGATCATAAACGGGCATGGCTACCGTCTTCGGCCTTTCAGTCAGGACAACGGACATGAGAACCAGTATAGCAGGACTGGCCTCAGGCAAGGGAGGCAGCTTGATTCTGCCTAGTCATGCAGCGTCGGCCTTTCTCGGGCTCGAGCTTACGTGTCCTTAACAAGGTGATTCTGCCGGGGTCATCGCCCGTTCATTGACTATGTGAGGGCAAGAAACAAAATGGATGCCGTAACTAAAATGGATGCCATGACTTAACAACAGAATGCCCTATTTCTCAGTGACTTCATGCTAGTTGCGCAGCGAAAACACTGACATGTATATAATGGATCATTTGCGGTTCATTGGTACCAAAATCGTGTCAGTACTACGATACCGAATACACGGGTTTGGATCGCTACAGAACCTCAACGTGAGGAGGAAAGTCTTTGTAGGATCACAGGCAAAACCTGGCAACCGCAGGGGAGCGGGAATCCCGGAGGTCCTTTCAGAATCCGGAAGCAGACACAATCCAGAAAGCCGTGGGCGTGCAGCAACCAAGGCTATTCTTTATGGAGGATGCGGGTTAAAACCCGGAAGCCGCTAACGTGCGGTAATCACAAGTCCAGAAGGTGAATGTGGGCGAAACACTGCAGCCGCGGGAGAGCGGCAAACTCAAAAGTGAGTCAGGGAGAAAGCGGGGAATGGGATATCACGGGCAGGGAAAAGCAGCAACAAGGTAGCGAGGTAGCAAGGCGCTACACCGCGAGTCTCAACTGCGGCAGACTAATGATTCACAGCTGAGGGAGGGGTGGTCCATCCAAAGGAAGGTTGTCAAGCACCTGTCCTTGGTAGAGTGATGCTTATAAACACCTCCCTGGACATGTGATACCTGTGAGTGGACACAACCACCTCCCCTTCCTGCTGCCTTCTGGGTCATGTAGTGTGCTGACTAAAAGGGACCTTGTACTTGTTCTAAAGTGTAACAGACACAATTTATTGTTACTTAAAGGTACAAATTACTTTTACTTGAGATAACTAAAACTGGTAATTTACATTACTTTTTAAGAGTCTAAAAGGGTATAAATTAAACCATATATATATATATATCCAGAAAGTCGCTCCTTCAAACTGCTAGAGCCCCATGGGAGGTGGCGCACACGCCGGCGGAACACGCCGGTAATTAATCCTCAAGCAAAACTTTCCATTGAAATGCGCTCACAGCAACACAGAATCCACCAGGTTTGCAAAATTCAAGGGTGTTTATTCACTTACAACATGTTTCAGCTTGCACGGAAGCCTTGTTCACGTAAATGAATGTGTTTGAAAGCAAAATTAATAAAGCATCAGTCAAATACTGGACACAAACAAAGGACTGACATAAAGTACTTATTCGTCAAGATGCGTGGCAGACATATTGTTATGTACGCAAAATATACGAATGCAAATTGCTCATGTATGCATGCAGATCGGAACGATTACCGCAATGGTGTCACAAAAGAAACATAACAAAACGTTAAGCTCATACAAGTCTTGTACACGTAAATAATGTGTTTAAAAACAAAACTGAAATGATAACGCTTTAGGCATATGCTGGACACAGACGAAGGACTAAGATCGAGTGCCTTGCGTCAAACTGCGTGGCAGACATATTGTAGGGTGCGATAAATGTATAGAAGCAAAATAGCTCATACATGCATGCAGATCGTAAATGTTAACCCAATAAAGTCCCAAAATAGACCTAATGCCACGTTAACATCATACGTTCAATACATTCTATAATGTTCCCTCAGTTGAAAATGTTTATGATATAAGCATAATGATGTAAAAATAGATAAATATGCTCCAAGCATGAAATCTGAAATAGTGCCATACATCAAAATAATGACTAATGTCCCACCACATACACATCCCATGCCAATATGGATTGACAGGCAACCTAAATAGGCAGCGGCTAGACCAATGTCAATTTCCACTTACAATACGTCACTTATGAACATGGGTCCAATCTAATTGACAATCAAATTATTGCATACTCTTGAGATGTTGTCAAATTGCAAACTGCGAGGACAAGGACATAAATAAGTTCAAGTTGCCATGTGAAATACGTAAAAGTGCATGGGTGCATGTATTAACAATCACATGGAACTAATCCGGTGTCAACCATCTTATCCGATGATTCACAAAGTCCATGCTAGATAAAAAATATATGCAAAAAATTGTATACAAAGAAAATGTATATATATATCTGAGAAAACATGTATGATCCGTCCGCCAAATTAGGCCAATGTCCTCAACATGTAAGTGAACTGCTGGATTGTTGTGCAAATGACCAGAATCACAGGGCGTAGGTGTAAAGTGATAATGGCTATATCACATAATAAAATGCTTGTAAAGAGTTGGAGACGTCAGGTGGTACTTGCCAGAGATGCAAGAAGTGCTCAGTGATATGATGGTGAAAAGGGTAGGTTGCCCGTGAAAAGTGAGTGTTGTGGTTGGGCCCCTTCCTTTCCTCCTGTTAGAAGAAACATAATAAAACAACATCAGTTGCTATAAAATTAAAATCAATACAACAGAATACACTTCTTCTTATGCTCTAAACTGAATGGTAGGGGAGAGAGGAAAGAATAGAGCAGACATGGAGCAAACATGATCAGTGAAAACCCGTTCGTATAAAGCAAAGGAAACCTAATGGTGATGGCGTAATGTCACTATTACTCCCTAAGATGTACTGCTGGTTCCTCATCTTGATTAAGACCCCCCGGGTCTTTGGACTGAAAATCAACAATGTACTTAGACTCTCTCTGCCTGAGTTTTAACACCCTGTTACCCCCTCTGGGGTTCCTGGTGATTTGCTCTAAAATAAAGAATCTAAGTAGTGATGTATTGGAGAAATGTTTGTCCCTGAAGTGTCGGGCCACCGGTTATTTTTCATCATTATGCGTGATGGCTCGACAGTGCTCAAGAACACGTTTCTTGGCTAGTAGGGTGGTGCCCCCTATGTACCAAAGTTTGCCAGGAGATTCAATCACATAAATCACGTAGGTGGTGCTGCATGTGAGAAATTGTTTGATCTCTTTCTTAATACCATTGTAGTTGACCATGTTGGTAAAATTGCTGTTATTGCATGCCTTACAATGGCCACAAGGAAAAAATCCCTTGAGGCCATGCTCGTGCCCAGTTGAATAGATAGTAACATCACTTTGTACCAGCATGTCCCTGATACTCCTGCCTGTAGGTCACGCTAGGTCTGTTCGAAATACATTCCCCAATTATGTTGTCACACTTGAGGATCTCCCAATTTTTGGATAATAGCCTATAGATGTTTTTTGATTCTACATTGTAAGTCATGATCAGGCGGGTGTTACAGTCAGTATCATCTTTAGCTTCAGAGGGCTTGTCAGATAGATTCAGAGATCTAGGGACATCATCGGCTCTATCTTTGGCTTTACGAAGCACCCAATTGGGGTAGACCCTGATTTTAAAACGTGCTAGCATTTCACTGCATTCTTGCTGGTATGCCGATTCTGTATTACAGTTTCTTTTGGCCCTCAGCAGTTCCCCATACGGGATACTCCATTTAAGGGTATCCGGATGGCTGCTGAGGGCATGAAGGATGCTGTTGCCTGCAGTGGTTTTCCTGAAAAGTGTTGTATGCAATTGATTATCCTTGATGTTAAGTCTGACATCTAAATATTCAGCAGAGGTTTTACTGATATGGCTGGTCAACACAATATTGTTTTGGTTAGTGTTCAGTTCATCAATGAACCGAATCGCTTCCAGTTCGCTCCCATTCCAAATGATGAATAAATCGTCAATGTAACGCCACCATGTGGTGATATGTGTGAGATGCCGTGCATAGGCAGGGCTGGCAAAGATCTCTTGCTCCCAGCTCCCCAAGAAGAGGTTCGAGAAACTGGGAGCAAAGCATGAACCCATCGCGGTACCAACCAACTGCCTATACAGGACACCATCAAATAAAAAGATGTTATTTGCAAGACAGAATTCCATCATGCTCAGCAACATCCTGTTGTGTTCCCTGAAACGTAAGGGCCGAGATTTTGGGAAATGGCCACAAGCTTCCAAGCCCTGATGATGGTCAATGATGGTGTATAAGGACTGGACATCTAGTGTTATGAGGAGACAATCCTCATCCCACTGTACCTCCTGAATTTTGGTAAGAAAATCCATAGTGTCTTTAATGTGACTGGGCAAGCTGCTGACCCATTCCCGGAGGTTGTGGTCTACATATTTAGAAACATGTTCGGACACACTGCCCATAGAGGACACTATGGGCCATCCAGGTGGATTGTCCTGATCTTTATGTAATTTGGGCAACAGGTAGAGGACAGGTAAGACCGGATGGTCATTAATGAGGTACCTAAATTCCTCCCACTCTAAAATACCCTTGTTCTTCCATGTGGTTAATTTCTCCCACATGTCAGTAATGCTGTTATTATAGATATCTGAAGTAATGAGCATGTAGAACTTCTGGCATTAAGTTGCCTGTGTGCTTCTGCAACATATTTGTCCCTATCCATGATAACAACATTGCCACCCTTGTCCACTGGACGGATGACAATGCTGTTGTCCTCCATCAGAGATTTGAGTGCCTGTCTCTGGAGGGACGAGAGATTGTTGTCAATAGACCAGTCGTTTTTCTTCTTAAGCCTATATTTTCCAAAATCTTTACTGTCACTGTCATGAAATGTGTCAATGGAATCGTGGGGGTGTGTGGGAAGAAATGTGGATTTTGGTTTAAAACCCGAGGCGGCACTGCTGTCAGTGACAAGATCTACATTGTGCACATCTGTGTACTGTTGGTAGAGCCAATTTTTCCTTCTCCCAGTTCTGCCTGGTAGTCGCTGATGGTATCAGAATTAACGACACCCTCCTGTTCCAGTTGTAACATGTTAATGAGGGTGTCTACATCACCAATGACAATATTATCCAAATTATTAGGTGTGAGTGATTTAGTATTCTTGGGCCCCCCCAACCTTTTTAGTTTATGCCACTTTTTTAACTTCAATTTACGAACACATTTAAATAAATCTATTCTGGACTCTGTATAGTCGAAAGGCATTGAAGGACAAAATGAGATCCCCAAACATAATGTCATTTTTCAGTCTCACTCATATTTCTCCTGGATAGATTAATGACTGTCTTATTTACCATATCAGAGTCCATTAGTGTCCTCTTCTGGGGCGCGTCCTTCTGTTTCCCACACCGCCCCTTGCTCTGCCTCTTCTGCCATCTCTGTTGTAATCTTTTTCTTCGGTTTCTTCATTTCCGCGTCCTCTGCCACGTCCTCGGCCTCTCTGTCCCCTTGTCCCTGTTGCCGGAGTTTCTTTCATCGTCCATCGGCTCCGGCGCAGATGACGATATTCCTCTAAAAAATTCACTGGACGTGATGTATTTTCCCCAATGGCTGCCCCTTCTGTATTATATATATATATATATATATATATATATATATATATATATATATATTACCTACTGGCGGTCGCCAGTAGGTAGTTATAGTTAGGACCACGTTTCCATAGGAAAACCTCAACATTCTATTTTGAATAACTTTGGCGCCGGTCGACGAATCCTCGCGAATTTATCAAAATAGGTGGGGCGCTACGCTCCGCTCCTACCCTGAAAGTCTCGGGGGGATCCGTCAAGCGGGGGCTGAGATAAAAGGGGGGTCCCAAAACGCGTTTTTCCCATGCATTTTTCCATAGGACCTTTAGAACGAGCTACAGCCCGAACGGCTGAACAGAATTACTCAAAATTTGGCAGAGAGGTAGTCCCTAGGTCAAGGAAGTGCCTTTTGTAGGTTTGGTGTAAATCTGTTCAGTAGATTCTGAGAAAATAGCCTTTAAATCAATATATATATCTGAGCCCGCTTACGGTACGCTTACCGTACGCTTACGGTAAGCGTACGGTGGCGTGCGCGAGCGCGATTCTGATTGGCTCTTAGATCTTAGTAAACATTCGAATCGGCCGAAACCAGGAAGCGGCGGCCGCCATTTTCTGTGTTTCACTCTGAAAAAAAAAGAGTGAAAACAAGAAAAGGGGGCAATGAGGAGAGTTACAGACCCCCTTACATTTGTGAGGGGGTCAAAGAAGGACTGTAAAGTACAAAACAAACATTTATTGATTTTTAAAAAAAATCACGGGGTACGCGTACGGTAAGCTTACGGTAAGCGTACGGAAGAAACATGGCGTGCGCGAAGGAGATTCTGATTGGCCCATAGATCTTAGTAAACATTCGAATCGGCCGAAACCAGGAAGCGGCGGCCGCCATTTTGTGTGTTTCACTCAGAAAAAAAACAGAGAAAACAAGGAAAGGGGGCAATGAGGAGAGTTACAGACCCCCTAACATTTGTAAGGGGGTCAAAGAAGGACAGAAAAGTACAAAAAAAACATTTATTGATTTTAAAAAAAATCACGGGGTACGCGTACCGTAAGCTTACGGTAAGCGTACGGTAAAAAAAATAAAAAAAAAAAAATGAAAAGCAGATTTAAGAGTTTAGAAATTAGGGAGCTCTAAAAAGAGCTGTTGTGTTTATGAAGTCATTTTTTTAGTGGTACCTACAAGTAAGTACCGATGCAGAGTCTAAGGTTCAAGAGGAAGACTCTGTTCCCTTCATCATTGAAGTGCACACCATCTCCTCTATAAATGTCTTGCATGTCATAACGCAAGTTGTTGTGGTAAATGGCACCCATACCATAGTCACGGAGGAAAGCAGAAACAGATTTGTTGACGTGCTTTCTTGCTTTGTCAATCTGCGGACAGAAATGATTGGACCAGTTCCATTTTTGCCTTTGGCATATGTTGGAAAACACAAAGGCAGTTTTAGGGAAAAGTGTAAACAGTTGTGCAAAGGTGTCCTTCATAAGCATTTCCAGACCTACCCCAGTCAAAGTGCCTAGGTCATTGCCACCACAGTGCACTATTATGAGGTCAGGGTGTTGGATTTGAATGAAGGATTTCACCAATGGCATCAATTGGTGCCACTTTAACCCTCTCTGACCAATCCATTTAATGTCTACATTTGGCAAAGCAAGGTCTCTCACCATACCTGTTTTCTCTGCAAACTTTTCACTCCAGAAGACATAGCTGTGCCCTACAATCCACACTGTGAACATCTTCAAAGGAGAACTGGATGCACTCAGGAGGTGTCTTTCAGTAGAATGGCAATATGAAAAGAAAGACAGTTTGGAAATGGAGGCATACATATTTTTTTCAAAACAAAAAGAACTGATTGGCTGTTTCATACCATTCTAGAATAAAAACTAGGCTGTATGTGTAAATTAATAGAAGCATGTTTTGTATTGGTACAAAAAAATGTGTAACCAAAGAACAGTACTATGGATTTGCTGTAAGGTTTGAAAAGTCAAGCACTCTTGCTCTGTGGAATTGAAACATTGTGTGTCGAACTTCTGACCTAACTCTACACAGCAGTGTTCCATGAGCTGTTGCTATGGTAGCAGGCAGAAGTCAAGTTGGGGGAAGGGTACTAGGCAGAAGTCAAGTTGGGGGAAGGGTACTTTTGGAAAAGGGTTGGTTTTCAACCAATAGAAATGTGTGATTACATTTGAAAAAAAGGGGGAAGCACTGAGATTTGAAACTTACATGTATATGTGTGGAAAAATAGAGGGAAAGTTTGCAATTATCTGGTTCTGCTGAGAGGAGAGAGGTGAACACAACAGAGATCCTGGCTCTGATAATCTGCTGTTTGAGTGTCACATTTCTTTCACAACTAACTAATTTTAAAGGTGAGTTTACAGTTTGAGAGGGGATGTATGTGGTAACTTAAGAAATGAATAATAGAAATGGGAATTGTTTTTGTTGTAGTTACACATGGTGGTTTCATAATGTGTCAGTCTGTAAAAGTGATTTACACTTGCCCCGAAAAAAAAAAGAGCAGTAAGTGTGCTTTCAAATTGGCAAAGAAATTTCGTTTTGGGACTAATGTGAAAACATGACTCTGTGTGCATAGAAGAATTATAGGCAGAGATTTATTGCGTCTTGCTCTGGTGATTTCACAGTTGCATTAGATGGAAAGGGGGAGCGAATTTTTGGGGGAAGAAGCAGAGTCTTAGCACACACCCATGTGCTTGCCATGTATAGTCATGCACAGTATTTAGAAGCGAGTGGGGTTTTCAGGTTTAAGTCTGTAATGCAAATACATTCAGCATCACTAAGGCTGGTTGCCCTTGCTGGAGTGTAGGCAGTCACAGAGAATACACATGGTGGTGGTCTGAAAAAACAGCTTGGACATGTGCATTTAAATAAATCAAAAAAAGTGGTTTTATAATGTGTCAGTCTGTAAAAGTGATTTCCAATTGTAAAAAGTGATTTTCACTTGGCCCGAAAAAAAAGAGCAGTAAGTGTGCTTTCAAAATGGCAAAGACATTTCGTTTTGGGACTAATGTGAAAAAATGACTCTGTGTGCATAGAGGAATTATAGGCAGAGATTTATTGCGTCTTGCTCTGGTGATTTCACAGTTGCATTAGATGGAAAGGGGGAGCGAATTTTTGGGGGAAGAAGCAGAGTCTTAGCACACACCCATGTGCTTGCCATGTATAGTCATGCACAGTATTTAGAAGCGAGTGGGGTTTTCAGGTTTAAGTCTGTAATGCAAATACATTCAGCATCACTAAGGCTGGTTGCCCTTGCTGGAGTGTAGGCAGTCACAGAGAATACACATGGTGGTGGTCTGAAAAAACAGCTTGGACATGTGCATTTAAATAAATCAAAAAAAGTGGTTTTATAATGTGTCAGTCTGTAAAAGTGATTTCCAATTGTAAAAAGTGATTTTCACTTGGCCCGAAAAAAAAAGAGCAGTAAGTGTGCTTTCAAAATGGCAAAGAAATTTCGTTTTGGGACTAATGTGAAAAAATGACTCTGTGTGCATAGAGGAATTATAGGCAGAGATTTATTGCGTCTTGCTCTGGTGATTTCACAGTTGCATTAGATGGAAAGGGGGAGCGAATTTTTGGGGGAAGAAGCAGAGTCTTAGCACACACCCATGTGCTTGCCATGTATAGTCATGCACAGTATTTAGAAGCGAGTGGGGTTTTCAGGTTTAAGTCTGTAATGCAAATACATTCAGCATCACTAAGGCTGGTTGCCCTTGCTGGAGTGTAGGCAGTCACCGCGAATACACATGGTGGTGGTCTGAAAAAAACAGCTTGGACAAGTGCAATTAAATAAATTAAAAAAAAAGGTTTCATAATGTGTCAGTCTGTAAAAGTGATTTTCACTTGCCCCGAAAAAAAAAAGAGCAGTAAGTGTGCTTTAAAAATGGCAAAGAAATTTCGTTTTGGGACTAATGTGAAAACATGACTCTGTGTGCATAGAGGAATTATAGGCAGAGATTTATTGCGTCTTGCTCTGGTGATTTCACAGTTGCATTAGATGGAAAGGGGGAGCGAATTTTTGGGGGAAGAAGCAGAGTCTTAGCACACACTCATGTGCTTGCCATGTATAGTCACGCACAGTATTTAGAAGCGAGTGGGGTTTTCAGGTTTAAGTCTGTAATGCAAATACATTCAGCATCACTAAGGCTGGTTGCCCTTGCTGGAGTGTAGGCAGTCACAGAGAATACACATGGTGGTGGTCTGAAAAAACAGCTTGGACATGTGCATTTAAATAAATCAAAAAAAGTGGTTTCATAATGTGTCAGTCTGTAAAAGTGATTTCCAATTGTAAAAAGTGATTTTCACTTGGCCCGAAAAAAAAAGAGCAGTAAGTGTGCTTTCAAAATGGCAAAGAAATTTCGTTTTGGGACTAATGTGAAAACATGACTCTGTGTGCATAGAGGAATTATAGGCAGAGATTTATTGCGTCTTGCTCTGGTGATTTCACAGTTGCATTAGATGGAAAGGGGGGCGAATTTTTGGGGGAAGAAGCAGAGTCTTAGCACACACCCATGTGCTTGCCATGTATAGTCATGCACAGTATTTAGAAGCGAGTGGGGTTTTCAGGTTTAAGTCTGTAATGCAAATACATTCAGCATCACTAAGGCTGGTTGCCCTTGCTGGAGTGTAGGCAGTCACCGCGAATACACATGGTGGTGGTCTGAAAAAAACAGCTTGGACAAGTGCAATTAAATAAATTAAAAAAAAAGGTTTCATAATGTGTCAGTCTGTAAAAGTGATTTTCACTTGCCCCGAAAAAAAAAAGAGCAGTAAGTGTGCTTTAAAAATGGCAAAGAAATTTCGTTTTGGGACTAATGTGAAAACATGACTCTGTGTGCATAGAGGAATTATAGGCAGAGATTTATTGCGTCTTGCTCTGGTGATTTCACAGTTGCATTAGATGGAAAGGGGGAGTGAATTTTTGGGAGAAGAAGCAGAGTCTTAGCACACACCCATGTGCTTGCCGTGTATAGTCATGCACAGTATTTAGAAGCGAGTGGGGTTTTCAGGTTTCAGTCTGTAATGCAAATACATTGAGCTTCACTAAGGCTGGTTGCCCTTGCTGGAGTGTAGCACTCTGGACATGGGCTTTTTAAAAAATCTGAAAAGTGGTTTCATAATGTGACAGTTTGTAAAAGAGATTTTCACTTGCCCAAAAAAAAGAGCAGTTTGTGTGCATTCAAATTGGCAAAGAAATTTTGTTTTGTGACTATTGTGAAAAGAAATGTAGTAATATATTTAAATACAATAAAGGATTTTTTTTTAGTTTTTTTCAGGTATTGCTGAAGAACAGTGAACAAAATTTAAGATGCCTACAAAATCTCGAGTTCAAAAAACGCTAAAAAAAAAACTATATTTGAAGACAACTGGAGGACCAAAGTTAGTAGAAGATGCTCATGTTGGGAAAAAGAAAAAATCTTCTGGTAAGCAGAAAAAAGAATTTCATAAAAAAATATTCAAAACAAAGAAAAATGTACAAAATGTCTGTCCAGGGAAGAATGTAACAAAACGAAGAGAACAGCAAAAAATTGAGAATTTAGTTAATGCAAATATACCTTCTGCAACTGAAAAGTTTTACATAAACAGAAAAACAGCGTTTAAAGAGATACGTAGAAAAATGTTTCAGAGAAGAGTTATGTCCAATTTGATAAAGGATGTGAAGAAATATAAGCAAAAGGCAAAATATTACAAGAGAAAAAAAGAAATTGAAGCCATTGCAGCAAAAGCATTAGAATTAAAAAGGAAACTATTCATATTAATTTTGAATAGGATGCGTACATTAGATAAAATGGTTAATGTACTGAAATCACAAAGCAAAAGCAAAAGAGTAGTGAACAGAACAAACTTTTGTAAAGTGTTTTTAGGAAAGTGGATGCATAGTTCAAGTAGTGAACCTTTTTTTAATGAAGAGAGCTATTTTCAAAGTAATAGTTTGCTGCATGCAGTTGACACCAGAGGTCGTTCATACGAAGTAAAAAATGGTTGCATAATGGAGAAGGAGATAATGGTTCCAAGAGATGAGGTACAAGTGATGGCAGATGAGGCTATGGGGAGACGTCCTAAAGCCCCAGTGTACACTTGGAATTGTAGTAGTATTTGCACTGTGCGTCAGGAATCTATTGACAGATTTCGAGAGTTTCTAAGAGAATATAGTAAAAAAAGTGTAAAACAGAAGATTAAGGTGCTTCAAAGTCTGGATCCATGCAGAGTGAGAGAGAATACTGGTTTGCAGGGTCATTCTCTGGCTTGTCTATCTAGAAAAGTGTGCAATAGTGTTTTCCATCATTTTAGGATGCTGGCTGTTCATCATACTGAAATGAGAAAGTTTGTGAGACGGTTGTATTTTGCCAAAAGTCCAGCAATAAAGTTAAATGAATTGAATAGGGCTCTGTTCCGAGGAACGGTATCGGATGTAGAGAAGGTTGTTGATGAAATTCAGTTTTGTTACTTTGGTCCTGAACAAAACAGTGCAGAGAAGGACACAGTAAATGAGGAAGAAGTGGAAGAGAATGTAGAACCTTCTGTAAGTAAGACATTTAATGATCACATAACAAAATTTGCAATAGTCTCTAATGAAAGACCAAATGTTACTTGTATTTGTTGCCGCAGAACTCATTATAGAAAACAAACTAGGAATGTTGATCTCTACAGAAAGAGTGAAAATGAAGATAATTATAAGTGGATGGATTTTGCCACATATATATTTCTTGAAAATTGTTTTGAATTGGGTGAAGATCAGCGTATTTGTAAATACTGTTACAACAAGTTAGAGGAAAATAGAATGCCGACCAGAGCTGTACATAATAATTTAGAATTGGATGCTATTCCTGCAGAACTTTCTGAATTAAATACATATGAGTCTATACTCATTCAATGTGTTCATCCGTTCCAGACCATAGTACGTATGGAGCCCAAAACTGGTAAATTACCTCCTTCAGATTTACTGAGAGGTTTAAAAGGTAGAGTGGTGTATTTGCCCTTGGATTTGAAAAAAAATATGGAAACTATTGATGCGGATACTTTGGAAACTGAACCATTAATTATTCTGGTTAATGGTGTACCTACAAAGAATAAGAAGATTTGGCAGGAGCTGGTAGATGTGCGGAAAGTACAAAGAGCAAATTTGTATTTGAAAAAAAATAACAAATGGTATGAATCAATTTATATAGAAGAAGAAGAAGAAGACGAAGATTTTCAAGAAGACACAGAAACACCAACTGGACAAATTGAAAAAGTGGACAAGACAAAGGAAGAAGAAATTTATGAACATTTTAGCATACATCCTCTTCATTCGAAAGAAGTTATGGGAGACAATATTGATCTCTTTCAGATGAAGAAAGCAAAAGGAACTCCCGTGAGTGTATGGGAGGAGAGCTTGGAAGCTCGATGTTTTCCCCAGCTGTTTCCTACGGGAAAAGGAGGACGATACGATGAACGTCCAGAACAGATTCCAGCTTCAGAGTATCGGACTACAAGACTATATGCTGAAGATCCCAGATTTCGACAAAGTATTCCTTATTTGTTTCATCTTTTATTTGAAAGCGACTTGTCTGCACTGTCTTATGCAGTAAATCACATTTTAAAAAGTGGAGTACATTTACAAAATGTGTCTGCTAAGGATTTTATGGAGAAAGTGCAGCACCGAGATGATTCTACTTTGTCTTGTGTGGTTACTGCTCCAACTGGGTTAGCAGCATATAACATAAAAGGAATCACCTTACATCGTTTGCTAATGTTACCAGTGGAGCATGAGAACAAAATACAATTCAACAAGCTAACTGGAGAAGCATCCTTGGAAGTTTCACGAGTATTGAAGAAGATGCAAGTTCTCATTATTGATGAGGTGAGCATGGTATCAAACTTAATGCTTGCCTTTGTGCATTTAAGAATGCAGCAAATTTTGAAGACAGACTATGACGTGTTATTTGGTGGAAAACACGTCATAGTTTTTGGAGATCTTTTGCAACTTACTCCAGTTAAAGGACAACCAGTGTTTAATACTGTGACACATGAAGACACGAAGAAGTCATTGGGAAGTATCGGTAATACAAATATTTGGTCCTTCTTTGAGTACAAGGAACTTACAACTAATATGAGGCAAGCAAACGATGAAGAATATGGAAGTATTCTGAAAGATATCAGGATTGGACTACTCACAGAAGCTGGCAAAAAAGCATTACAGACTCGGCTGCTACATAATTTATTTCCAAAGGAAGAAATAGTTGCAGAGAAGATATACAAGAACATTGCAGAAAACAAAAGTGTCATCTGCTTAATGCCTACTCTACGTGAATGCTCAATATTCAATGAGGAGCTTTTGAAATTGGAAAAGGAAGAGATCAGGAAATTGGAAGCAGTGGACAAAATTGAGGATGGAAGAATTACTGTCACAGTAACAGGCAAACTGAAAAATAAATTGGACTCACTAGAGAAGAACATCTCCAAAACAGCTGGATTAGAAAAAAATCTATATGTTTGCATGAACTGTAGAGTGTTTTTAAGGAGAAATTTGGATGTTGAGAAAGGTTTAGTTAATGGAGCGATGGGAAGAGTTGTGGGTTTTATTAATTATCAGAAAAAAGAAGGAATTGAATGTTTAAAAATAAAATTTGATCAGATAGATGAAGTTAAAGATATTTGTCGTTGTACAGTTCGTTTTATGCTTGTGAAAGACTTATATGTACGTAGGAAGCAGTTTCCGTTTTCTCTAGCATATGCTGTAACTATTCACAAGTCTCAAGGATTGACTGTAGATTGTGCATTTGTGAACATTGGTTCAACTGTGTTCAAAGAAGGTATGGCATATGTTGCTTTGTCACGAGTCAAAACATTATCAGGTTTATTCATGATAGACTTTGAAGAATCAAAAGTTAGTGCTGATACAAATTGTGTAAAGGAGTATAATAGATTAAGAAGAAGCTATGCTCCTCATTTAGGTCAGTATCCTGTGTTGGAGAAACGTGTAGTTTCTCGTAAAAGAAAAAATGAGAATATCTGTAGTGAAGATGTAGAGAAGAGGAAAAAAAAGAGGAGTGATGTAATTGCAAGCAAAAAGAAAAAGGAAAATGAAGAACAGGTTGTAGGATGTCATTTTGAAAATAGCTCTGGTGTCAACTGCTACGCAAATGTAGTGCTGAATGTTGCATTTTATCTGGAAAGTTTGCAAGAGCAGATAATAGTAAATCAGGGAAAAAGATTCTGTTCAGAGCTGAGTCTCCTTTTTCAAAAGTTGAGTAAAGATAAAACTCAAATAGAAAGTGCTACTGACATTAGAAAACTTTTAGATGTATGTTCAGGACGAACACAGTTTTCTCAAAATGAACAGCAAGATGCACATGAATTTTTGATGTATTTTCTTCAGGTAGTGGAAGAAGAAGGAGTTCCCATTGACATTTTTTTTGGTCTCTCTTATAAATGGGAACATAGTTGTGATAATTGTTATAATATATGTGGCTCTATTGTTGATAATGAAAGGTTTATTTATTTGACATTGCCAGAGAGTAAAACAGTCACTTTTGCAAAATTAGTTAAAGATGCTAATCATAGCATGAAATGTGGTGAGTGTAATTCTGACATGTTTTCAACATTAATTTTAAAGGAATACGGACAGTATGTAATTTTAATGATGCAACGATGTAGAGCTGATGGTTCAAAATTGGATACTTTAATAAAGAAGTTTACAGGACAGCAATTATCAATTTCAGGAAAAACTTTTGTAACTGTTGCAATAATTTTCCATGATGGACCTACTGTTACTTCTGGACATTACACAGTTTATCTAAAATGTGAAAAAGGCTGGACACTGTGTAATGATTCCCAATTGATTTTCAAACAACGTTTGCCTTTTGATTTAGCAAATTCCTATCTAATCTTCCTGAAACCTAAATTTTAGAGAGACTTGGCAAGATCTGGACAAAATAATTTTACCATTTTACTGGATTACCATTGCAATTTTGTAAAAAAAAAGATTTTTAAAATTATCATTTGGCCTAATGGAAAGATAACCAATTGTAATGTGGACTTTTTTAATTTTTAATGCAATTTTGAAAAACCAATAATTTAGAGATTATCGGTAACTTCTGCACATTTTAAATTTTGGAATGTTATTGGACTGCCATTGGAAATTTTTTCAAAAATGATTTAAAAAATTACTATTTGGCCATGTGGAAAAGTAACCAATTCTATTGTGGACTAAATAAATTATTCAAAAAATTTTCGTGAACCAAAATGTTACAGAGAATCGGTGAGATCTGGACAAATTAAACTTTAGAATTTTATTGGATTTCCGTTGGAAATTTATTCCAAAAAAAAAATTAAAATTACTATTTGGCCTAAAGGAAATGAAATCAGATGTATTTTGGAGTTATTTGAGATATAATATTGTGATTATAGTTCTGAAACAAACATATCAGACGGTATTTTAAAGAAATAAGTATTGGTATTAGATGATATTTTTTTACAATATTATGCATTTCTATAATGTTAAGTTTAATTAAAAAAAGAATCAGGGCTTTTTTAATACAATCTTTGTGATTGGTATTTTTTTTTGCCCGCTGTAAAATGATGAATGCAATTGCTTCCACAATTTATAGTGAAATGCAATATATTCTGAAAACAGCAAAAATAAGGCAAAAAGATTTTTTGGTAAAAAATGTAAATATGTGTACTGTATTATAAAATGTTTAAAAAATATTAATACTTTTTTCTTTTTTTCCAGATAGATATAGAAAATTTTCGAAAACTACAAACATTTTTAAAACTATTTTTTAAAAAAAGAAATGAATAAATATTTTTTCAGTGAGTATGGTAAGTCAATAATAATAATTGTAGTCTCTCAAGGACAATGTAATGTGATAAATGATTTTTAGTGTTTTTTTTAAAAAATAAAAAAAAAGTACGCGCACCGTACGCGTACGGTAAAAAAAAATAAAAAAAAGTTTTTAAAAACATATGTAAAAAAAAGATGAAAGATAAGGTTGGCTCTTAAAAGAACCGTTGTGTTCATGCAGGGACAGAGGAAAGGAAGCATGGGAAAATTATTCAAAGCGACAAATGTGCTGATCTATTTTGTTGTTCACTAGGGAAACACTGGTCTCCCTATGGCAAATTAGATCTTTACAAAATGTGCAATGAATATCAACCTTCCGAAATCGAGGGTTCATTTCCAGAGGGCCAGCAAAAGGAGATTCTCCCCCCACAGATGAAGGGCTCACCTGACCTGCAGGTGATGGTCCAGGCTGAGCTGCTGTGGATGTACTGGCTCGTCTTTCTGAAGAGTTACCTCCAAAAAGATGACCATGTGTCCTTCTGTGTACATCCTGGAGGTGTCTCTTCATGGTGTGATTCCCAAAGGAATACTTCCTGTTAGGATTACCTCTAGAAAGTACACGCTGACACAGCTTGCAAGTAACTAAGGGTGCATTCACCTTTTGCTGGCCTTCTGGAAAAGTAAAATAATCCCAAACATAAGAAGGCTTTTGTTTCCTCGATCTCTGCCTCAAGACAGTGCTGCTAGTGCTAGCCTCACTCTCAGAAGAGCTCTGCTGTTCTGCCATCGTATCCCAAAGACAAACCAGCTCCTTCTCCCAAGGGATCACAAGCAGAAATGAGGGGAATGGGTGTGGTGTAGGAGAGTTCTAGAACTGAAAGTAGTTTCAACCAATCAAAAGTTGTGTTTCAAGATCACATGACCTACCGTACGCTTACGGTACGCTTACGGCAAAAAGTACGCGTGCGCGTAAAAAAGACACGCGCTTGCGCGCATGCGCATAACAGTCACTCCCCGGCACTTCCGCGTAACGTGCGCGTGTGGCGTAAGCGCGCACGCGTCCCACGCGCAGTACGCGCGGCTACGCAAAGTGCGTAACTATACGCAAGCAGCGTAGATAGATTACGGACGTTGCGTAAACCGTACGCTTACCGTGAGCTTACGGTACGCGTACCAAAAAAAAAGAAAAAAAAAAAAAAAGAACTGGAAATAAATTTTACATGTTTATTTTAAAAAATATATTAAAAAAAATATTTAAGGATTTTAAAAATTAAAGCATATTCTTTATAAAAGGTAAGTAAATTAAATTAAAAATATGTTTAAAAAAATTGAAGAATAAAAAAAAAATTAGCATTTAAAAAACCTTGCAAATTCACTGAAAAAACCATGGGTTTCACACACGTTATAGTTAGGAATTAGCATTTAAAAAACCTTTGAAATTCAGTGAAAAAACCATAGGTTTCACACACGTTATAGTTAGGAATTAGCATTTAAAAAACCTTAGAAATTCAGTGAAAAAACCATAGGTTTCACACATGTTATAGTTAGCTGGACATTTTACTCGTAAAAAACCAATGAAATTGCCCCGTTATAGTTAGTTCAGCTAACTATAACTCGCGCGCCCGCAATGCACTGCTGATGACGTCACATATTACATCACTCATGACATGGTCAGTGACATCACTCATGACATCACTGATGACATCTCAAATGACATCACTGATGACATCACTGATGACATCATCCTTGTGATAGAGTGGCAGACCTCCTCTCCCCCTAATATAACCTTTGACACACACATTCAAAAATAGAAACTACAATGTTCAAAACAATGGACATACCAATACCAGTTAAAACAACCTTTTCAGTAATTCTAAGATCCACATACACATCCACTCATTCACCAACAGTCCAATTCAGTCACTCATACATGTACTCACTCATCATATGTACTCATACACCTATACATCCTGTTACACAATGCCACTCATCCATAGAGTTACTCACACACATAGTCACTCATGCTAACAAAGAATCAAACATACATTTACTTGCATATACAGTTATACACACACCACCACACTTACTTCTACGGAAACTTACACATACTTAGTCTTTTAAACAATCACTTATAGAAACACATACTTATTCATACAAGAACTCTTTCAATCTCTCACTCTCACATATACTCACATATATACACCAATAGTCACATATACTAGTTTAAAACATATGTAGTTACTCATAAAGACACTATTGAGACAGTCATTCACTCAATAACACATCCATGCACACACTCATCCACCCATACAGTCCTGCACACATGCTGTGTTCAACACATACAAACAGTGAGTCGCTCATTCATACACCTATGCACTACGTAATACCCCCCACCGAACCATGCAGACACTCAGACTGATACTCAAAAAACCAACTAATAACCTATATAGACACCCATGTATCTACTCACCAACCCATGCAGCCACTTATACACAAAGTGAGAGACTGATACAGATATATACATATTTAAACATTACTCACTAAAACATGTATTCACTATGATACACTTAATCAGTCAGTTAAACAATCAATTTTTCAAAAACAAATCATCAATTTAGACACTTATATACCCATTTATTCTTCCATTGACCTTGAGATATACATATATAAAACATATTTAATTTTCAGAAAAACCCACATTCACTGGATGATGTCATCAGTGATGTCATCAGTGATGTCATTTGAGATGTCATCAGTGATGTCATGAGTGATGTCACTGACCATGTCATGAGTGATGTAATATGTGACGTCATCAGCAGTGCATTGCGGGCGCGCGAGTTATAGTTAGCTGAACTAACTATAACGGGGCAATTTCATTGGTTTTTTACGAGTAAAATGTCCAGCTAACTATAACATGTGTGAAACCTATGGTTTTTTCACTGAATTTCTAAGGTTTTTTAAATGCTAATTCCTAACTATAACGTGTGTGAAACCTATGGTTTTTTCACTGAATATATATATATATATATATATATGTGAGAAGAAAAGGTTACCCTTGCAGTGAGAACGCTTCACACAGGTGAGTATTCCTCTCTTTATTGGGGTCAGTGAAATGGAACAGCACTCGACTTTGGTTCAGATTTCATCGACGCCTGACCGGTTTCGGACTCCCCGTCCTTGTTCACAGGCAAAGTCAGGAAACGGACACCTTGCAGCTCACCTGCTTAAATCTCCAACAGTCACGCCCCACGTGGGCTTAGGCAAGTGCATCATGGTCTCAGCAGTTCTGCAAGGTCCGTAACTTGAAACAAATTAAAATACTTCATACCCCAGTGGGTTGAATCAAAGTTCCATGTTGCCCCATTCGCCATACTATAACCTCAATCCGGGCTCACCCATTCCGACCGCGCCTTGGTTAGGCGCACCAGATCCGCTGTTGATCGCGGCAGAGCGTTCTCGCGACCGGGGCTGGCCGCTAATATGAGAAGAAAAGGTTACCCTTGCAGTGAGAACGCTTCACACAGGTGAGTATTCCTCTCTTTATTGGGGTCAGTGAAATGGAACAGCACTCGACTTTGGTTCAGATTTCATCGACGCCTGACCGGTTTCGGACTCCCCGTCCTTGTTCACAGGCAAAGTCAGGAAACGGACACCTTGCAGCTCACCTGCTTAAATCTCCAACAGTCACGCCCCACGTGGGCTTAGGCAAGTGCATCATGGTCTCAGCAGTTCTGCAAGGTCCGTAACTTGAAACAAATTAAAATACTTCATACCCCAGTGGGTTGAATCAAAGTTCCATGTTGCCCCATTCGCCATACTATAACCTCAATCCGGGCTCACCCATTCCGACCGCGCCTTGGTTAGGCGCACCAGATCCGCTGTTGATCGCGGCAGAGCGTTCTCGCGACCGGGGCTGGCCGCTAATATGAGAAGAAAAGGTTACCCTTGCAGTGAGAACGCTTCACACAGGTGAGTATTCCTCTCTTTATTGTGGTCAGTGAAATGGAACAGCACTCGACTTTGGTTCAGATTTCATCGACGCCTGACCGGTTTCGGACTCCCCGTCCTTGTTCACAGGCAAAGTCAGGAAACGGACACCTTGCAGCTCACCTGCTTAAATCTCCAACAGTCACGCCCCACGTGGGCTTAGGCAAGTGCATCATGGTCTCAGCAGTTCTGCAAGGTCCGTAACTTGAAACAAATTAAAATACTTCATACCCCAGTGGGTTGAATCAAAGTTCCATGTTGCCCCATTCGCCATACTATAACCTCAATCCGGGCTCACCCATTCCGACCGCGCCTTGGTTAGGCGCACCAGATCCGCTGTTGATCGCGGCAGAGCGTTCTCGCGACCGGGGCTGGCCGCTAATATGAGAAGAAAAGGTTACCCTTGCAGTGAGAACGCTTCACACAGGTGAGTATTCCTCTCTTTATTGGGGTCAGTGAAATGGAACAGCACTCGACTTTGGTTCAGATTTCATCGACGCCTGACCGGTTTCGGACTCCCCGTCCTTGTTCACAGGCAAAGTCAGGAAACGGACACCTTGCAGCTCACCTGCTTAAATCTCCAACAGTCACGCCCCACGTGGGCTTAGGCCTTTGCCTGTGAACAAGGACGGGGAGTCCGAAACCGGTCAGGCGTCGATGAAATCTGAACCAAAGTCGAGTGCTGTTCCATTTCACTGACCCCAATAAAGAGAGGAATACTCACCTGTGTGAAGCGTTCTCACTGCAAGGGTAACCTTTTCTTCTCATATATATATATGTATATATATACCCCTGCAATGTTTTGCTCCAGTTAGAGCTTATCAGAGAGGTACAGCTTTGCCCAGTATGAGTCACAACAATAACCTTTCAGGCTTAGAGTGCTGCATTAACTATACAAAAAAAGGAAAAGGAAGTAGGGAACTTTGGGACATTTTCAACTAGCTGTAGTGTCATTTTAATCTTTCGCTTCACAATAAATATCACGGCTCCAACTGCACCTCAGACCAGCGCAATCTCGGACGGGTGCTTCAGAACGCAGAGGTGCATCCGCGTTTAAAATGTTCGCTCACTCCTTTCTCCCTTCTGGCATAAGGAAAGCACTCGCAGGGGTTTTCTTTAGAGTTTCTTTATTAATTCATCCGCTTTGAAACATGACGCGTTTCGGCTGACGCCTTAGTCTAATGTTTACAAGTTTCGCGCCGAACCTGACTTCCCAAGCGTTATGCTGAGCAAACATAGAGCTACTTGTTCAAACTAGAATTAGTCACCCAGATGCACTGCCAATTCTTCCCCTACATTCATTCCTTTATGTATCTTAGTGCCCAGATCAATGATATATCTTGATTCCAGTCTACGTAACTGCTTAATCCTGTCCCCTCCCCTTATATTCATATGGATCTGGTCTACCCCTTAATAACGCAACAGCTCCCTGTTGCTTTCATGTTTCTCAGAGAAATGTCATGCCACTGAATAGGTTGCATCATTTTTAGCTATTGCCCTCATGTGTTCTAAGATTCTTACTTTTACTGGGTGAATAGTACTGCCGATGTATCGCAGTCCACATGGGAATTCAAGACAATAAACCACATAGGCGCTGTTACACGTGAGAAACTTGTTTATATACTTGGGCTTCTTAAGACCAGTTACCTGATATGTGAGCGTCCTTCTGCTACTCACACAAGCCTTACATTTACCACAAGGGTAAAAACCTTTAAGCTCCCTTAAGGTCCCCCCTGTGTTAGGTTTAATATATAAATGGCTTTGGACAAGACTATCTTTCAATGATCTGGCCTTTCTGAAAGTCAATAAAGGGGTTGATGGGATATCTGGACCTATGATGTTATCTGTTTTCAAGATATGCCAGTTTTTTCTCATAATCGTTCTTAATTCATTGGCATCACTTGAAAAGGTAGTTATCATCCTGAATTTGTTTATTCCCATTTCATCTTTCCTCTTTTTCTCCTTGGTAAAAAGGTCCTCTCCGGACATATTCCTAACCTTATTAAGGGTTACGTCCAGAAGATCCCTATTGTAACCTCTGATCAAAAATCTAGTAACACTAGCTTGTGCAGCTTCCTCAAAATCCACTTCCCTAGTGCTATTCCGTTTCAATCTTAAAAACTCCCCATAGGGGATGCTCTTGACCAACCCCGATGGATGGTTACTTGCCGCATGTAATAACGAATTTCCGGCCGTAGGTTTACGATACAGGGACACATATACTTTGTTGTTATCAATACTCACTTTAAGATCCAAAAAATTCACTGTTTCTGAACTGATTTCCCCACTAAACTCCAAATTCACTACATTCCTGTTTAAATCATCAATGAATTCCTTGGCTAGTTGCTCTGATCCATCCCAGATTATACATAGGTCATCTATACAACGATACCAGGAGATCACCCTTCCCAGATTGGCATCGTTAGGCGTTTTGGACACCTGCTCCTCCCACCAACCCACGAATAAATTCGCGTAGCTGGGGGCGAAGCAGGTGCCCATCGCCTACCAGAGATCTGACGATAAAAATCCTCACCAAAGACAAAAATATTATTTTTCAAACAGAATTCTGTGAATTGAAGAATCATTTCATTGTGTTCAGTGAATTTTAATGGCTTTTTTTTCAAAAAATGTGCCACTGCTTCAAGGCCATGTTCATGTTGGATCCGAGTATACAGACTCGTTATGTCTAATACAATTAGTTTGTATTCTGGGCTCCATTGTTGTCTCTCAATGTGCATGAGGAAATCTCGTGAGTCTTTAATATATGCAGGCAACGTCTTAACCAAAGGGAAAAGGAAAAAATCAATGAAAGTTGATAAATGTTCCGTAAGTCCACCCTGTGAAGAGACAATAGGTCTTCCTGGTGCTGTTGTACTGCTTTTGTGTATCTTAGGAATATGATAAAAAGTAGGCACCACTGGATTTAGGCATCGCAGGAATAAATATTCTTCCATATCAAGCATCGATTTATCAAACCAAACTTTGATCATCTCATGGTATCTTTGTATACTGTCCAAGTACACATCTTTAGAGATCTTTTGATAGCAACTATTATCAGACAATTGCCTTAGTGCTTCGGTTTTATAGTTTCTCTAGTTTGTAGAACTATGTTGCCACCTTTATCGGAGGGTTTGCAAATGATCATATTGTCCTTACTTAGACTTTCAATAGCCTCCCGTTGTTCTTTGGTTATATTTAGATTTTTTTGCAATCTAGATTGTTTTCCTCGCAGTCGTATAAGATCTTTGTTGACTGCCTCTGCAAATACATCGATGGCATCTGGGGGTAACTGAGGCAAAAATTGTGAGGTTGGTTTGAAATCACTGATGTCTTTTTCTTGGTCAAATCCTAGTTGTAACGTTCTTTGTACTTTATCCCCCTTTTGAGTATTTTCAACTTGATTGTCCAATCGTAGTGATTCCATAACTTCTAAGGCCGCCAGATCTTCACCAGTTAGTGCATCCGTGGTTTTCGGTTTGCTCAATAGTTTCCTTTGTTTGAGAAAGTTGGGTTTGGACTTGAAGTATTTATGTAGTTTTATCTTGCGGGTCAGTTTAAAAAGGTAAATACGGGTTTGAGCATACTCTAATTTGTTTGACGGGCAGCTAATCTTAATACTTGTTGTTCTGTGTCTCTGAGGGTTTTTGGTGTCAAATTAATGATAGTCAGATTGTCTAGATCCATTTCTTCCCCTTCCTGTTGCGGGTTGTTCTGGTTGGAGCGATTGATCCTCCTGCTTTAGCCGCCCCTCATTGTTTTTCTTTTTCTGCCTCTGGCGGTCTGCTTTTGCCCCCTCTTAGCCACATTTGCCTCATAATGCGAAATACCTCCTGAAAAGGGGTCTTCACCATCATTTGGTTGCTCCCACCATCATCCGAGGATTCGCCACCCGTAACCTCAGACTCCGAGGCATCAACTCTTACTGTTGTGGGTAAATTTCCACTTGCTATCAGTTCCTTAAGTGAGCCTTCGAACTTTTTCACAAACGTGAGTACTCTCTCCTGGGCATAGTCACGCTCATCCCATTCTAACTTCTCCTGTTTCCTTTGTTTGATTTTAGCTTCATATTTCACAAGTTTTTTCTTTATCTGTTCCTTTAGTTCTTCAATTTTCTTCTTGTCTTCCTCTTTCTCAATTTCTGCCTCTATTTTTTCGATTTCCAGTAAAGCTTTATCTCTATCGCTCCAAGCAAATTTTACTAATATGAACAGCATCCCCTTGCTTGACTCAACTGTGTGGGCTGCCCATTCATCCAGAAGTTTAGGGTCCGGATTTTCGTAGGCAGGGATGGTATAAATACGCAAACCTCTAGGTATCCGATTGACATCGATGTAACTTTGTAATGAGGTTTCCTCCCACCACTTTCTTTGTTCGCCCTCATACAGTCTCTCTAATGCTGTAAATTTCGATGTTAAATTCGTGTTCTCAGAGGTCAATTTGCTACCACCTTGTTGTGAGTCTCTTTTTAAACATGCCTTCCGCCGCTTCGCGGCGCTCCGCGGCGCTCCGATACATTGAACATGTTTCAAAAGCGGTATTTCATTAAAGTCTCTGTAGAGCCCCTTCATCCTGCCAAGATAGTGTAACGAAACTGCGAGTTGAATAATTAAACCCGCTTACCGATCCTCGTCGCTTCGTCTCTGGCGTCCTCTGACACTCCGATACTGCCGCTCCTACGAATCAGGCATTTCCGCAGGCGGTGTCGCTGGTAATTTCAATAACGGCTCCAACTGCACCTCAGACCAGCGCACTCTCGGACGGGTGCTTCAGAACGCGGAGGTGCATCCGCGTTTAAAATGCTCGCTCACTCCTTTCTCCCTTCTGGCATAAGGAAAGCACTCGCAGGGGTTTTCTTTAGAGTTTCTTTATTAATTCATCCGCTTTGAAACATGACGCGTTTCGGCTGATGCCTTAGTCTAATGTTTACAAGTTTCACGCCGAAAAGCGGCAGACATTTAAAAATACGTCAACGGTCACATGATGCATTTTACCATGGAAATTAAAGAGAGACCACTGAACTTACATATTCAGGCGCCATATTAGAGTGTATAGATCCACATCGGTCCCGATATGCAAAAACAAACGTTGCTGAATTATTTTCAACAAAGAGTATGTAACTTTAACAAAAAACGTGTAAATCAAATTATTTGCAAACAAAGTTAAAAAATATATTACATACAATTAACGATTTTGTCGGGATCGAATCAATCAGTGGTCTCTCTTTAATTTCCATGGTAAAACGCATCATGTGACCGTTGACGTATTTTTAAATCTCTGCCGCTTTTCGGCGCGAAACTTGTACACATTAGACTAAGGCGTCAGCCGAAATGCATCGTGTTTCAAAGCGGATGAATTAATAAAGAAACTTTCAAGAAAACCCCTGCGAGTGCTTTCCTTATGGCAGAAGGGAGAAAGGAGTGAGCGAGCATATATATATTTATATATATGTATCCTGCTCATTGTTGCACTGAAAAACCAGGGCACTCAGGGGCGGGTGCTCGTCGCGGCAGTGCTCCACGAAAAATCAATGCTCCAAGACAACACACCATACAGTGAAAGTCCAGCACTAGGGGGATTGCTCCAAAGATGTTATTTAATATGCCCTTCGAGAAAACAGACGCGTTTCGGGAATACCTTCGTCAGTGTTTACAATTCTCGCGGCGCGGCAGCATTTTAAATAAACGTACACGTGATTAGACAAGAGACTTCTGTGATCACAACCTCAAGTTAATCTGTGAAAGTGGCGGCCATTTTAACATGGTGTGTTTGATGTAAATGAATACATAGAAGATTTCCTAGAACAACCCTCAATCAATCAAACAACGGCAAATTAACAGGAAAATGTCACTGTTTCAAAACTGTATATTCACAGAAATGCTGCCTAAATTATGGGCTACTGATCAATTATATCATACCCCCAGTTAATATGAGGACAGTCTCCAACATCAATGATACCGTGTATCGGTGAAATCATCAGTTAATACTAAATAGTACATCCACCGTTGTATTCGGTTGTGTTTTTACGGGATCGATTACAATATCCGCAACCCCCGGTCTGCATTAATCGAATTTTTCAACAATATCACACCGTGGATCGGTTAACATTTCATAATGCATTGGCTGTTGTTACAAATTAATATTGACGCATTATCCAATATGGATCAACGGTAGCAACAACAGTAATTGACTGAAGGGTTTGAGTATGTATCTCTTACATCTCCATATCTTTCATGTTAAATGCCAACTTTCATCGATATATCAAAGATATATACAAAAATTATATGAAGAACAAAAGGAACAAAACTGAAGAAACAGGAAAGGGCGAGAAACATCAATTACCTAAACGTACTGTGAGTTCTTCCCCGCTATTGAGTCCTGTGGGTGCCTTACTCTGTAGATCAATAATATAACGGGATTCTAGTCTGCGCAGCTTAAGAACCCTGTCACCTCCTCTTGCGTGTATCGGAACATGGTCTACCCCAAAGTATTGCAATAGTTCCCTGTTGCTTTGGTGTTTAAGTGCAAAATGCCGGGCCACAGGATAATTAGCATCCTTGTTTACTATGGCTCTTTGATGTTCAAGGATGCGTAGCTTTACATTATTGATGGTACTTACGATGTATCTAAGTCCGCAAGGACAGACTAAACAATACACTACATGTGATGTAGAACATGTAATTAATTTTTCGATCATTTTTTGTTGTATGGCACCTGGGATATCATATGTGAGGACCCTTTTGCTGTTGGCACAGGCCCTGCATTTTCCGCATTGAAAGAAACCTTTCATCTCTTTAAGGGTTCCTGTCTTAGCTATAATGGGTGAGAGGTGGCTCTGGACTGGTCTGTCCTTGAGCGATCTCTCTTTTCAAAAAGTAATCAGAGGTCCAGATGGAATATCTTTACCTATAACTAGGTCTGTTTGAAGAATATGCCAGTTCTTTTTTAGCATTCTTCTAAGTGAATTTGCATCCTCCGAGTATGTTGTAATCATGCGGAAGGTGCCTGTATCTGGATCTAAATTCTCACATTGCGTGCCTAGCTTTTGTTCTTTATTTTTAAGGAGCTCTTTGCGGGCAATTCTCTGTACTTTCTTGTATGTAGTCTGTAACCGGCCTAGATCATAGCCTCTCATGCTGAATCACGCTATGCAGCCACTGGCTGGTCTCTCAAAGTCTTCGTCACAGGAACAGTTCCGTTTTAAGCGCAGGAGTTCACCGTAGGGTATACTATTAATTAGTTGCGGTGGATGGCAACTATCGGCATGCAAAATTGAGTTGCCCGCCGTGGGCTTTCTAAACAGTTCGGTCTCTAATCTGCCCTCTTTAGTATACACTCTTAGATCTAAGTAGTTAACTGTAGTTGAGCTAATGTCATAAGTAAATCTAAGATTCAGATCATTCTCATTTAAATCATTGATGAACTCCTTCGCTTGTTAAACAGATCCCCTCCATATTAGAAAAAGGTCATCGATATATCGATACCATACAGCCACAAATTTTGCCCATTTCTCCCTGTTACCCGATAGGGCCACCTGCTCCTCCCACCAGCCTACGAATAAATTCGCATAGCTAGGGGCGAAGCAGGTGCCCATCGCAGTACCGGAGATCTGTCTGAACAACTCTTCCTGAAACAAAAAAATGTTATTAAAAAGACAAAATTCAATGAATTCAATCAACATGAGACTATGGGTCAGAAACTTCAATGGTCTTTTATCTAGGAAGTATTTGACTGCTTCAATCCCCTGTCTGTGATCTATGCACGTATAAAGACTGCTTATATCCAAAGTCAGAAGTACAAAAGTTGGTTCCCATTGTACCTTCTCAATTTGGATGATGAAATCTTTAGTGTCTTTAACGTACGAACGGAGTTGCGGGACAAACTGGGAAAGAAAAGAGTCAATGTATCTTGACAAGTTCTCTGTTAGACCTCCTTTAGACGAGACAATCGGCCTCCCCGGTGGATCAACTTGATTTTTATGGATCTTCGGGAGTTGGTAAAAGGTCGGTAGCACTGGATCATTGTTTCTCAAAAATAGGAATTCATTAGTGTCGAACATAGATTGGGCATGCCATCTATTAATGAGATCATGAAACATTGTAATACTCGGAGGATGCAAATTCACTTAGAAGAATAATAAAAAAGTACTGGCATATTCTTCAAACAGACCTAGTTATAGGTAAAGATATTCCATCTGGACCTCTGATTACTTTTTGAAAAGCGAGATCGCTCAAGGACAGACTAGTCCAGAGCCACCTCTCACCCATTACAGCTAAGACAGGAACCCTTAAAGAGATGAAAGGTTTCTTTCCATGCGGAAAATGAAGGGCCTGTGCCAACAGCAAAAGGGTCCTCACATATGATATCCCAGGTGCCATACAACAAAAAATGATCGAAAAATTCATTACATGTTCTACATCACATGTAGTGTATTGTTTAGTCTGTCCTTGCGGACTTTAATACATCGGAAGTACCATCAATAATGTAAAGCTACGCATCCTTGAACATCAAAGAGCCATAGTAAACAAGGATGCTAATTATCCTGTGGCCCGGCATTTTGCACTTAAACACCAAAGCAACAGGGAACTATTGCAATACTTTGGGGTAGACCATGTTCCGATACATGCAAGAGGAGGTGACAGGGTTCTTAAGCTGCGCAGACTAGAATCCCGTTACAATATTGATCTACAGACTAAGGCACCCACAGGACTCAATAGCGGGGAAGAACTCACAGTACATTTAGGTAATTGATGTTTCTAGCCCTTTCCTGTTTCTTCAGTTTTGTTCCTTTTGTTCTTCATATAATTTTTGTATATATCTTTGATATATCGATGAAAGTTGGCATTTAACATGAAAGATATGGAGATGTAAGAGATACATATTCAAACCCTTCAGTCAATTACTGTTGTTGCTACCGTTGATCCATATTGGATAAGGCGTCAATATTATTTGTAACAACAGCCAATGCATTATGAAATGTTAACCGATACACGGTGTGATATTGTTGAAAAATTCGAATAATGCAGACCGGGGGTTGCGGATATTGTAATCGATCCCGTAAAAACACAACCGAATACAACGGTGAATGTACTATTTAGTATTAACTGATGATTTCACCGATACACTGTATCATATACATCAAACACACCATGTTAAAATGGCCGCCACTTTCACAGATTAACTTGAGGTTGTGATCACAGAAGTCTCTTGTCTAATCACGTGTACGTTTATTTAAAATGCTGCCGCGCCGCGAGAATTGTAAACACTGACAAAGGTATTCCCGAAACGCGTCTGTTTTCTCGAACGGCATATTAAAAAATATCTTTGGAGCAACCCCCCGAGTGCTGGACTTTCACTGTATGGTGTGTTGTCTTGGAGCATTGATATATATATGTATATATATATTTATATATGTATATATATCATTTGTTTAGTCTATTTATACCAACTACTCTAAAGCTTTTTTTCTCTCTATTTTTCTAATTTTTAACATTCATCATGCGGCACTTTACATGTTTTGTCTTTGCACGAAGGCACTTTCATTCAATACATACTCAATTATATTTGTTTTTGAAGCACAAGAGATTTTCTCATTTCAGTGTATTATTGCACTTTAATATGCTTCTCTTGAAGCATCTGAACGATAATGTTATTGCGACAGTACGATTTCACCTTCGGGACTTTCTTATCGTTCAAAGTTTCAATTAACTTTCACTGTTGTTTCTTTAATTCCAAATTGATTTTAATATGGATAGTTATTTCTGTATTAGTACAGCAAAAGTTCTTAATATTTTAATAGTTATTTTATGGATTGATATATACGACACAATATTAATTGATTGATATATCAACCTATTTAATCATATATATATATATATATATATATATATATATATATATATATATATATATATATATATATATATATATATAGATATATATATATATATAGATATACATAGATATATAGATATAGATATATATATCTCAGAAGAAACCCTTTCAGGCATAGAGTGACACATAAATTATGCAAAAAAAGAAGCAGAGAACTCTGGTAGTTCTCAAGTTTAGGTGGAAAGCAACTCCAATATGGAGCACTCTCAGCACCAGTGACACTCTAAATATGCTCACCTCAAATGTCTGCTTTTCTATCCAAGTCTTTAAGCATAGCATTAGCACAGTGCCAGCCACACCGAGATAGAAAGGGACAAAGTCTTTTACCATTTCCACAGCAAAGTCTTTACGCATAGGATTAGCACAGTGCTATCCATCCAAGCTGTAAAATGGCCAAAGCCTTTTACCACTCCAGGCACAGTTTTACAGCTATGGATTGGTAAAATACTATCTAAGCCAACCTGAAGTGAATAAAAGCAACCCCTGATTTGTGTTTCACTCTCATTAGAGCTCTTCAGAGAGGTATCGCTTTGTCCAGACACAGGGGAGCACCCAGTACTAGTCAAAAGAAAACCATTTCGGGCATAGAGTGACGCATAAATTATGTAAAAAAAGAAGCAGAGAACTCTGGGTAGTTCTCAAGTTTAGGTGGAAAGAAGCTCCAATATGGAGCACTCTCAACACCAGCGACACTCTAAATTTGCCCAACTCAAATGTCTGCTTTTCTATCAAAGTCTTTAAGCTTAGGATTAGCACACTGCCAGTCATGCCGTGATAGAAAGGGACAAAGTATTTTACCATTTCCACAGCAAAGTCTTTAAGCATAGGATTAGCACAGTTCTATCAATGCCAAGCTGCAAAATGGCCAAAGCCTTTTACCACTTCAGACACAGTATTACAGCTATGGATTGATAAAATACCATGCAAGCCAACCTGAAATCAATAAAAGCAACCCCTGACACGTATATGTAAATGTAAATATTTTTTGAAAAAAACACAGGTTTCAGGGACGTTATAGTTAGAAATAAGCATTTAAAAAACCTTAGATATTCACTGAAAAAACAGCAGGTTACAGGAACGCTATATATAGTTAGACTGACATTTCACTCGTACAAAAACAGAGAAATTCTGCCATCATAGTTAGCTGAGCTAGCTATAACTCGCGCACCCACCAGGCACTGCTGATGATGTCACATATTACATCACTCATGACATGGACAGTGACATCACTGATGATATTACTGATGACATCATCCAGTGACTGAGTGTATCTAAAAAGTTTATATATATATATACTGAAAAAACTATAGGTTTCAGGCACGTTATAGTTAGGAATTAGCACTTAAAAAACCTAAGAAATTCAATTAAAAAACCATAGGTTTCAGGGGCGTTATAGTTAGCTGGACTTTTCACTCGTACAAAACCATTGAAATTCCCCCGTTATAGTTAGTTCAGCTAACTATAACTCGCGCGCCCGCAATGCACTGCTGATGACGTCTCATGTTACATTACTCATGACATGGTCAGTGACATCACTCATGACATCACTGATGACATCTCAAATGACATCACTGAGATTGAGAGATCAAGTTCATTTGAATCCTGAGGGTCCCTAGGGTCCAACTAGCCCACTAGGTACCCCCAGTAAACGCCACAGAGCTGCGTTGCACAGAGGTGTAAAAAGTGGCACGGCCTGGACCCCCTCTCTGCAATACAGCTCAGTGGCGCTTACTGGAAGCACCTGGTGGGCTAGTTAGACCCCAGGGGCCCTCAGGATTGAAGGGGAATTATTTCCCCAACTTAAAATGTGCCATAGGGTGTGTTTGCACATGTCACCTCAGGCCCCGTCCCCTCCCTTCCCCACTGTGTAAACACGCCCTGTGGCCGTTTTTTAAGTTGGGAGATTAAGTCCCCTTGAATCCTGAGGGTCCCTAGGGGCAAAATAGCCCACTAGGTACATCCAGTAAGCGCCATTGCAGAGAGGTGTAAAAAAGGGCATGGCCTGCACCACCTCTCTGCAACACAGCTCCCTGGCGCATACTGGAGACACCTGTTGGGCTAGTTGGCCCTCAGGGACCCTCAGTATTAAATTTATTCCCCAACTTACAACTGGCCAGGGGGCGCGTTTGCAGAGTGCTACAAGAAGTGGGCATCTTTTATTTATTTAATTTTTTTAAGAAGGAGGGCTTTGTGGCCCCCCTTCTTTTTCTAATTTATTGGCCCTGGGGACCCCATCCCCCAGGGCCTGCACCCTAATTTGTTTTGTTGCAAAAAATAAATTTGGCCCTCCCAAGGCCTTAATCGGCCCCGGGGACCCCAACCCCCGGGTTATGGCCTTTTTATTTTTTTATTCTTTAGGAGGGGGGCTGCATTGCCCCCCTCCTCAGGCCACTTATGGCCCCGGGGACCACATCCCCTGGGGCCGGCCTTTGTTTTTTATTATTTAAAAAATATATATATTTATAGAAACACCTAGGACATTCTGGACAAACCGTATGTACCTATCACCATGACGATTTGCGTGATATTCATTAAAAGGCGACTATGCACACAATGAATCCACGTGGAATGTATTTACACCTCTAGTGAAGCTCTGACGTGTCAGACGCCCTACCATGCCTAATCCCGGCGCCCCCGCCGGTGGGTACTCTCCAAGTAGACACCCTTGTCGTTTATTTATACAAACATGGGTAGCTATTGACGGGCACATTTAATGCACACGCACACCAAGCCATTCAAAGGGAATTCAACAAAAATTCGACCAAACTATGCAAGAAACCCCCCTCACGGTTAATAAAACACACATTCACCGCCGGATGTGTAAAACTTTTTATTTTGCTCTCTGGAAAGGAGACGAACCTCACTTGAGAGTCACAGCGTGCTCCTGGCTGAGCCCAATGCTGTGTTACACCCACCAGTGCCCGCCGAGTGCCACACACCTCTGTGTTGTATTCCACCAACTAGTGCGTATGCTATGACACTCTCTAGCCCATGTGCACTGTAACACCACCCCGTGAAATATGTGATGCCACACTTGTCTTCGCACGGGTTGTATTGCCCCATCTAATGTGCCTTCCTGGATGCCTATGTTATAACGCACAGCGCTATGCCATACATATTACAATCTGGGATCCATATCTTTGTCACAGTGCATATGCAACGTTACACTCCCCAGCACATATTTTATATTACAACTTTAGAGATTAGTTAGGTTACACAACACAGCCCTGTGCATATTACACTCCAAGGCGCATATCGCAGAGCACGCGCTAGTGCCTGTGCTAGCCCACGCTCTCCAATGAATCTGTCATTGCGCACAATGTATTGCATATTATATTTCACGCCCTGGTTCATCTTATATCACACTTTTTGGTGCAAAGTTTATACCATATACTATATCTAGTTTTCATTTTCAATCGTGCTCTCAGGAATATGTTCTATATAACACTGCGTCCACCTACACTTTTCACGGGCATTACATTTTGCGATGGGGGGTGGAGGGTCAGGGGGTGTTTCTGCCAAGTGAGCCCGGAATCACAGTCACAAACGTCCTTTTCTTCCTGAATGAAAGTGAGATTATGCTGCATACTTGTTCATATTTTAAGTAGTTCGCACAGACACATTTTAAAAACAATAAAGTTCCTAATACCCACCTTCTCTGAACAGTTAGCTTGCTGCCCCATCCACCTCCTCCCTATCCTCTGTTGTCTGAATCCATGGACTAGCCTCCACCTTCCTGCCATGCATGGTCTGAAGTGCTGCCACTGCCCTCCATTTAGCATGATGTACCAGTCCACTCCTCCTGGCCTCCATTGCCCAATTATATGGCCCATCATTGACCTCCTGCTTAGCCTCTGTGCTTAGCTTGCTGCCCCTATTCTCCTTCCCCCTGCCCTCCGATGTCTTTGTGCATGCCCCTGCTCCACCCTTTTTGCCCACCATGTTCCATGGACCTGCCACTCCTATCTACTCTGGGTGTTCTGTTGAGCTGCCACTCCCATTCCACCTGCCTAGCACTGTCAGATGACTGTAACCTGTCCCTGCCACCTCCACCCTGCCTGTCCACATGCCATGCCCCTATCCCCTTCCTCCTGTCCTCCATGGTCCATTTTACTGCCACACCCTTCTGCCCTCCCTGGTCTGTTATGCTGCAACTGCTCCTCCTGCCTGCCTCGCGTGGTCTATTGTGAGGCCCCTTCCCCTGAACTCTCTCTTCTGTGCCCAGGTCCTGACCCTCCCTTCCATCCTCCATGTTCCCATGTGCATGCCCCTGCACCCTCCTTCTTGCCCATCATAGCCATTGTGCTGCCACTAACCCTCCCGCTTGCCATGCATGGTCTTCTGTGCTGCCATGGCCCCTCCCACCTTCCCTGTGTGGTCGGCTAGCTGCCCCTGACCCCCTCCCACCTTCCCTCCATGGTCTGTGTGTATGCCATCATAGTCTCATTGTTGCTCTCCATGGTGTGTCTTGTTTCTAGTGCCCATTTTGCTTGACCTCCATGGTCATCTTGCTGGTCCTGCCCTGCCCCCTTGCCCCCAGCCCTCTGTCTCCATGTGCAGACCCCTATTCGCTCCCTCCTGGCTTGTCTGTTCCGTTGTAATGCCCCTGATCCGTCCCTCCTGCCCTTTATGGTCTGTTATGCTGCAGCTTTCTCTCCTGTCTGTCCATTGTGGTCAGCTAGCTACCATTGCCTCTTTCCCCTTTGTTCTCTGTTGTCCATGTGCATGGTCCTGTCCCCTCCCTATTGCTTTGTATGAATTGTTGTGCTGCACTCCTGTCCCGCATGCCCTGTGTGGTGTATTGTGCTGCTGCAAACCCTGATGCCTGCCCTGTAGGGTCAGTTTGGTGTACCTCTCCATGTCCCTCCTGTCCTCTGTTATCCAAGTCCATGTCCCTACCCCAATTCCTCCTGCCTACCATGATCCAATGTACCAAACTTGCGAACATTTTGAACTTGGTAAGAGGGAGATTTTGGAAAAAAACTGGGATATTGATTTTCCCATTTGAGTTACATTGAAAAAGAGGAGATTGTAGACAGGAGACAGATCAAATAAAGCCCATTTGAGCTTAAAAACATTGGACGTTTCCTGGCTGAAACAGGTCTGTTGGCATGTATGGTTGTACTACCACTGCCTCTTCCTTCAGCCTCTCTTGCCAGTCCTGTATTCTTGGTTTGTTGCCCCGGCCCCCCTTTCCACTGCCCTCCATAGTCTGTTGTGCTGTCACTGCCATTCCTGCCTGCCCAGTGTGGTCAAATTGTTGCCTCTGCACTCTCCTACCTGCCTTCAATTTTCAGAGTCCGTGCCAATGGCCTCTGCGTCTCAACAGTATCCCAATGAACAACTAGATTGCTAACATTCTATATTTATTACAAAAGTGTGGAACGCCTGACGTCAGCTTGATGTAATCAAACCTGTAATACCAAGAGCATTTCCTTTAGAAATTACATATATGAGAGGGTCTTATTTGCATCAAAATTATGGTTAGTGCTCTAAAAAACTAAAATGAGGACATATTTTCTGAGTTTTCAAATAGCGACAAAGAACTTTTAAATTATTTGTAATCTTTATGTTTTTTATCCAGTTGACCACTTGATTAAATGTTGCACCTAGGGGAGATGATGTGGTGTTACTTCGAGAGCTGCAGACTTTGCAACTGCGGAACTAGGTTGGAGTTTCTGCTTCAGCTAAACATTCTGTGATTCTGGTCAAATCACTTAATCCCCCCATGTCTACAACCAAGTGAATTTGATCTTTTGTGATGTAACCAATGCCTGACAAGTCTGCACTATATAAAACTGCAAATACACAAAAAATAAGTGTTTTGCACACTTCTGTCATTGGGCTACATGTGGGCTACATCTGGGTGATATTTGTGCTGCATTTGGGCTCTTTTGTCTCTGGTGGCCATCTTGGGAGATGTATTTGTTATGAAGTTTCCTAATTTCCTCATTAACAGCAGTCTCCTCAGAAGGAAATGCTTTCAGTTTTTTACTTTGATTCCATCAAGAAGGTATTCAGATATGTCACACATTTGCAATAAATTCTGAATGTTAGCACTCTAGTTGCTCATTAGATCACTGTAGTAAAGCTACTGCTCACCACGGAAGTCTGCTGCTGGTATTAAAAGTGCATGTTTCAGTCTGCATATCAGACTTTGTAATGAAATAGAAGAGGATTTGAGAAGTCACTCAAAATGTGCCCTAATTTTTCTTTCTTCAGCACTAATCATAATTTCTATGGCAAAATGAACCCCCTCATTGTGTTTCTTTTTAAATTAAATGTTTTAAGTGTTACCAGTTTATTTCAATCAAGATGGCTTCAGGTGTGCCATACTTTTGTCATAAGTAAGACAGTAAGCGCTCTAGTTGTTCTGAAGAACACTCTCGGACATTCTGTCATTGGGCTATACTTGGGCTACATCTGGGTGATATTTGGGCTTCATTTGGGCTCTTTTGTCTCTGGTGGCCATCTTGGGAGATTTATTTGTTATGAAGTTTCCTAATTTCCTCATTTACTGCAGTCTCCTCAGTAGGAAATACTTTCAGTTTTTTATTTTGGTTCCATCAAGAAGGCATTCAGATGTGTCGAACATTTGCCATAAATTCTGAATGTTAGGACTCTAGTTTCTCATTAGATCACTGTAGTACAGCTACTGCTCACCAGGGAAGTCTGCTGCTGGTATTCAAAGTGCATGTTTCAGTCTGCATGTCAGAATTTGTTTATGAAATAGAAGAGGATTTGAGAAGTCAAAATGTGTCCTAATTTTTCTTTCTGCAGCACTAATCCTGATTTCTATGGCAAAATGAACCCCGTCATTTTGTTCCTTTGTAAATTAAATGTTTTAAGTGTTACCACTTTATTCCAATCAAGATGGCTTCAGGTGTGCCATACTTTTGTCATAAGTAAGACTGTTAGTGCTCTAGTTGTTCGTTAGAACACTCTGGGACATTCTGTCATTGGGCTATACTTGGGCTACATCTGGGTGATATTTGGGCTACATTTGGGCTCTTTTGTCTCTGGTGGCCATCTTGGGGGATTTATTTGTTCTGAAGTTTCCTAATATCCTCATTTACTGCAGTCTCCTCAGTAGGAAATACTTTCAGTTTTTTACTTTGGTTCCATCAAGAAGGCATTCAGACGTGTCACACATTTGCCATAAATTCTAAATGTTAGCACTCTAGTTGCTCATTAGATCACTGTAGTAAAGCTACTGCTCACCAGGGAAGCCTGCTGCTGGTATTCAAAGTGCATGTTTCAGTCTACATGTCAGAATTTTTTTATGAAATAGAAGAGGATTTGAGAAGTAAAAATGTCCCCGAATGTTTCCTTCTGCAGCACTAATCATAATTTCTATGGCAAAATGAACCCCCTCATTTTGTTCCTTTGTAAATTAAATGTTTTAAGTGTTACCACTTTATTCCAATCAAGATGGCTTCAGGTGTGCCATACTTTTGTCATAAGTAAGACGGTTAGCGCTCTAGTTGTTCGTTAGAACACTCTGGGACATTCTGTCATTGGGCTATACTTGGGCTACATCGGGTGATATTTGGGCTACATTTGGGCTCTTTTGTCTCTGGTGGCCATTTTGGGAGACTTATTTGTTAAGAAGTTTCCTAATTTCCTTATTTACTACAAACTCCTCAGTAGGAAATACTTTCAGTTTTTTACTTTGATTTCAACAAGAAGGCATTCAGATGTGTCACACATTTGCCATAAATTCTGAATGTTAGCCCTCTAGTTGCTCATTAGATCCCTGTAGTAAAGCTGCTGCTCACCAGGGAAGTCTGCTGCTGGTATTGAAAGTGAATATTTCAGCCTGCAAGTCAGAATTTTTTAATGAAATAGAAGAGGATTTGAGAAGTCACTCAAAATGTGCCCTAATGTTTCTTTCTGCAGCACTAATCATACTTTCTATGGCAAAATGAACCCCCTCATTTTGTTCCTTTTTAAATTAAATGTTTTAAGAGTTACCACTTTATTCCAATCAAGATGGCTTCAGTTGTGCAATACGTTTGTCATAAGTAGGACTGTTAGCGCTCTAGTTGTTCTTTAACTGCAGTAGAACACAAAGGAATCAACTGACAGTATCTGCCCTTGTTGGATGTACATGTTTTACTGAGAATGTCAGACTTCATTCTCACATGACTGAGAAAGATAATGTGAATTTACAGAAAATATGCCCTCAGTTTAGCTTATAGATCACCTTCCAAACCTCTGTGGGAAAAGCATGAGAAAATAGTTTTCTCTCAAACATGATTCATGATATCACAGCAGAAGGCTTTTTCACATGGTAAAATCACCTTAGAACACACCACAATTCCTAAAATGAGTATGGTACCATCAACAAATGATGTATAATGTAACTAAAGTCTTAACACCTTCTATTAACTGCAATGCTTTTTAATAAGGTGCTATCATGTATATTGGTCCCAAGATGGCTGTCAACACTTCTTGGATGAAGTACTGACAGCCAATCAGATCTCACGATGAGATGTGTAGTTAGGCTCCGCCCAGATATATCTATCTTTTTAACTCTAATTTTCTCAGGAACTACTGAACGGATTTACACCATTTAAGCAAAAGGCATGAGTCTGAACTGAGGACTACCTCTTTGCCAAATTTGGCTTGACGAATCACCGGGAAAGTTTCAGGATAGGAGGGGACCGGAGCTGGCCAAAAGTTTGGAAAATTTCGCAAAGATTCGTCAATCGGCGCCAACGTTATTCCAAATAGAATGTTGCGGATTCCCTATGGAAAATAGGTCCTAACTATAACTACCTACTGGCGTCTGCCAGTAGGTAATATATATATATATATATGTATATATATAAATATATATATATATATATATATAGATATATATATATATATATATATATATCCAAAGACTACTCCCACCAGCCTTGAAGATCCTTCAACTGCCAAAGAAGTAAGTACACGAGCCCAGGAATAGTGCAAATTTTCATTTAATGCCCAGAGCGACGGCCATAACGTTTCGGCTCCGAGGAGCCTTGTTCACATGACAGCGTGTAACTCGTGATGTTAGCTATTTAAAGTGATAACACTGGTCACATGGGGGGAATCACATGGGTACAAAGTCATGAACAGAAACAGAAATATGTATATATATATATATATATATCGAAAGAACTCCTGCGCCTGTATCCTGGAAAGCGCCTGTAGATCCACAGAGAAGGAGCACGGACCACCACTGGATGCAAAAGTTTGTTTATTTAAACTCGAGGTAAGTCAGCCATGACGCGTTTCGGCTCCGTGGAGCCTTGATCACATGACACGCCATGAAGTCACCTGTTGGTTTATATACATTTTTTTCTTTTTTTGCTCACATTTGATTGGTTACCATTTTGCTTTACATTTAAAGTGACAGTGCTAAATAGTGCTCAGTTACAATGATTTTTATACGGGGTAGATTTCAAAGCATCTCGGTAAAATACCGCGGTCTCTAGTGGCAGATGTGGTTACATAACCGTGTGTGTCTGCCAATTGCCACTGACAACATCTGATAGTATGCTTTTGATTATTAAAAACATTATTTACATCAATAAATAAATAAATAGATAAATAAATATGCATAAATAAGTTTAAATAACACGTTACACACTGATAATAATTCTAAAACCATATGTATGGATTAAAATCATAGAAATATTTAGACACAAATGTTATTGGTTAAAACTTTAGACATAATGATCATAAGTTTGCGTTTACCACTGTCTAACATGAGTGAATCATTATGGTTTGAATACCATGTCACTGTCTTCTTGTATCAGTGTGTAGCTAATGCCAATCATGATTGATGTTGTGTGTAATTATGGTTGCGAGACCTGTCGATTAGCCCCTGATATATTTTGATGTTTGGTGTCAGAAAAAGTGTAAAGAATATGTGTAAAAAATATGTGTAAAAATCAGTGTACCCTATCAAAACTATTTTAGAAAAGCCTTTCTAAAATAATTGTTGATATAAAATACCTCTAAAAGTAACCAACTAAGTATGTGTATTAAAAATATGGATAGAAAATATTAGATATCCTGTGGGGAAGGGGACTTCTGGGGTAAAAGAGGCCGCTGTGTGTTACCTTATCAACAATGCAGTGCGTCGTGAAGTTAATTTGTGACGATGCTAAGGTAAGCTATACTACTATGCAACAGGAAGTGTCTGTTGTCAGCCCATGGTGTATTATTTTATAGAGATACATGAAAGGTTGGTAAAGTCAAGAGGTTGTGGGGTATTGATATGAAGTCGTGAATCAACAGATAATCTGTTTCAGAGATAGGTGTACATATCTTCTGTTGCGTTCAGGCCATTAGGGCTCTTGGAGTCTAGTTCTAAAATGAAACGAGTCTCCATTTGTCTAAGAATCTTCTCCCTGTTGCCCCCACGTTTGTTAAGGGGCACACAGTCGATTATAAAGTATTTGAGCAGTTTGGGGTCTGAGTGGTGATGTTCTGCAAAGTGGCGGGCCACTGGGTAGGTAGGGTCTTTGTTGGTTATCGCTCGAATGTGTTGTAGTATCCTTTTGTGTCCCTGCAGTTTGGTACTTCCCACGTATTTCAGCTTACAGGGGCACTCAAGGATATAAACAGCGTATTCTGTTTTGCAGGAAAGGGCTTTATTGATGGTTATTTCTTGATCACTGAATGCAGTTTTATATGTGAGTGTGTTAACCCCGCATTGGCAGGCTTTACAGCTGCTGCATTTGAAGAAGCCCTTTCGCTGACTGAGCCAATTTCCCTTAGGTTTCATGGTTGGATTGTTTTGTACTAATTTGTCTCGCATGTTAGGTGCCCTTCTGTTTGTCACAGACAATTTAGCAGGAAGAGTAGGTCCTAAAATGGGGTCATTTTTGATTAAGGGCCAACTTTTCTGTACAATTTTGTTGATTTCATGCTGTTGTTTACTGAAGCCCAGTATCATTCGGAATTCATCGTTTTTGGGGCACAGTATGGTGTTAGGTAGAGATGTTGATAATTCATTGGGATGTACTTGCAGAAGAGTAGTTCTGTCTACTGTTGTGCATTTGGTGATGGCGGCTTCTATACATTTTTTAGAGTAGCCACGTTGAAGGAACCTAATGCGGCTATCATGTTGGGCTTTTAGTAGTTCTTCTTCCGTGCTACAGATTCGCTTTAACCGAATCATTTCGCCATATGGAATGCTCTGAACCAAATGTTTAGGGTGTAGGCTAGTTGCGTGGAGGACTGAATTGACCGCTGTAGGGTTCCGATGGATTTTTGTTTCGATGTTATCATTATGTATATAAATTTCTACATCTAGAAAAGTAACCTTAACAGCACTGATATCATATGTAAACTTTAAATTGATGTTGTTTATGTTAAGTTTGTCAATAAAAACTTGTGCCTCCAGTTCAGTTCCATCCCATATTAAAAATAAATCATCAATATAACGCCACCAGCATTTGACATTATTATTCAAAGTTTCTGAAAAGTTTCTGTGTAGGACCATTTCTTCCCACCACCCCATGTGGATGCAGGCGTAGCTTGGTGAAAAACTTGCACCCATTGCTACGCCCCGTAACTGCTGGTAGACACAATTCTGGAATAGAAATAAGTTATTGTGCAGGCAAAAGTCTATCATGTCCATGAGCATTTTGCTGTGAGCTTGATAGATGGGCGCTCTCTTGTCCAGATAGTATTGAACTGCTTTGAGACCATCCAAGTGATTAATGCTCGTGTATAAAGCTGTAATATCCATTGTTATCAGTAAATATCCTTGTTTCCATTTGAAGTTGTGGATTTTAGTTAGAAAGTCCCCAGTGTCTCTAAGGTACGATGGAAGTGCCTGGACAAAGTCTTGGAGGAAATAGTCAATATATTGGGATGTGTTTTCTGTTAAGCTGTTCTTTGCCGAAATGATGGGGCGCCCTGGTGGTTTGTTTGGGTTTTTATGTAACTTTGGAATGAAGTAAATTTCTGGAGTTGTGGGTGAATTGTTTCGTAGGAAGCCATATTCATCTTTATTGATCAGCCCCATGCTCCCCCATGCCATAAGCTTGCTGTAATAGCATTGATAGGTAGATTTGAGTTTGAAAGAGTCGCTTCTCCGATAGCATTGTATATCTGAGAGTTGGCTGAGGGCTTCTGTGTTGTAGTCTTCCCTAGACCAGATCACTAAGTTACCGCCCTTATCGGCATTTCTGATAACAATGTCTTGGTTATTGGATAGCTTTTTCATGAGTAGATTGTACTTGATATTTTGTTTTCGAATCTTGGGTTTACTGTTCTTATGATTTAATCTGTTTATTTTTAGATTTAAATTTTTCAGACCCAAGATTATTTGTTCATGATATACGTCTATTGCATCTCTGGGCATGATAGGTACAAAGACCGAATGTGGTTTGAACTTGGTTGTTGGTCTTGCTTTTTCTGTGTCTGGAGTCATGATGGTTGCTGCTGCGTCTTGAGAATCTGTTGATGAGGCCAAAGATTGCAAGTCTCTGAGTAATGGCATGTCTTCATTAGATAAGCCAAAGACTTGAGGCTCATTTAAAAGAGGTGATGTTGAGATTGCATTACTGTGATTCCCTTGTTTCATCAGGTGATATTTTCTTAATTTTAATTTGCGAATGGTTTTGTAGACATCAATTCTGGTTGCTGCATAGTTAAATGAGCTTTCTGGGCAGAACGATAGTCCAAGGGAAAGTAGCTGTAGTTCGGCATTATTGAGGGTCAAGGATGTTAGATTGGTCACAGTAATATTCTTTGAGTGTGTTGGATCAACGTCTATTTTCGATTCCATCTGCGGGTTTGGTATCGTCTTGACGAGTCTCCTTTGGTGTGCCCTTCTCCTTTCTCTTCGTTTAATTGTTTCTTTGTTGATGTTTGTTGCGGTGGTCTTTTTGGTCGGAGTGTTTGTTTTCTCTCTTCGACTAAAAAATCAAGTTCTTCCGCGAGAGATATAGCCACTGGGATTCTTTTATCTCTGATGTCTGCTTCTGTTTCGCTTTCTATTGCGGAACTCAAGTCTGATGTTGATGAGTTGGCTTGCTGTGTTCCCTTGTAGTTTGTGGGTCTTGTCTGTGCCATATTGCTGAATTTTGATATCTTCATATTTTCATATTTTTTCGCAAAAGTAAAGATGCGACCACATTCGTAATCGGCTTTATCGCGATGATATTTATGTGTTTTGCGTTCTCGGATCTTGTCTTCCTCTTTTTTAAGACGTAGCAGCATATCTACTTTTAATTTTTCAGACTCCACTTTTTGATCCATTTCTGCTATTTCCACATTCAGAGTGTCTATTTGTGTTTGCAGTTTGAGACGGTCTGATTCAGCATATTTCACTAGCAATATCACTAATTTTCTGGAAGATTCTAGATTGGTTTCTGCCCACTCTTTGAGCATTTGGGGATCAGGTGTTTCGTAACTTGGGGCGATCAATATGCGGAGCCCCCGGGGAATTCTCCCGACATCCAAATAGCGTTGTAAGGAGCGGCCCTCCCACCACTTGCTTTGTTCTCCTTTCATGAGTTTCTCTAAGCTCCGGTATTTATCACGGAGACTGGTGTTTCTGGTTGGTGCTGGTGCATTCTGGGCTGTGTAGTTTGTATCCGGCGTGTTTGAGTCGTCAAACATCGCTGAAGCGGCAGCCTCGCGATCTCTTAGCGTGTCGGCTGACATTGCCTCGAGTTTTGAAGTATATAATCAAATATTAGACTTGCGGATGTGTGGAACTGTAGAACAATTCTAGCTCGTCTCACTGTTCCCGTCTGTAGCACACCCCTCTATATATATATATATATGTATCTATTACCCACTGTCGGTTGCCAGTAGGTAGTTATAGTTAGGACCTAGTTACTATAGGAAAATGGCAAACTTCTATTCGCAATAACTTTGGTGCCGAATGATGAATCTTTGTGAAATTTTCAAAACTAATTCTTTGTTGAGATCAGCTCCTATGTTGAAAGTTTGGAGGTGATTTGTCAAGGGGAGGCCGAGAAAAAAGAGGGATCCCAAAACATGTTTTTTCAATGTTAATTTCCATAGGAAACTTTAGACAAGGCTACAGGTCGAATGGGTGAACGAAATTACCCCAAATTTGGCAGGGAGAAGGGTGTTGGTCTAGAAAGCACACTTTTGTTTATTTGGTGTAAATCCATTCAGTAGTTTTTGAGAAATATCGAAATTTACAGATATCAATATTTGGGAATTCTGCCATCTGATTGGCTGAGGCGATACGAGAACGAGCTTGCTGCTGATTGGCTGTGAGCGCTGCGAGCGTTTGCAACTAGGAAGTGTTGGCCGCCATTTTGTGATTCCGTTGAAGCGAGTAAGGGAGAAAAAGGGCAAAAAATGTGGGAAAGAGGAGGGTAGGAGCACTGTAACCTTTGTGGGGTGTTTAGGGTGTGCTATAGAGGGGGTGTGATGTGAACTAATCATACCTACCGGTGTGAAAGTTGTAGGCTACGAAAATTGAGTGAGGTATTGGCTAGTGTGTGATGTTTCTAAGGTGAGCTTGTGCGTGACTCAAGGATTAAAGCGTGAGCCCACAATGCATGTCTTATGCTGTGAAGTCATGTGCCCTGGCCGCTGCAGTACAGTTGTGGAAGTAGTGTCAGCATGTGTTTATACCTACTAGGATGAACTACTGACCCGTAGTGGTGTGAAAGTCCTGGGTACGGAAAATATGTGAGGTACTGTCTAGAGTCTCATGGAAGGAGGAAGTGTTGGCCGCCATTTTGTGATTCCGTTGAAGCGAGTAAGAGGAAAAAAGGGCGAAAAAAGTGGGAAATACGAGGGTAGGAGCACTCTAACCTCTGTGGGGTGTTTAGGGTGTGCTATAGAGGGGTGCGAAGTTAACTAATCATACCTACCGGTGTGAAAGTGCTAGGCTACAAAAATTAAGTGAGGTATTGCCTAGAGTGTGATGCTGCTAAGGTGAGGTGGTGCGGGACTCGGGGATTAGAGCGTGAGTCTAAATTGTGTGTCTTATGCTGTGAAGTCATGTGCCGTGGCTGCTGCAGTACAGCTGTGGAAGTAGTGTCAGCATGTGTTTATAACTACTAGGACAAACTACTGACCCGTACTGGTCTGAAAGTTCTGGGGTACGGAAAATATGTGAGGTAGTGTGTAGAGTCTCATGCCGCTAAGCTGAGCTGCTGCCGGACTCGGGGATGAAAGCATGAGCCCAAACTGTGTGTCATATGCTGTGAAGTCATGTGCTCTGGCCGCTGTGCCACATCTGTGCAGGTAGTGTCAGCATGTAGTTATAGCTACTCGGAGGAACTTTTGTTTCAAACATTGTAACTTGTGTATGGTGCATAGGGGGTGTTTATAGGGAGTACGAAGGTAAATTTGTGTGTATGAAATGAATTTTGTATTTGGAAAGTGGAAAGCACTGACTCCTACGGGTCTGATGGCGCTGGGAGCGTAAGGTGAGGTGCTGCTGGAATAAAGCTGATGAACTACTGACCCCTATTGTGAACTTTTAACGTGCACAAGCTGTTAAATGTTCGATAAAATGTTGCAAAAGTATATCATTAGGTTAAAAAAACAAATGATTCACCTTTAACCTGCAGGTGTCGTAGAAGGTACCAGAAAGTGTGGTGATAAAAACGGTTGAACTTGTGACCTGTATGTGTTGCGGAATAATAAATAGCTTTTCGGAAGGAAAATTCAAAATTAACCAATGGAGGTAAGTTTTGGAATGTCGTTGAAGGAATGAAATATTCTGATTTGTTCTTTACATGTATTTATGTGTGGAGCAACAGAGAAATTGTGCCATTCCTCATTTCATTCTTGATGAAGTCAGAGCTTTACATGCACTATGTGAGAAAGAGAGAATTGTATGCGTGTGTCATTTGAAATCTGGATAACAACTACACAGGTGAGTTAGAAATGAACAAGGTGTGTTATGTGTTTTATAGTATTGATTAAGTATTTGAGGTGATGTTTTTAATTTTGAAATTATTTTTTATTTCAAAGTAATATAGTGTTAGTAAAGTGTGATATTGGTTATGAAATATGCATACAATTTGAACTGTTGTTATATAAGTATTTTATATTTGTTAGGAATTTTTCACAGAGAAGAAGTGTAGTTTGTCATCTTTATAGGACTGTATTGTTTTGAAAATGAGGTACAGTGTTAATTTGAGTTTGTAATGTATTTGGGGAGATAAAAAAAAGTTGAACATTTGCAACCGATACTTTTTGTGGAAATAGTGGGGTGGGGGTGGTGGTAGGAGACGTATGTGTTATTAAGTTAACAGCGATAAAACAAAATGCAGAAATGTTATGTGGACAGGCTGTGGTTTGATTTTTGACACAGAGAGGTAGATTTGAATGTAAGTCAGGGTAGGTTGTTGTACAGTGGGGCTGTGTACAGAGTTTAGAGATTACATGAAGAGGAGATGGAGATAGGAAAAGTGATACGTTCCTTTTATATGTACGCATAGTTTGAATCATGTGATCCTAAGTTGAGATATAATAAGAATATGGTTTCTGGTTTGCATTTGGGTATAGTTAATAGTTTTTGTAGTTTCTGATTAGTGAATAATAAAAAGGTAGATATACTAAAATATATGGTAGTAAATGTATCAATTATTGTCTGTTCTTATGGAATAGAAGTAGTTGGGGGGTGCTTTTTTAGAAGATATGTTTTAGAAATGTGTGAAAGATAAAAAAATGTAAATGTGCGGTATATTTTCAGTATGACTTTGTTGACATTAGAGGACTACATGTGATTATAAGTGATACTATTTGTCAGGCTGTTTCGCTGTGGCGGATATATGTAGGTGTTGAAGTGGTTTGTGTTTTACTGATGGTGAGCTTCACTATCCCTTTTGAGACACTCATCAATTTATTCATTCCATTTAATATCTTTAATATAGAGACAGTAAAGGGACTATATATCAAAAGTTTGGGAATTAGAAATGTGTTTACTCTCCCCATGCCCTGCTATACACTCTACAGAGTGTTTAAACAACTTTTGTAACATATAGATGTCTAGCTAGTAAAGGTGGTGCAGTTCGACTGGGCCCATTTATAAACCGTGCTATGGGATGGTTTATGTTTTACCAGCCAATTTGCATGTTTGAATACTTTTTGCTGATAAGTGTTCCGGCAGACACTTGTTAAAATTAACGTTGTATATGGGTATAGTGGTGCTACTAGGAATGGGGGGTTTCTGTTTGATTTCGTACTGTTAAGCAAGGGCAGGGGTGGGTGTGGGGGAGGTAGTTATGCTGCTGTTTGAAACATAGAATATAGTAACTTGGAGTTACTAACGGTGATGTAGTACCACTGGGAGCACTTATAAAGTGCCATATGGCATGGTATATGTTTTACCCGCAAATTTGCATGTTTTAATACGTTTTGCTGATGAGCTTTTCAGGAGACATCTGTTGAAATTAAGCCTCTGTATGGCTATAGTGGCGCTTCTACGTTTGTGGAGCTCTTTCTTTTATTGTGTTAAGCAAGGCGGGTATTGAGGTGGTGTAGTGGTACTGTGACTATTTATAAACCGTCTTATGGTATGGTGTATGTGTGAGTTGCAAAATTGCAGGTTTTATTAGCTTTTGCTGATGAGCGTTCCGGCAGACACCTGTTGACATTAAGTCTATGTATGGCTATAGTGGCGGTAACGGGAGTGCTGGGGCTCGTTGTTTGATTTCGTAAGGTTAAGCAAGGGATGGGTGGGGGTGGGGGAGGTGCGTATGTTGCTGATTATAAGACAGATATTTGTAACGTGGGCATGTGTAGTGACTAAAGGTAATGTCGTTTATAGGGCCCATTTATAAACAGTGCTATGGGATGGTTTATGTTTTACCTGCCAATTTGCATGTTTGAATAGTTTTTGCTGATAAGTGTTCCTGTAGACACATGTTAAAATTAAGCCAGTGTATGGGTATAGTAGCGCTACTAGGAATGGGGGTTTCTGTTTGATTTCGTACTGTTAACCAAGGGTGGGGATGAGTGTGGGGGAGGTTATTTTGCTGTTTGAAATACAGAATATAGTAACGTGGAGATATGGAGCTACTAAAGGTGATGTAGTACCACTGGGAGCACTTATAAAGCACCCTATGGCATGGTATATGTTTTACCCGCAAATTTGCATGTTTTAATACAGTTTGCTGTTGAGCTTTCCAGGAGACATCTGTTGAAGTTAATGCTGTGTATGGCTATAGTGGCGCTTCTACGTTTCCTTGGGCTCTTTCTTTTATTGCGTAAAGTTAAGCAAGGGCGGGTGTTGAGGTGGTGTAGTGGTACTGTGACTATTTATAAACCGTCTTATGGTATGGTGTATGCTTGAGTTGCAAAATTGTAAGTTTTAATAGCTTTTGCTGATGAGCGTTCCGGCAGACACCTGTTGACATTAAGTCTATCTATGGCTATAGTGGCGGTAACAGGAGTGCAGGGGCTCGTTGTTTGATTTCGTAAGGTTGAGCATGGTATGGGTGGGGGATGTGCGTATGTTGCCGATTATAAGACGGACACTTGTAACATGGGCATGTGTTGTTACGAAAGGTAATGTAGTTTCACTGGGCCCATTTATTAACCGTGCTATGGTATTGTTTACGTTTTTCCCGTGAATTTGCATATTTGAATACTTTTTGTTGATAAGTGTTCCGGCACACACCTGTTAAAGCCTGTGTATGGGTATAGTGGCGCAACTAGGAATGGTGGGAGTTTCTTTTTTATTTTGTACAGTTAAGGAAGGGCGTGGGTGGTTTTGGATGTGGGAGAGGTGGGTATGTTTCTGATTAAATCACATAATATAGTAACGTGCAGATGTTGAGGTAATAAAGGTGATGTAGTACCACTGGGAGCACTTATAAAGTGCCCTATGGCATGGTATATATTTTACTCGCAAATGTGCATGTTTTAATACGCTTTGCTTATGAGCGTTTCAGAAAGTGGGGGTGCTCTAAAAGGGGGGGGGCAAAGCTCCTAAAGGGGTGTGGGCTATGCAAGTTGGGCCGTGGTCTAAATCAAGATAAGTATCATTGTGTGCTTTAGAAAATCCTCTCTAATTATCCTACATTTGGAAAAAAAACATTCTTTAAAGGATTTCCCTTCCTTCTACAACGTGGGTAACGTAGCATGATGTCTCCAGTTCTCCGTAGTGAGCAAAATAAGCATGTGACATCGATGTGCATGCTCTCTCTGCAGTGCAATAAAAAATAAATAAAATTGACTATGTTTGCGAGGGCCGAAAATAAAATTGAGTATGTTTGCGAGGGCTGAAAATAGAGCCTGATAGAGACCCTTTTGAAGGCTCCTTGAAAATAAGTGCTGGTCCTCAGACCCGGTCCAATTAAAACCCAGCATTCATCTATCCTAAGCCCTGCGCCATCCAACCATCTTTTAATTGATGCATACATTCCTACTTATATACATACATACATCTGTTCCTGCACCTATCTTAAGCATCTATGAGCGCACTCACCTATTGTATGCAACCATACGCCTATATATCCATATATACATCTGTCTCATAACCAATCCTAAGCATCTATCAGTCCACCAGTCTATCGTAAGTACTGGTCCCTGTATTCATTTATCCTTCCATTCATACATTGATACATCCATCTATGTATATATTCATTGATGCATCTGGCCATTCATCCACTCACCTTTTATTCAACTATGCGTTCTTATTTTCGGGCATCGTCCGCCCCGATCCTAAATAGATGTATTATACTCATCCATCCAGCCTGTTAAGGGGTCAAAAAGGTTTGCGAAAAGCATTGACAGGCAGATTATTTTATAAAGAATAACAAAGCTTTGAGTTGTTCTTTGTGGAGCATACTTCACCATCCTTCTCTGGAGGTGTTTTAAAGAAAGGTACATGTAGCGAAAGAAATGTAAGGGAGCTTTTAAGTGTAAGACTTTAATTTAGAAACATAACGTTTTGTCGAGTTGTATATAGTTACACTGTTTAAAAGTGGCCGTGACTGACAGATACTGAATACCTGTATTTCTTACATTTGAGAAAGTATACCAGAGAGGTAATTTGGGGTGGTGAGAACCTTGATTTCTATATTTCCATGTGAAGTACAGTATAGGAATATAAAAGTAAGTGGAAAGCTTTTATGTTCATATTAAAGAGGGGGTGTGAGAACTAAGTGAGGCAGGCAAAGTGTGTGTTTTTGTAGCCCTAAAACAAGAGAATGTGTAAGGTCTGAGCAGGTTTGTGCTGGAATTGCTTGCTTGTGGTCATTTCAAGTGGCGCAACCAAAGCAAAATTTCGGGGGAGCCTAATTTTTCCAGCAATAGGCAGAGTGGGGATGTAGGGGCTGTAAAAAAGGGTGAAAAAGAACAGAGTCTTCTTTACCAAAAAATGATCTTTTGAAAACCTGTGAAGTACTCGGGTGCGGCTGTGTGTGTGCGCTTGGGAAGCTGTTTGAGAGAGTCCGGGGCAATGGGCGATGCGTGCCTGGTGGTGTGTTTGCTAATTACCCCACGATGATGTTGCTCCTGCGTTGCAAAAAGAGAAGGGAAATTCTGAGAGAAAAAAAGTGTCTTTTTAAAGGATTTCCCTTCTCCTACAATGCGAGTCACCTGGCATGATGTCTGCACTTCTATGTAATGAGTAATGTGCATGCTCTCACAGTCTCACTGCAGTACAATAAAGAAAAAAAAGGGATGAGGTTTGAGAGGCCCGAAAGTAGACCCCCATAAAGACCTGTTTCGTGACCACCTAAAATAAAGTGCTGTTGCTCAGGAACCCACAGACACCCACAGACACCCCCCTGCACTTAAACCGGGGGGCAGTGTTATGATTGGAAAGTTGTAGATAAAATTGTAGGCTAATAATGGTAATTTTTGTGTGTGCTTTTTGGTTGATAATATCATCTTAAGTACATAGATGACAATTTCTTAAAAATACTATCTAGAAAGTTGTCTGTGGTGGGTTGCAGAGAGAGTGGTGTGGGGTGGTAGGGTGCAGCGGAGAGGTGAAAAGTGCGAGGTTGTGCAGTTACATATAAATTGTAAAGGTGTTTGTAAATAATTAAATAAATACTTGCTGTATGTTCTATGGCACAACTTGTCATGTTAGTGCTGCTCTGTTGTGTTAAATCACATTGCAGCACTGGGTGTGGAAGTCGTTAGTGGAAGTTTTGTAATTGTATGTTATAATTTTAACATAGTGAACAAATGTGAAAAATAATTGAATCTATTTTTTTTCAGAAAAGTATTTCGTTTGGATTAAAATTTGGAAATGCCAAGAAGAAGTAAAAAAAAAAGAAAAGAGAAGAAAAATATATATTTGTGCAACAGGCAAAAGTTTGTATTTGGAAAAAATGGGAGTAATACAGAAAAACGTTGTTCTACTATAAGTACAAGATGAAAAAAGGATCACACAAGAGGAAAAATAGGAATTTTTCAAGTAAGGTGAAGCAGAGTTCAATTTCAAATACCAGGAAAAGGTACTCGGAGACAAAAGGAGTTTCATTAAAATCGTCAGAGACTTTTTCAATCTAGAGTGATTCAGAATTCAGTACACACCAACTGAGAGACTAATACAGACTTTCACACAATTTAGTCACTAACCCATACATTCAGTAACATATGTGCAATCACTCACTTATACAGTCAGTCACACACCTACTAAATAATCCATTCAAGGACTTGTAAATGTTCAATACACCTTGGCATAGATATATATGAAAAATATTTAAACTTTACAGAAACACACATTCACTGGATGATGTCATCAGTGATGTCACCAGTGATGTCATTTGAGATGTCATCAGTGATGTCATCAGTGATGTCACTGACCATGTCATGAGTGATGTAATATGTGACATCATCAGCAGTGCATTGTGGGCGCGCGAGTTATAGTTAGCTCAACTAACTATAACCGGCAAATTTCTCTTGGTTTTATATGAGTTAAATGTCCAACTAACTATAACGTCCCTGAAACCTATGTTTTTTTCTGTGAATTTCTAAGGTTTTTTAAATGCTAATTCCTAACTATAACATCTGTAAAACCTATGGTTCTTTCAGTGAATATATATATATATATATATCCACAAACAGAACCAGTGCTGAACCTTCACGCACCAGAACACGACACCACAATCCAAGGTATAATTTCTTAATTTATTGTAAACTTCGGGCTATGACGCGTTTCAGCAGGGTCCCCTGCCTTGATAACCTACAGAGCCAAACTCCCAACACAGTTTTAAGTGTATTGTTACCATCACGTGGGTAGCAAAAACATAGACAAAATACTACAAACAGATTATAAAGCTCATTATTACAAATTTCATTTCTTTGTAAAGCAAGCGATAATCTCTTAACAAATTACATTGTTTTATATTTTTACATTCTTTGCTTTGTGTGTAATGTTTCTTTCTTTCCTTATTTTTCCATTTCATAATCACTTTTTTTTTTACTGTATTTATTTTTCTGTGTTACTTTCAATGAACTTTATTTTATCAGACAACCAAGCCCTTCCTGAGTGTTTGTCTGGCGAGTGTCACAGTGTTTCACGTATCACCTGATACAGATTCCCAAGTACGGTCTAAAATTCGATTCCGGATTTGCCATTATCAAAATTGCGCATCACACAGCATTCATACTCTGCTTAAGCACGTCCTCCTCATTGTGGCTATACATCAATACTACACTGGAAAACACAGGTTCTGAATTCAACCGCATGCCATAATATTGAACTGTGGTTCCTAACGATCCCTTCCTGACCTCTGACTTCAAGTGCAAGTGCAGATCTTGTATCGACTCCACTATATATGTGTGTGTCTCTGAGTCCCTGGAAGGCCCAATACTTCTCAGGTGTAGTACTTGAACCAATTATTGCTCTATCTTTCCCGTCCTGGTCAATTACATAGCCAAAAGGGGTTATGTTGCAACGGTCTGTAATACATATATATGTCCAACACCCCCAATGGAGTACTGCATGCTATGTGCCAATGCCTATTTTAAGATGTCAGTTGCGCTACATTGTATACACATTAGCAGCATAGGGTATCCCCTGGGTAACCGTTTCACCATAGGTGCAAAATTGCAATTGCAGCTGCCAAAAGAGATTAAAGTGTCAGTGTGTTGCAGGGATTCTGCTTATGCACAGAACTATGCGCAGGAACCCAGGCCCTCAATGAATTGTGGTGTACCAAAAACTCACCTCAGAACCCAGAACCCCTTATCTGACCAGCATCAGTGTCCCATTCGTTATCCGAGGTTTAGCTCGGCGGTCCCAATGTATAGACAACCCAGAACAAGCGACTTTGTGTATTTCTCAGGAATGGTGGGAATCAGAAATACCTTTTCGTAATTATTCTCCTATCAGTCCACAACAGAATAAACAAGAGACACGGTAAAAGTTTAAAGAGTTTATTTTATACACCTTGTGTCCTAAGATGCAGCAGTTTGGCTAACATAAGCAGACAAACGATTAAAATCAAAACCATCAGCATAGTTACAATACCATAGAAAATGAAAGGAGTAATCATACTAAGATGACAGTGGATCTAAGCCACCTTCCTTTCTCTAGCATACTAATAGTATTAATATTAGACTAGTAAAAGGTCTCTAGGCTTGAATGGGGAACCCCATACCGTAAAGATCAGCTCAGTGAGATCACATCACAGGATTAGCTATGCTCTGCTCCTGGGAAAGCTCTTCTTCCGAATGTAATGAAAAAATTTAAAACTGCAATATTAAAAGCACCCGACTTTCAGGCATTTGCAGCTGCGTGCGTGTTATGGCTAAAATAGTGGGCCGATCAACCTGAACCCAACAACATGCACCGTCTAGCGACCCAGACTGTTTCTTTACACTGTGTACAGACCAAGGTCGCAGCTCACTGTTTGGGATGTGAACAACAGACAGTTCTCATGTGAAGCAAAATCGAGTAAGCATTTCTCAATTTAATAACATGTGACTACAGTGTCGTGTGCAAAAGCAGCAAAAGCGGCAAGATGGCTTTCTAACATCTAACGCGGTTGTGCTAACTTAGCATTGTACATATATAGATAACGATCTTTACTACACCCCCCCTTGATTGGACCACTAACCAGTAGGGGCGCACTTGCAAGAACGCAGAGTTCAAGTTTGAGAGAACGGAACCAAGGGCATGAACTGTAAGTCCATATAAGGTAAGTGAAAAAGTTCGAAGAAAAAAATAAAGGAAAAAAAATCCATCAATGTATAAGCACAATAAGTTGCAACAGCTTCCAAGAAGAAATCATTGCAACGTTCCGCAAAATTATCTGCCATCCAGTTCAGGACGGGGAAGGAACATACATGCTCCTCAACCACCGGAGCCTCCAGCACCAGACGAGGACAACTGGCGTGTTCTTCAAGATAACTTCTTGCTAAGAAGTCAATCGCTGCCGTTCCGATGTCCCAATTCCCAAGGACTCCATGTGCTGCTCCGCAGGCCATAATCCCGACGCCAGAACAGTCCAACTCATGAGCCACTAAGGGGCTCATCAGCCGATCATAATCCGGGGCAGGAGACACCGAGTTCGACAGACACAAATCCAGAGCCCATTGGAACGGACAATCTAGGCAATGAAAGACGGGCTGCACACAAGTAAAGTAGGGGAACCGGAAGGACAATCCATAGGCTATGCTTAGAGTTGCCAGTGGTAAAGTGTCATAGTATTCAAGCATCCGGTTACGAAGATGGAGCAGCCGGGACATGTTGTGACGCAAGTTGTGCATCCATAGCGCAGGGCGCAGATCCACAAAAGTATTCCAGCTATGAGGGCGAGAAGTAAAGGGAGACCTCCGAAGACGCTGAAAAAAATAGAATGAAAAAAGGCCAGGATCACACCAAAAATAGTTTGAAAGGAGGTCACGAGGCCGGAGCCCACAATTTAAAAAAAATGAGCCAGGCCACTTGTTGACGAGGCATTAAAGATAGTCTGAATCAGGGTCCCAAAATGAAGTGGGAGATCAGTATTCAAAAGCGCTTGCACCTCAGTGCGGGTGTTTGCTACGTGAAGGACAAATGTTTCCCGGGATGAAGTCAACGCGACTTCTTTTTGAGACAATAGATCCCTTATTCTGCTCATCTTGTTGAACTCTGCTTTCAAGGTTGGAATGGAAGGCCAGATGGATACATCGAGCCGTCCATGTGGGGACGGGAAAAGGATGTTATTACAGCAAACTACTCGCTGTGATACAGTCACTATGTAGGGAATTCCCACTAACATTACACAGCAAGATTCATTATTCAACAGCAAACAACTACCGTTAGCAAGCAGCGTAAAAGACGGTGTTATAACTGGCACCGGGACCCCTTTCAGGACACAAGCTAAATTAGGAGCGTGCACATTACATGCACCATGCAATTGAATGTGCCTACACACTACAGAATGATCCGGAGTGGAAGTGCACTCTTCACCTTTCAAGTATACCTCTTTGCCGTCTTTCACACATCTATACGTGAATGGGAGTGACCAAACTTTGTGCAGGAAGGCAGTACCAAATTGTTCATATCTGCCTAGAGCATAATGTTTCATGCATGAACTGAACTTAAACAGAGGGAACGGTAATGTGATTAACCCATGTATAAGCCACACAGCGGAATTCAATTCAGCAACAGAGAAAGGCAAAGGTTCTAACTTTTCAATGTGTAGTAATGATGAATATGTAGCATCTTTCATGGACATGAACTGTTGTTTCGCAGTTAAATTAAAAGGAAGGAACAAAGATGAAGTGTTCATGTAATCCCAAGGGACTTTCCCTGCCTTTAACGTTTGCAACGTCTATGCGAATTGCATAATTTAACGCAATTGATTTTGACCATGATACAATACAGACAAATCATCCTGCACAATGTCTACCACAGATGATACAATATTATCTAAGGTATAAATTCTGGAAGACAGGGTGTTAATGCTATTATCTAGTACAGCCAATACTTTCTCCAAATTGGCTTGGTCAATAGCTCGTAATCGGGAAGCAGCCTCAATTTGCGACAACTTCCAAACTTCGTTGTAAATAGCATACACCCATCTCTTGGACCTGCCAACCACAGGACCCTTAACAAAATCATTCAAATCTATTTTGTCATTCAATCGTGATAAATGAAGTTTAACAGACGCTAAAGTGGAATGTTGCAGCCAAGATTGGCATAACTTCCCTACCGAGTAGGTAGTTACAGTGTGAGAAGATTCAAAACGGGGGTCTACACGAACCTGTGTATACCCCTGCGCTAAATCCAGAAACCGATGTTGACAGGAGTCCGAACTCATCTGCCACACCAATCACCCTTCCGGATTCAATTCAGAAATATTGAAGGATGTGTTGGAAACATATGTCTGCAACATAGCAAGGGACAGATCCGTATGATTACCCCAATTGGGATAAGCACCCAGACCCGGAATAGAGGGAGAATTAAATTTTTTAGAAGTAGCCAATCCAAAACAGGAGGTCTGAAAAATGGACGAATTAAAAAATAACATGTGATTCGGGATAAGACAGGCACGATGCAAAGCTTCTGTTCCCTGTACTTGCCACGGTTTGGAGCCCCAAACCGATTTAAGATCGATAGTAGCTTTCCACACATCATACCCGCCAATTGCCAACTTGTCCATAAAGGACTTGGAATACAACAATTTGGGGTGTGTCAGTCGAACTTTAGAAGCAGACTCAGGCGCAACCTTAAAATAAAAGGAGGCCGGATTTGACACACTGAAATCAGAAAAATAAGTGAATTTGTCCACTAACGTGGCGGAGCTGCCCATCCTAGGGGTAGGACAGTGTTCCCATTGTGTATAATTTACAAAATTTCTAAACGTATTTGCTTTGTGCAGGAAATGCGTGCCATAATGTTGATAACAGAATTGCTCATCATAATTAGCAGTATCTAAATACAAATCCTCAGCATCAAATGCAGTATAATATTTCCAATCAGAAAACAGTGTTTCTATGGCTTGAACATCCCAGTCATCTGAGCGGATGTTCTGCTTAACTACATCACCCATAGAAACAAGAAATACATTTGGCACATTAATTACTTCAGTGGGGCCATGAATTTGAAATTTTACAGCATCCCAAGCGATCCCATCATGTACAGGCCAGGCAGTAATGTTCACAAAAGTCTGGTCCCTTTTCATAATATGGGATGAGGAGTGGGGGGCCAAAGTTCCATCAATTAGTCGAATTGTAGATCTTTCTTTCAGGTAGTGTCCATTGATAAGTCTAAAAAACACTACCACAAAGCCAATGGACATAAACAAAAAAATACATATGAGCACCAGCCAAATGTAAGTCCAAGGACGAATCAAAAAATGTCTTTTAAACCAGGCCACAAAAATCGAAACTTTGGACGGGGCAATGGAAGTCATTGAATTAGCATCAAAAGAGTCTTGTGAGTGGGCAACTGTTGTGGATTGTAAAACAGGCAATGTAACATCCGCAGGATAAGCATACTCAACATCTTCAGGCAGACCACCAGGTGTCGGTGGCAATAAAGGACCAGTAACTGTATGCATCTCGATGGCAACATCAGGCACGGTGTTAGAAGCTCGGGCCACAACAGAATTTCTCAGCATCGAAGGGCAAGAAACCGCCGGTGTCATACTAAGAAGAATCGGCCACTCGCTGTAGCTTGACATTGTCAATAGAGATGTACCTGTTATCCTTTCGACCAGGAAGTGGAGGTAAAATGACTGTTCGAGTACCCTGTACTCCAAGCACTGGAACTGGTGCGCGATAAGAGCGGCCAAACTCCTTCTTGTTCTCCACCTTCTCACGGACCAGATCACCAACTCGAGGTAGCCAGCCGACTACCGGAACCTGAAGAGCAGCTTCAGATGAGCAGGGTACGTGTTCCTTCGCTAGACTGTCTCTGGCTTCTTGAAGATTCTGCAATACAGCCCAGTGTTCATCTACGTCAAAGGGTGCGTCTGACGCCACCATGTCTAGACCATCAAGGTCTGGGACAAACATTCGTACACCAAAGAGCATCATGTATTGGGTCCGCCCACCCAGAGACCTTCTAGGGAGATTATTAAGTGCACGTTGCACATCATACAAGTGGGCTAGCCAGTTGCGGCCAGTACCTAAAACCCTGGCTGTCAAAGATTGCTTTAGGTCACGGTTCATTCGCTCCACCACACTATTACCCTCAGGCCGGTATGGAGACGAAAATTTGACTTGGACCCCCAAATTTCTCATGGCTTCTTTGTACGCCTTAGAGGCGAACGCAGGGCCCTGATCAGAATGAAAGGTACCACACGCAAAACTTCCAACAAAGACACGCAAATCCTTTATGACAGTTCGGGAATCAGCACTCCTTTGTGGCCACACCCACAGAAAACGTGTGGACGAATCAACTGCAACCAATATGTATTTGTACGCAGTATCAGAGGTAAAAGGACCGCAATGATCTAAATAAACACAACCCATTGGTTTATTAGATATGTACAACTGAGTTTGTGGTGGGCGCGCTGCAGTTGAAGGTTTAATCTGCTGGCAAATGTCACAATTAAGAACATAAGCTCTGGCTTGTTTATACAAACCGCACCACCAGTAACGTTGTTGTAGCAGAGATACAGTAGCTGCAACGCCGGAATGCGCGGATGCCATGCCCTTGTGAGCCGCTAATATCAAAGATGGTCTGCAGTCCGCGTTGGGAATCAATCTGTCACCAACGTCATTAATCCTCACTAATGGGACGTTATCAGGACTTAAGCAATAATGGTAATGAGCAGGGAAACCTCTTGGAAATTTCGTTCCCTACTCTGTAGCTGCAATAGCTGCCAAGATGTCATCATCGATCTTACTTTTGGATCTTGTAACTGCTGCTACCAAGTATGTTGCCACTGCTGTTTTTGCAGCTTCGTCAGCCAGGCTGTTACCGACAGCATGGACACCAACTCGTTGGTGACCAAGAGTGTGCATTACATTCACGAGAGGCAGACGTTCTTTAAGATCTGCCACTCTAACCCAAAGCAGTTTATGCTTAATCGTGCTACCTTTGGAATCATGGTAGTCATTCTGAGACCAAAAATGTAGATTGTCGTTGTAAGATTGAACACAATAAAAGGAGTCACTCTCTATAAGGGTAGTGACTCGGGGGTCAGCAAACTCTAGCGCTAGCACTAGAGCACGAAGCTCCGCCAACTGCGCGGTACAATCACCCAATGACTGCGTATGTACGACATCGGACTGGAATTCACCATTTACGAAAGTACCGACCACAATTGCGCAAGCCGCTGAATAGGCGTGCTTTGATCCAGTTGCCGGTTGCGCAGAACCATCAGTGTATATGACACAATGGTAATCCACAAGAGGGCGCAAAGACAGAGGAGCCGGATGAACGAATTCATACTGCAAAAACTCCTGATTCTGAAGTGCTGCGTCAAAGATATATGTGACATCCGGCGATGTCAAGGAAGTGGCCCATTGTATCCACCTTGGATGCAAAGCCTTAGAATTTGGTACACTTGCTTTTGTCACCGCCTCAAGGGCAGGATATGGTGTTACCACCAACATGCGTTTGCCTTGCGAAAGCGCTCGTTCTTTCAGAATCGCCATCTGCACTGCCGTAAGAACTTTCTCAACAGCGGAAAATCGCAGTTCAGCCGAAGTGTACAAGTGAGATTTGTAAGCAATGGGGACAGTGTCCCCCTCATTGAACGTTAAGTATGTGAAACCCACTGCGCCAGGCACAATTCTTATGATTAGGTTAGTGTGGTTATCACGCGTCAGTAAGCATTTAGAAGCAAGAAGATCAGCTTGCAATGACTGCAATATAGCTGAATGCTCTGGCAGCCAACAAGATTTGGAAAAAGTAGGTTGTACCAAAGCATAAATGGGCTTGATACACTGGGCATAATCCAGAATATAAGTTCGACCGAAATTCAGAAAGCCCAGCAGAGATTGTAATTTCTTCAGCGTCGTAGGAGCACGTAGGCATGTGCACTTCTCAAGAAAGTGCGGAGCCAATCCTCGACCTTCATTGTTGAGTTCGTACCCCAAGAACAACACTGTATATTCTGCAATGTGAGACTTCGCAAAGTTGAATTTGTAGCCGAAGTCTGCAAACAAAACAATAATGCGATCAACGCGATGGAGATGCGCTTCCAACTCGTCATCTGTGAGATAAATATCATCCACATACGAGTACGCATCAGGGTCTATGCCCTCTAAGAGAGAGACCACGCGAGCGGCAAAGACTCCAGGGCTTTTCTTATAGCCCATTGGTAATCTTTTTAACCCCTTGCATGCCCGCCCCTTTCCCCGCCCAGTGCCGCGCCTTCCATTAGCGGGCGGAGTTCATGACGAGCTGGACTCGTCATGGGCACAGCGCCACCGCAGCCCATGACGAGTCCAGCTCGTCATGGGCACTGAAGGGGTTAATTGTTTTTGTTTGCCACCCGAGGTGAACGCCGTCCACTCACTACTAAGAGAGGACAGGTTATGGCTATAAAAGCCATTGGAAATGTCAAGTGTGGTTTTAAACCTTATTCTCACGAGACTATCGACGAGAGCCGAACTGTGGGTGTTTTGTGCTGCACATGTCCGGCAATGAGAGTTTAGGTGCCGGTAATCCAAAACTAGGCGGTACGACCCATCAGGCTTCGTCACAGTGAACAAAGGATTATTCATAGGTGACACACATATTTCGATTACTCCTTGATATTCCAATTGTTCAAGGATTGACGCGACGTGAGGTCTAGCTTCGCGACGCATGCGGTATCGGAGTTGAGGTTGGGGCGTAGTCCGCAACGGAATCTCATGGCCGGGAGACAATTTATCCCAGCCAACCTGATTTCGATATAACGCAGGTGCTAGCACCTGAGCCCATTCCTTGGCGTACTTTTTAGCTTGGACCTTCGGCACTGTGCGCGCAAAGGACAGAAGGATTACCTCCTCCCCTCTAGGAGCATCTAAAACGAAAGCCGGGGGCCAATCCGCCTCCACCAACAGAATATCATAGGAAGTGGTCATATTATCCCAAAAAACACCTTGAATTGTACGTTGTATGTCACCTTCAATTTGAATGACTATATTATACAGTCTATCAGGGGGAGACACCCGAGTATCAGCAGTTTCAATATTCACAAATATATCAGTTGCTGTCGCCACCAAATATGAACGCAGTGCTTGTCGCACTACTGTAACTTCTGTCGTGCTGTCTAGCAGCGTTAGCGCCCATGTCAGGTTCTGAAGCTGAGTCCGTACCATCTGAGGCATACCTCGCCGTCAGTGCAGCAACTTTCTTCTTCTGAAACTGGGGTCGTTGACGCGCAGCCTCATCCTGCTTGCCTTTGCCGTCAGACTGGCGGGGTTGCTCACGACTCTGGGCACCCCTTCCTTTCCCACGGTCTCCGCCACCAGATTGTGAAGCCGATGTTTCCTGTGAAGAACGAGGAGAGCGTTGTTCAGAAACCTGAAATCTATCAGGTGACTTAATACGAGATCGATCGCGCAGATCATATGAGCGTTCGGTAGACGACTGTACCGGTGAGGCAGGACGTGACCCCTGTTTCTTTTGCTGTTTCCCCTGTTTCTTAGCTCTCCAACTTTGTTTAGGAAAGTTGGGGCGTTTGTCTTTCATAGACGAGCTCACCTTAGTGTGCTGTACTATATCAGGAATGATTACAGTCGGTTTTACACCCAAGGCACTACGACCCACGGTCCTATATGCCTTCGCAATTACTTTAGCAAACTCTTTGGGCTTGTCGGCGTCATCCACGCGGTCCATCATATTTGCAACTTGGAACTGCATGACATATCCTTTGAGGTTGCCCATTACCATGGAGCATACCACATCGAAACTGTCGACAAGCCTCATTCCCAATGCAATAGCAGCCTCCGCACCATGATTCTCCTGAACCTGTTTGATGACGGATGGTAGCACAGACATAGACGGAGTGCCATAGCACTTCAAACAGGTCGCGGCAAAGACCTTACCCCAGTTGTCACAGTCGGCCTTATCCGGGACCAGGTCCTTAGGCAAAGTAATGGTGAGGATCCTGTGTTTCTCCACAGGAGATGTATTTGGAAAAACCTCTTCCAACTGGTCAAATTCCTCAGCAAGTCAATAAGGAAATTCATCCTTACTTTGGGGGCGCTTGCCGACTACCGCATTTACCTTAACAGGACAAATAACCACTGCGTGGTTGTCCGTAGGTTGTCCCGCAACAGCAGGTGCCCCCACCTGCACGTTGCGTGACACGTACTGCACTAAAGCCCTATGGACTGTAATCAGGGCTGTGTGTAGTACCCGCAAATCAGCCACCGCCACCGTGAGATAGCGGGGATGAGGCGTAAAGCCAGCTAGCACCGGCCATGTGGCCCCTGCAATAGACAACGGGCCCATTCTCGCTGGTGCAACCGCATGGGGAAGGGCGCAATTAAACCAAATAGTATGCTGCCAGGCAGAGATTGGAATTTTTTGTGTCCTATATGGGGTATAGACCGCAGGCAGCTGTGTAACAGTATAGATATGAAACGTATCATTTTCCTCTACTGCCGGAAAAGTCACCCATGAGTAAAACAACTCATACGGGTATGACGCATCAGCACTTACCACAAAAATTACAGCCATCATCCGGCACCCCATACGTCGTCAAATGACGGCGCAGAGGTGCACGGCTATGCGCGGCTATGTCAACCGCCATCAGGACACACTAAAGAGTATCAACAATATCAACAGTAGCACTGGGGTTCAGAAAAAATTACCTTTTTAATGATCAAGCTTGAAAGAACCTATTAGTCGAAACACAGGTAGGTTAAACCGTCACTCCCGTTATCCGGAAACCAGAGTGAGGGTGTTGTGGACTAATACAAGCACTACTAAGGCATTTCAAATCAATAGACCAAACGTTAGGTGCGCCATGTTGCAGGGATTCTGCTTATGCACAGAACTATGCGCAGGAACCCAGGCCCTCAGTGAATTGTGGTGTACCAAAAACTCACCTCAGAACCCAGAACCCCTTATCCGACCAGCATCAGTGTCCCATTCGTTATCCGAGGTTTAGCTCAGCGGTCCCAATGTATAGACAACCCAGAACAAGCGACTTAGTGTATTTCGCAGGAATGGTGGGAATCAGAAATACCTTTTCGTAATTATTCTCCTATCAGTCCACAACAGAATAAACAAGAGACACGGTAAAAGTTTAAAGAGTTTATTTTATAAACCTTGTGTCCTAAGATGCAGCAGTTTGGCTAACATAGGCAGACAAACGATTAAAATCAAAACCATCAGCATAGTTACAATACCATAGAAAATGAAAGGAGTAATCATACTAAGATGACAGTGGATCTAAGCCACCTTCCTTTCTCTAGCATACTAATAGTATTATTATTAGACTAGTAAATGGTCTCTAGGCTTGAATGGGAAACCCCATACCGTAAAGATCAGCTCAGTGAGATCACTCCACAGGATCAGCTATGCTCTGCTCCTGGGAAAGCTCTTCTTCCGAATGTAATGAAAAAATGTAACACTGCAATATTAAAAGCACCCGACTTTCAGGCATTTGCAGCTGCGTGCTTGGTATGGCTAAAATAGTGGGCCGATCAACCTGAACCCAACAACATGCACCATCTTGCGACCCAGACTGTTTCTTTACACTTTGTACAGACCAAGGTCGCAGCTCACTGTTTGGGATGTGAACAACAGACAGTTCTCATGTGAAGCAAAGTCATGTAAGCATTTCTCAATTTAATAACATGTGACTACAGTGTCATGTGCAAAAGCAGCAAAAGCGGCAAGATGGCTTTCTAACATCTAACGCGGTTGTGCTAACTTAGCATTGTACATATATAGATAACGATCTTCACTACAAGTGCTAACATCAAATCTAGGTGTCACTTAAGTGCAAATAGTGCATTGCCAGTATCAGTGTATTCCCTCACACTACAGGCAACCAACATAGAGGATATATCATTAGAGATGATGTCCCTGTTTAAGTATGTACAAAGTTGCAATTACAGCTGCCAATTGTCATAAAGTTCAAGTGCTTCTTTAATAGATAAACCAGCTCTAAAGTGCAAATAGCGCATTACCAGTATCAGTGGTAATATATTTAAAATATATAAATTCACATTAAGAGTGACTGGAATCAAGAACCAAACGGCACTATAGGCAATCAATATAGAGGATATATCATTTGAGATGATGTCCCTGTCTAAGTATGTGCAAACTTAGTTGCAATTACAGCTGCCAATTGTCATGAAGTGCAAGAGCTTCTTTATTAGATAAACCAGCGCTAGCTATGTGCAAAACCGCAAATTTCCGCTGATTGAAACACAATGTTAAATGAAATGGAACAGTAAAAATTTTAACTTAACATGCCAGGTTTTTTGATACAATCAAAGACACACATTGTTTTCTCAAACCCAAATTTAAAACACTCCTAGGCATTTTCATCACTCTGATGAATTGAACAGATGTCTATATACATTTTAAAACAAGGTCATAAAAAGTGTTTCACAGATTAATTTTCCTCAATGTGTTCTCTCATGGGGTTTCTTAATACAACTACCTCTAAGTGGAGGATAGTGGGTTAAAGAGGCTGATCTAGGTAGTCCCACTTATGGTAAATGAACATGTAACCCTTCATCTGAGTTCAGGCCATTCAGACTCTTGCAGTCAAGCATTAAAATATAGCGCGACTCCAATTGTCTCAACTTGTCCTCACGATTACCCCCTCTTCTTCTTTTGGGTACCGAGTCTATCACAAAATACGTTAGGACCTCAACTTTACCTCTATGGACCTCATTTATGTGGCGGGCAACTGGACATGATTGATCCTTATTTTTAACAGCTCTGAGATGCTGGAGAATTCTAATGGTGGCCATATGGATGGTGCTGCCTACGTAAACCAAGGGGCACGTGCATTGAAGCACGTACACCACATGGTCGCTCTTACAATTAAAAAACCGAGGAATCCTCCAAGGTTTAGTCATAAAAGGCAACTGTTTCTCTTTCTGGTTCACCCCATGTTTACAGGCCGTACACGTGAGGCACTTATTAAAACCGGGGTTGGCCTTCAAATAGCTTTCGTTCTCAGTTAACTCTGGGCTGCTATTCACTAACTGCTGTCGCATTGACCTGGCTCTCCTGTAGGAGACAAGTGATTTTCTGGAGACCGCACTCTTAAGGATGGGATCTCACCTAACCAGGTACCAATGCCTATTCATGCAGGCTGTCAGCCTTGCATGATAGGCATTGTACCCGGTTATCATCCTTATATCTTGTTTTGATTCCCTGTCCTTTTGCTCTTTCTTTCTCTCACAAAGGAGTATTTCTTGCCTTGACAGACCTTCTACCTTTGCTACTGCTTGATCAAGAACGGTCTGACTATACCCTCTTTCTGTAAATCTTATTGTCAGATCCATTTGAGCCTGTGTCAAGGAGCTCGCTTCACTCAAATTTCTTTTCATGTGAAGCTGCTCTGCATAAGGAATACTCTGTTTCAACTTCTAGGGATGGAAACTTTGCAAAAACCTCAAGATCTAAAAAATTTACATTAAAATCACTTATGTTGCAAGTAAATATCAAATTAAGGGTGTTCACATTAAGGGATGATACAAATGTTTTTGCATTATCTAATGACCCTTTCCATATGATGAACAAGTCATCAATGAATCTGACCCAGACCTTGATGTTATTCTCCCTCTCTTTCCTGTATGTGGCCCTGAGCACCTGCTTCTTCCACCAGCCCATGTGAAGATTAGCATAACTGGGGACGAAGCAGGTGCCCATGGCCGTTCCCCTCAGTTGTCTATAGGTATCACTACCATACAGCAAAAAGTTGCTCTCCAAGCACAGTTCTCCCATTTTCAGTAGCATTTCTGAATGTAGATACACTTGTACTGGCCTGCTGCCTAAAAAATGCCTTAGGGCCCTTAGTCCATCCTTGTGAGCAATGCTCGTATAGAGCGAGGTAACATCAAGGGTGTTTAACAAGTCTCCCTCTTCCCACTCACTTTCGTGTAGCTTCCTCAGAAAGTTTCCCATATCTTGGATGGGTGATGGCAATGTTGTAACAAAATTCTGCAAGAAATGGTCTAAATATCTAGAAGTAATTTCAAAAAGGCAGCCAATGGCTGAAATAATAGGCCTACAGGGGGGTGTCACCATATCTTTATGCACTTTTGGTATTAGATTTAATATGGGAGTCACTGGGTTGTCCACTTTCAAGTTTTGCAGTTCTGCTTCCGATGTCAACCCAATACCCCTCCATCTGGCCAGTTCCTTGTGGTACTTTACTTTTACTTCCAAGATATTGCTTTGTGGGACTCTCTAGTAGCAATCCACATCTCTCAATTGTGACCTTGCTTCCTCATTGTATTTGCAAAGAGGCCATATGACTACATTGCCCCCTTTGCCTTATGACTATGTCCTTTCTTGATTTTACTTTGTGCATGATTCTTGCATAGTTTGCTTCTTCCACTTTCATATTTTTGTTTAAGTTCTTACTTGATTCTTTTGCCAGTTCTTTGAGGTCAATGACCATCCGTTCCAAAAACAGATCAATGGAGTCTTTCTGTATGATTGGTGTAAAAGTTGACTTCTTTCTAAATTCCATGGCAGTCATTCTATATATGTCAAGGCCTAAGCTTTCCGAGATGTTTGAACGTGACAGTTCCATGCTGAGATTAACTACATTCCTCTCCAGCTCATCCAGATCTCTGAGCAGACTCAAATCCTCCACCACTAGATTGCCTCCACTCTCTTGTTCAGACCTTTCCATATCCTGTCGCCTTCGGATGGTTTGGTTGTTGAAGAATTTGCTTAATTTTAATTTTCGCACACATTTAAAATACATATTCACTGGAAAACCCAATAGGTTTCAGGGACTTTATTGTTAGAAATTAGTATTTCAAAAACCTTGGAAATTCACTGAAAAAAACACAGGTTTCAGGGACATTATAGTTAGTTGGACATTTCACCCGTACAAAACCTGAGAAATTCAGCCGTTATAGTTAGCTGGGCTAACTTTAACTCGCTCCCCTGCAATGCACTGCTGATGACATTACATATTACATCACTGATGACATGGTCAGTGACATCACTGATGACATTACTGATGACATCTCAAATGACATCACTGATGACATTACTGATGACATCATCAACTTAATATCTGATGCACCTACTCACACCCTACTACAACCTTTCATACACCCACTCTAAAATACAGACTACCATTTTCAAAACCATAGACACACCAATACCAGTTAGTACATACCCACTCACTGATTCATAGGTCTACACTAGAGGTGGGCGGAAATTGCGTAGACATGCTACGCAAAGCTCCGTGAAACGGTAAAAAATCTCCGCAAACAGGCAAAAGTTCTGCAAACATGCGGAATTGCTTGTTCTGGCCGTTCGCAATGCTTTTTTCCTGTTCGCGAATGCTGTTTGCGTGCTCGGGCAGAAATATCTCACGAACATGCATTTTGAAAGCGCGAACAAGCAAAATTCCGTAAAGCCACAGATCGTGGAATTTTTGGCAATTCCGCGAGCGGAACGGAATACACCACCCAGGCCTAGTCTACACACAAATCCACTCACCCCTACAGTCACTCATACATGGAGTACTCATCAATACAGCCACTGATCTATGCACTCCTGCACCTATACAAATACTCACACACCGCCACTCACCATAGAGTTACTCACACACCTAGTCTGTCACGCAAAGAGTCAATCACAATGTAATTTACTCAGCTATACAGTTATACACACACCACCTCACTTATTCATGCAGATACTAACACATTATTACTCTCTTATACAATCACTGACAAAAGCACACACTCATCCATACATACAACCACTCTCACATTTAGTGAGTTATATACTTCAACACTTACATATACTGCCTTTCACATATGTAGTTACTCACATATATACCACTGAGATATCCATTCACTCACCAATACAGCTATATGCATACTCACTCACCCATGCAAACCCTCACAGACATACTCATGAACCTATACACCCACTGAATCACCCACTCACACATCCATGCAGGGAGTTACAGACCCCACCCACCCACACAGACACTCAGGCACCCATACAGGTACTCAGACAACCAATCATTAACCCATATAGATACTCATGTAGCTACTCACCAACCCATGCAGCCACTTACATACCAACTGACAGACTGATACAGACATTCACACAGATTAGTCACTCACCCAGGCATTCACTAAGACATGTTTAATCACTCACTCATACAGTCAGTCACACACCCACTAAATCATCCATTCAGACACTCATACACCCACCCCTTTCCGTATCTATATATAACATTCTTAAACTTTTAAATCATGCCCAGTCTCTGGATGATGTCATCAGTGGTGTCATCAGTGATATCATTTGAGATGTCATCAGTGATGTAATCAGTGATGTCACTGACAATGTCATGAGTGACGTAATATGTGACATCTTCAGCTGTGCATTGCGGGGCACAAGTTATAGTTAGCTCAACTAACTATAACGGCCAAATTTCTCTGGTTTTGTATGAATGAAATGTCCAACTAGCTATAAAGTCCCTGAAACCTGTATTTTTTCAGTGAATTTCAAACGTTTTTAAAATGTTAATTACTAACTATAACGTCCCTGAAACCTATGTTTTTTTAGTGAATTTCTAAGGATTCTTAAATGCTAATTTCTAACTATAACATAGGAGTCACGTTTGCAGAGTGGTGCATAAAGGGGCTGGGCCTCCAGCCAGTGCTCAGAAATTCCACTAAGTAGCACTTACAGGAGGTACCAGGAGGGCTTCTTGGCCCCCAATGTCCCTCAGGCATAAAGTGGACTTCATCCCCCAACCCGTAGCGTGCCTGGAGGCATGTTTGCAGTGGTGGAGAAAGGGTGTGTGACCTCCGAAGACCTCTTAGCGATACAACTGTATGGGACTTACTGGAGGTAACAGGAGGGGTAGTTGGACCCCAAGGAGAACTTTGGGGGCCAACTACCCCTCCTATCAACTCCAGTAAGTCCCACACAGCTGCATTGGTAAGTTCTCAAAGCAGGCCATGCCCCCTTTGCCCACCAGTCTGCAATTGCACTTCCCGACGCGCTCTTGGATGGAGATTAGAGTCCCCTTTGCTTGTGGGGGTCCTTGGGCGCCAACTTCCCTAACTGTTACCTCCAATAAGCTCCAAATAGTGCGATTGCTGAGAGTGGACACATGCCATGCCCCCTTTCTCCATTACTCTGCAAACGTGCCTCCTGGTGCGCTCTTGGCTGGGGGATGAAGTCCCCGTGCCTCAGAATGGTCCCTAGGGGCCAACAAGCCCTCTTGTTACCTCTAGTAAGCCCCGCACAGCTGGATTGCTGAGTGGTCCAAAGCCACGCCCCCTTTTTACACAACTCTGCAAATGCACCTCCTAGCACACTGCTACTTGGGGAAAGAAGTCCATTTCAGACCTGAGGTGTTCAGGACACAAGAGGACCGTTTGCGGAGTGGTGTAAAAAGGGGCGAATCCTCCTACCACCTCTCAGCAATCCCACCGTATGGGGCTTACTGGAGGTACCTGATGGACTAGTTGGACCCTAAGGACCCTCATCAGTGAAGTGGACTTCATTCCCATCCCAGAGGTTCCCTGCTTTTGTTTCCATGAAGCAAAGCAGTGTTTGCTATGACAGGGCGTGCTTCCAACTTGTCATAGCAAACAGCAATGTCCTGAGGTGGGCACTGTGGGACATTGCTGGAGCCAGCCCTGGGGGGTGGCAGTCCCTAGGGCCAAGGGAGGGCTCCAGCAGGGGGGCAGAGCACCCCCCCTCCCATCATGTTTGAAGCCACAGGGAGATAGTGGTCACCGGGCTGTGGGTCCGCAACGGACACCCACTCTCAATTTAACTATAGCCCTGGGGAGGAGGGTGTCCCCGGGACAGTGTGGGGAGGGGCAGGAGACCCACCCCACACTTTCCTATTTTAATTTAAGCCCCGGGGAGGTGGCAGTCCCTGGGGCTTGGGGGGGCTCAAGAGAACCCCCACCTATAACCAGAAATGCCCCGGGGAGGTGGTGATCCCCGGGGCAGTGTGGGGAGGGGCAGGAGCCTCCCCCCATGCTTTCCTATTTTAATTTAAGCCCTGGGGATGTGGCAGGCCCCGGGGCTTGGAGGGGCCCGCGAAGCCCCCTGCTAATAATCAGAAATTCCCCGGGAGGTGGTGTCCCTGGGGCAGTATGGGGGGCAGAAGCCACCCCACATATTTGGCAAATAAGCCCCAGGGAGGTGGTGGTCCCCAGGCCTGCTGGGGGCCCCCGCTGGCCCGGGCATCACAATAATACATTGCCCCCGGGACCTTGCCTGCCCGGAGGCTTAAAAGCAACGAAGCGCAGGAGACAGCGCTTTGTTGGGTTTTTTTGTCGGCGGGTTTCACACACTGTACACGAATCCTGCAGAAAATATACATTAAAAAAAGCTTTTTTTGGCTCTGAGGGTCCCCTGACCAGGCATAGTGGGCCAGGGTGTTTCTACCCTGCCCCCTTTTCTTGTTTTTTAATCATTTTCTCGTTTTTACCAAGTCACATGATAGCTGCCATCTCTTCTTGGTTTGGAGTGTTGGCAGCCAATCAGAATGAAGCTCCTGATCGGGAGAGCTCGAGGATCCACCGCAGTCACCAGATATGTAATGTTTTGTATTTTTGAATTTCTCAAGAACTACTGAACGGATTTACACCATTAAAAGCAAAGAGTGCACTCTGGACACAGATCTGCCTCTGCCAAATGTGGTGGAATTCCTTTTAGCAGTTCGGGCTGTAGCCGCGACAAAAGTTTCCTATGGAAATTAACATGGAAAAAACATGTTTTGTAACCCCCCTTTTTTTCTCAGCCCCCACTTGACGAATCACCCTGAAGCTTTCAAGAGAGGAGTAGACCAGAGCGAGCAATTAGTTTAGAAAATTTCACGAAGATTCATCAACCAGCGCCAAAGATATTGGCAAAAGAAAAAACGCTTTTTGAATAGACAAGAGGTCCTAACTATAACTACCTACTGACACCCACAGGCTCCAGGGACATTATAGTTACGCTGACATTTCACTCATACAAAACCAGAGAAATATATCCGCGAGCTAACTATTACTCGCGCCCCTGCAATGCACTGCTGATGACATCACATATTATATCACTCATGACACGGTCAGAGACATCACTAATGACATCACTGATGACATCTCAAATGACATCACTCATGACATCATCCTGTTAGTGTGAGTGTTACTAAAAAGTTTAAGAATGTTTTGCTCGATAAATAAATATAATTTAATCAAACTGGATTGGTGTGGCTCGTGCTTGAGGAATTGGAGAAGCTTGCTGGTATATATATATATATATATATATATATATATATATATTCACTTAAAAAACCATAGGTTTCACACATGTTATAGTTAGGTGGATATTTCACTCGTAAAAAAACAATGAAATTCCCCCGTTATAGTTAGTTCAGATAACTATAACTCGCGCGCCCGCAATCCACTGCTCATGACGTCACATATTACATCACTCATGACATGGTCAGTGGCATCACTCATGACATCACTGATGACATCATCCTTGTGATAGAGTGGCGGTCGGGCGGGTTATAGTTATCTGAACTAACTATAACGGGGGAATTTCATTGGTTTTTTACGAGTGAAATATCCACCTAACTATAACATGTGTGAAACCTATGGTTTTTTAAGTGAATTTGCAAGGTTTTTTAAATGCTAATTCCTAACTATAACGTGTGTGAAACCTATGTTTTTTTCAGTGAATTTGTACGTTTTTTTAAATGCTAATCTATTTATGAATTATTATTATTTTTTTTATATATTTATTTTACAATAAACTACGTATTAATTATTATTCTTTTTTTTTTCACCGTGCGCGCACGGTGGGCGCACGGTGCGCGCACCCCCGCGATTTTTTTTATTTTTTTAAAAATTGTTTTTTTCGGGGGGGGTTTTCACCGTGCGCGCATGGTGCGCGCAGCCCCGCGATTTAAAAAAAGAAAAAACATTTTTTTCTGGCTTCGGGGTCCTTCAGGGACCCCCTGACAAAGGCTAGGGGCTCAGGAACTCTCTACCCTGCCCCCTTTTCACGTTCGCCACCTTCCTTTTTCATTCTCGCACTGAAAACAAACAAAATGGCGTCCGACACTTCCTGATTTCGACCGATTCGAACGTTGACTAACATGTAACCACCAATCAGAATTACACTCGCGCACGTTAGGGTGCTCACACGGTGCGTGCACGGTGCGCGCACCCTGCACGCGTATAGATATTGATATGCTTTTAAATGCTATTTTCTCAGGAAATACTGAACAGATTTACACCAGACCTGCAAAAGGCACTTCCTTGACCTTATGGCTACCTCTCTGCCAAATTTCAAGTAATTCTGTTCAGCCGTTCGGGCTGTAGCTGTGTCTAAAGGTCCTATGGAAAAATGCAGTGGGAAAACGCGTTTTGGGACCCCCTTTTTTCTCGGCCCCCGCTTGACGAATCACCCCGAGACTTTCAGGGTAGGAGCTGAACAGAGCACCCCATTAGTTTTGAAAATTTCGCGAGGATTCGTCAACCGGCGCCAAAGTTATTCAAAATAGAATTTTGAGATTTCCTATGGAAACACGGTCCTAACTATAACTATCTACTGGCGACCGCTAGTAGATAATATATATATATATATATATATATATATATATATATATATATATATATATATATATATATATATATATATATATATATATAACGAAGAATTTCGCCAAGTGTGCTCCTGTGCACCAACAGTCTCGAGGAAAACAGGAACAGATGAAAGCTGACCCAGGATGCAAGTGAGAAAATTACTTTATTCTTGTTTTACAGCAATGCCTGCATGACGCGTTTCAGCCTACGAAAGGCCTTGATCACATGACGCCGAGGCTGAGCAGGATCAATTTAAAGTGCAAGTGCAAATGAATAACGTGCATTGATTGGCTAACGCATGAATAGCGTAATAGACATGGAAGAGATATATGCAAAAAAATATATATACATTTGTAGTTCACTGATAGTAAAATACATAAATGTAACAAACATTAATAAACAGTTGGTAAAAACACTCCTTAAAAACAGAGAAAGCACAGGTATTAGGTGCAATCTAAATTTAAGGTAAAACCAACGGGCAGTAGCAGTTTAAAAAAACTTATATGTTTTAAAAAAACAGACACCTGCATATGCAACAACGAAATAAGCTGTGCAAAATAGGCAATTTGTGCAAATGAATATATACACACACACACCAAGGTGTATTGAAGAATGGGTGGGTGTATGAGTCTTTGAATGGATGATTTAGTGGGTGCATGACTTTATAAGTGAGTGATTAAATGTGTCTTAGTGAATGCATGGGTGAATGTCTAATCTGTGTGAATGTCGTAGCAGTCTATCTGTTGGTGTGTAAGTGGCTGCATGGGTTAGTGAGTAGCTACATGAGTGTCTATATGGGTCTATATGGGTCAATGATTGGTTGTCTGAGTACCTGTATAGGTACCTGAGTGTCTGTGAGGGTAGGTGGGAGGTGTGACTCCCTGCATGGATGTGTGAGTGAGTGATTCACTGGGTGTATGGGTTCATGAGTGCATCTGCAGGGGCTGTATGGGTGAGTGAGTGTGCATATGGCTATGTTGGTGAGTGAATGGATGTCTCAGTGGTACATGTGTGAGTAACTACATATTTGAGAGGCAGTATATGTGAGTGTTGGAGTATATAAGTGACTATATGTGAGAGTGAGTGATTGTGAGAGTGGCTGTATGGATGATTGTGTTCTTGTGTCAGTGATTGTAGAAGAGTATAAGTATGTGTTGCTATCTGTATGAATAAGTGAGGTGGTGTGTGTATAACTGTATAGGTGAGTAAATGACAGTGTCATTGATTCTTTGGGTGGCTGATTAGGTATGTGAGTAACTATGAGTGAGTGGCAGTGTGAGTGTCTGTATGGGTGTATGAGTGCATATATCAGTGGCTGTATTGATGAGTGACTGAGTGTATGAGTAACTGTATGGGAGAGTGAGTAAATGTGTGTGTGGACCTATAAATCAGTGAGTGGGTATGTACTAACTGGTATTGATGTGTCTATGGTTTCAAAAAAAGGTAGTCTATATTTTAGAGTGGGTGTATGAAAGGTTATAGTAGAGTGTGAGGAGGTACATCAGATATTAAGTGGATGATGTCATCAGTGATGTCATCAATGATGTCAATGACCATGTCACGAGTGATGTAATATGTGACGTCATCAGCAGTGCATTGTGGGGGCGCGAGTTATAGTTAGTTCAGCTTACTATAACAGCTCAATTTGTATGGTTTTGTACGAGTGAAATGTCAGCCTAACTATAACATCTCTGAAACCTGTGTTTTTATTTCTGTGAATATCTAAGGTTTTTTAAATGCTCATTCTGAACTATAATGTCCCTGAAGCCTGTTTTTTTTGTGGATTTCTAAGGTTTTTTAATTGATAATTACTAACTATAATGTTGCTGAAACCTGTAGTCTTTTCAGTGACGTTCGAAGGTTTCTTAAATGCTAATTTCTAACTATGCCTACATAGGTAGAACATGTACAGAAAGAGGAAGAAAGGCGCAGAAAGAAGCAAGAGAAGTGCAGAAAGAGGGAAGAGAGGTACAGAAAGAAGAAGCATGGTGCAGAAAGAAGCAGGAAAAATGCAGAAAGAGGCAACAGAAGTCCTGAAAGAGGAAGAAAAGTGGAGAACAAAGAAAGAGAAGTACAGAAAGAAGCAACAGAGGAGCAGAAAGAGGCCTACTTTGACTGTACCTTTCCACAGACTCATAAAAAGTGGCCAACTCACTGATCCTTCTCCCAAGATGTCTTAAACCTCACTTTTCTCTTGAAGGTTCACTATTCATCGACTGCTCAGAATATTAGTCCTACCAATTGTAAAACAGCAATCCTAACCATATCACTGTTGTATGTCTGATCAGGTTTGTGAAGGTATGCATGGGTGTGTATGCGCTTTTACCTAGTGACATGTTGCATAAAAATAAACATACAAAAACTTGAATACCTGTGTTTCAAACAGCATACTCTGCAAATGTGGGTACAAAAAGGTGTATGTATTTCTTTCTGCTCATAATACAGGCCACATGGATATTCAATAGTATATTTGAGGGGCTCTATAACACCTATATACAGAAGACATGTCTGCCTGTGCCACAGAATGACAGAGCAGAACTAAGAAGATTTCACCACCTATAACAGAAGCTACCCGCTTTTTAAGCTACCATCTTCAGATGCATAACACATGTGAGAATACATGTACAAGTAGACATATACCTCAGTCACAAGAGCACACAGACCTTTAAACTTGACAGCTTCCACTTCCTATTTGAATATAGAAACAGGCAAAAAAAGTACAGAAAGAAGCAAGGGAATTGCAGAAAAAAACAGGGGAGGTGCAGAAAAAGAAGGAATGTTCAGAAAGAGGCAAGAGAAGTGCAGAAAGAAGCAACAGGGGTGCAGAAAGAGGCAAGAGGAGTGCATAAGGAGGCAAGAGAAGTGCAGAAGGAATCAACAGAGGTACAGAAGGAGGCAAGAGAACAGCAGAAACAGGCAAGAGTTGCAGAAACAGGCAAAAGAGGTGCAGAAAGATGGAACAGGGGTGCAGACAGAGGCAAGAGGGGTACCGAAAGAGGGAAGAGGGGTCCAGAAAGAGGCAACAGCGGTACAGAAATTTGCAAGACATGCAGAAAGAAGCAAGAGCAGTGTAGAAAGAACCAACAAAGTTGCAGAAAGAGTCAACAGGAGTGCAGAAAAAGGCAAGAGAAGTGCAGTAAGAAGCAAAATAGGTGCCAAAAGAGGCAATAGGGGTACAGAAAGGGGCAAAAGAAGTGCTGAAAGAGGCAACAGAGGTGCAGAAAGATGCCAGAGAAGTGTGGACTGAGGGATAAGGGTTGCAGACAGAGGCAAGAGAGGTACAGAAAAAGGCAAGAGAGGTACACAAAGAGGCAAGAGAGGTGCACAAAGAGGAAAGACGGGTACAGAATTTTGCAAGATAGATGCAGAAAGATGCAAGAGAGGTGCAGAAAGAAGCAAGAGAAGTGCAGAAACAAGCAACAGAGATGTAGAAAGAGACAAGAGAAGTGCAGAATGAGGGAAGAGGGTTGCAGAAACAGGCAAAAGAGGTACAGAAAGAAGGAACAGGGGTACAGACAGAGGCAAGAGGGGTGCAGAAAGAGCAAAGATGGGTGCAGAAAGAGGCAAGAGGGGTGCAGAAAGAGGCAAGAGAGGTACAGAAAGAAGCAAGTGCAGTGCAGAAAGACCCAACAGAGGTGCAGAAAGAGGCAAGAGGGGTGCAGAAAGACACAAGAGAAGTGCAGAAAGAAGCAAAAGAGGTGCAGAAAGAGGCAAGATGGGTTCAGAAAGAGGCAAGAGAGGTGCACAAAGAGGCAAGAGGGGTACAGAAATTTACAAGAGAGATGCAGAAAGAAGCAAGAGAGGTACAGAAAGAAGCAAGAGAAGTTCAGAAAGGAGCAAGAGAGGTGCAGAAAGAAGCAAGAGAGGTGCAGAAAGATGCAACAGAGGAGCAGAGAAAAGAGAGATGCAGAAAGAGGGAAAATGGGTACAGAAAGAGGCAGGAGGGTGCATAAAGAAGCACGAGAGGTACAGAAAGAAGCAAGAACAGTCAAGAAAGAACCAACAGAGGTGGAGAAAGAGGCAATAGGGGCACAGAAAGAGGCAAGATAAATGCAGAAAGAAGCAAAAGAGGTGCAGAAAGAAGCAAAAGGGGTGCAGAAAGAAGCAAAAGGGGTGCAGAAAGAGGCAAGAGAGGTGCACAAAGAGGGAAGAGAGGTGCAGAAAGAAGCAAGAGCAGTGCAGAAAGAACCAACAGAGGTGCAGAAAGAGGTAAGAGGGGTACAGAAAGAGACAAGGGAAGTGAAGAAAGAAGCAACAGAGGTGCAGAAGGTAGCAAGTGAACTGCAAAAAGAGGCAAGAGAGTTCCAGAAACAGGCAAGAGATGTGCAGAAACAAGAGAGGTGCAGAAAAAAGGAACAGGGGTGCAGAAAGAGGCCAGAGAGGTACAAAAAGAGGGAAGAGGGTTGCAGAAAGAGGCAAGAGGGATGCAGAAAGAAGCAACAGAGGTGCAGGGGACCGGATGCGGAAGTGTCAGAGTTACGACCAGTGCTGAGCACAGAGCTGACTGTGGGGGAGAGTGGAGGAGGAGAGCAGTCAGAGCAGGAGAGTAGCCGCGGTAGTGAGAGCGGGTGCCTTGGTGCCTCCCCCAGTAGACACACCTGAAGCAGAAGCAGAAGCTGTGGAAAGCTCTGAAGCCGCGTGCGCCTTTCATTGCGGCTGGTGCACTGCGGTTGGTCTTCAGTGCGGTGGGAGCAGCGAGTGGCGGTCGGTGATTTATCCAGCAAGCCGCGTGTGCCCTCATCACGCCCCTCATCACAGGAGCCGCGGACTGTCCTCCTGCGCAGCAGGAGCGGGCTGAGTGATCTCTCCCACGACCTCTGGGCCCTCAAGTGCTTCTCAGGCGGCTGCAAAGTGCCTTTCATCACAGGAGCCGCAGGGGACTGTTTAGCCACAAATTGTTATCCTGTGCCTTTCATTGTGGCCAGAGCCACAGGGGATTGATTAGCCGTGAGTCAGTATCCTGTCGTTATCCTGTACAGCGGGAGCCGTGAGTGGTTCTTTAGTGCGACGGGAGACGCGAGTTGCCTACCTGTGCCTCCCTGTGAGCTGCAGACCGCTTGCCTGGCGCGGCAGAGACCGTGTGGCCATGTGGGCCATGTAGCTGGGGCAGGGGGCCAAAAAACTTTGCCGAGCACGGCCTACCTGCACAGGAGACGCAATCTTTTTCTTCTTTTTTTTTTGTATATCAAGGCAGGAGGAAAAATCCTTGTTGAACGCAGCAGACAGTCCCAAGTTGCTTCCTAACGTAGCCAGACTTGAAAATCCAATTACCTTACGCAGTGAGTCTTTTCCAACACAACAGGAGTTGTTGTCCTGATTGACGACTGTGGGTAAGAAAGACTGCTTGGACTCCTGGAGAACAGGAGGTGTCAGAGGAACAGAGGGTGCTGGTAGGGAGCTGGTTGTGCTGGTTGTGAGCCTCTGGGGGCCACTTTGGGACGCCTAATCTTACAGCCTTTGGGATCCTTGGGAGCCTCGTCTGGCCAGCTTGTGTTTATACAGGATTACCAGGATTACCAGGATTACCTGGATTGCCAATATCATCACCACAGTAGTGCCCTGAGTCGGTGTCCGGTGTTGCATGAGCGACGCATCGGTTCATTTGCAAAGAGGAGCTACATCTCCCTGGTTGCACCAGTAGCTTGTAGCCTGGCCAAAGGTCCGTTGCTGTGAGGTTCAAGTGATGACTGTGATCCAGCGCAAGACCGGGGAAAAAGAGAAGAGCAGATTTTTACAACTTATCCTCCCTGCATCGTAGACCCGATGTCACACTAGCTCATTCACACACGCACTCATTGGTGGGGCCCATAACACCAACACTCGCACGTCTCCACTCACGAGTCTGCACACAGGAGGGATGATGGGATCAAGCACTGGACATGTGGGGGAGTACCTTATTACCTATAGGGAAGAAAAGTTATTTTACAGAATATACAGTAGCATCACCACCTATAGAATCCTAACCTTAAACATCAAGACACTCCACCACTTGGTCGACGGACCAATTAGTTGGACTGGTTGATGGTGATTAAGAACCAGCTAAAACACATTTAAGACTCAGAATCCTCTACTCTCTTCATTGAAAAACCACAAACTCATAATTTCTGTTAATCAAATAATTTGTTTATCTAAATATTGTTTGCAATTAATATTAGCATTTTGGTCAATCAAAGCACAAATCGCATGACATTTATATTTACCTATTCTTGCTATTTGGAATTTTTCCAAATTCATTTGGCTCTGCATAACCAAATTTAGCCGTTAAATTGTCCAAATAAAGCAGGCCAAAGCTCAAAGTCTGAAAGTTCTTTGCTCAGCACGTTACAGTCCCAAAGATCTCCAAAGTACTAGAAACCGTGCAAGCATCTGTCATCGCCTGTGGGGTCGATAGGGGTATGCAGTGATCGAAAACCGCAGAATGCCAGCCCCTCCCTATTCTGTTACCCTTTTTATAATGAAATTCGGGATAACTTGAAACATGCTTAGGCTAAGAAGGCCAATGATTGGCTAGTTGGAAACGTTCGATGTTACGTTAGTCCAGATTCTCATGGATTTTGCTGGTTCACTTCCTCTGTCCATGTCGCCCTTATGTAACATTGTAGAAGTTTTGCTTGTATGTCCCAATTGTTCATTTAGACCAGATTTTACTGACTGAAGTTTGGCAGTCCTCCATGTTCCTATCCTTGACCAGGAACACTGTGACTTGGGGTCGCCTGGAGGTCTACGGAGCCATCCGAGTCTGCGCAGTAGGCATCGTGCTCACAAGACGGTGGCCACTTCTGAACTCCATTTTGGATGCCATATTTTGGTAGGCCCAAATGCCAACTTAAACGAAACAAACACAAAAGAGTAATTAATACAAAGACATGAAGATCCTAATGTTAAACCCTCACTAATCCCTTTATGTTTTAGTATTTTCCTCGCTTTTAGTGACATTTAAAGCAATAACACTCACCTTGACGGTCCAAAACAGGAACGAAAACATCACAAAAGCAACATAAATCATGCGATATCTGATTACCACATATACTACTATTAATATGCGTACATAATTTAGTTATTAGAGTTATTCTGCCATGCAAATAGCAATAAGTCCCACGTGTAATTGGTGTTTACAAAGATTGCAAAAGGTTGATTAGTATAACACAGCACACCGTTAGTCAAATTATAATATAAGTAGGTTATATAATTAGTATTTTCATGCAAAATAGAGGGGGTATACAAAATTTTGCTTTACCTGCTCCATCAACTGCAAAGAAATTGCGCTCTGGTAGAGTGCTATATACAAGAGCGTGTAAAAAAAACTAAAGCTAACCCTTTAAGAAACAATTCATTACAAAAAGATATTTTAAAAAGTTTTAATTCTATTACTTCCTTTTTTCCTAAAAAGGATATAAGCTTAAATTTAGCAGGGATGGTGGAGTCTACTCCAGAAGCACATGGTGAGGCTAAAGCAGTTCCTGGAAATTCATCACCTGGAGTATCCAACAATCTATTACCCAAAATTGGTGGATCTCGGTCTATAGATAACCAACATTTGGATTCCAGGGAAACTGACTCTTAGCTGGCAAATTTAACAACCTATTCCCTGGCAAATGAAGTCTCTCAATCTGAACGGGTATCTCAAGTAGCCCCAAAAGTTAGAGACCCTATAGTGGAAAACTTTACGCTCCCTGATCTTCTTGACTTCAATACTAGTTTAAAACAACCCTCACAGTTGCTTTGTGCACTTAATTTAGAGTCGTCCAGATACCTTAATCCAGTTAATTCCCTGTCCTTTAATACTTGCGTTCCTTCTCAGGGTCATCCGGTACAAATGCAACGGTTCAGTAATACACCTAGTAGAACAAGCATGTTAGATACACAGGGCTCGATTATACCTGATTTATCCATGCATTTCCATCCCTTAATTCATAATCCAGAGTCAAAAATGTTGATGTCGGACTCATTACTTTGTTTGGAAAGAGTGCTGTCTTCTATATTAGCTCTAATGGAGAAATCAGTAAATAATTCCGACTCCATTTTAGATTCCCTGTTGGCCCAGACCAAGTCAATAGTTTCTGAACAAAGTAGGTCGCTGGGTAAAACTGACCCACTCCCCCCTTGTATGCCTAATATTATGAAGAAGCCTTCTCCCCTTTAATCATAGAGGATAATCTTAATTAGTCACACCCTACTCATATAACCTCTTCTCATCTTGCTAAAGGGCGGGACTTTGGTGTGCAGGCTGGTAAGCCTTTATGAAGGAGGAAAAACAAATCGAAATTGAATGAAAGCAAATATATATTTGATAATCTACACTCCTCCATTCTCCAAGAACTGTTTGATTCTGAGAGTTTGGTTCCAGGGGGAGTATCTACATCACTCGCACAAGAAAAGAAGGGTAATAAATATACATCCCGTAAGGTTTTCCCTATTTTTCTAAAAACAGGCGTAAAGCCATCTACGTGTTCTTCGGTTGAGGGTCTAAATACTGGTAGCCCCTCTCTCAAAGTAAAAGATTCTAAGAACAAAACTAATCCCATCTGTAAGAAGACGAAGGAAAAAAGGGAAAAAAGATGAAGGATTCATAAAAAAAGGGCAGAAAGGCTTCGCTTCGACCCTAACGTAACCTATACTTTACCAATAGTCCATGACCAAAATGTTTTGAAGAAGGAAGAGGGACTAGTTGAATCCAACGTATTGGGACCTTATGCACCTCTTTCGATCCTAAGTACACCAACTCATCCCTCTCAAGCGTGCCTCCTATTGCTCAGAGTATCCTGAACCTAAATGCCTCTTTATTTGATTCCTCTGTAGGTACCAATGTCATGTACAAGGCTACTCAGAATAACTCTGAGGTATCTTGTCAGATCCACCAATAACCTTCTGCACCTTACTCCCTGGATTTTTCATTTATTTTTGATCATGAACCATTCATGAATAGATCCTCTTTGTTAGGTTATTTTGCAGAAATCCCCGGCCTTCAAATGATCCAAAGCAATGCTCTTACTCTGGTTCAAGTTCAAAAATGTAATAATCCTAGGGGAGCTAGAGTAACATTTACATCTAAAGCTATCTCCCATTTGATAATGTTGTATAGTGATAAATTACATTGTTGTGGCATTGATGTCCTTTTCCCTGAAGTAGAGTTAGCTTTAAAAAAAAGTGGTTAAAAATCAGCAGTCTAATTCATATTCCAAAGTCAATAACAGGGGCCTTTCCCATTCGAAGAGAGAAAGCATTTTGCAGGTTTCCTTAGGTAAAGAAGGCAGGAGGGTCTTGCTACTCGCAGATGATAAGACTCAGTATGATCCTCCTATAAATGAGGAAGATAAGAAATGAAGTTGGGTGGCAGGCGCTCTGAATAAAAACAAATCCCTAGATTTAAAATATAGGAATTCTTCCTAGCAGGGATATCTCTGTAATATCTTGGAACGCAGACGGCCTAAACTCCAATAAAAATAAACTCTTTATTATTGAAGGATCAGAGCACGGATATAATTTGTCTTCAAGAGACCTGGATCACAATGGATTGGTCCATTGAAGATTATATAGTGCTGAGCCAGCCGGTGCTCCAAGTGAATAGAGGTCATGCTAAAGGAGGTATCGCTATAATGCTTAGTACAAATTTTAGTTGGTCTTATAAAGAATTTGTTCATGATTCTAACTTGATTCAGGCAATTAAGTTAAATCTTAAGGATTCCTGGAATCATTTAAATACTCTGTTAATTGTAAACGTGTATCTACCTCCTGATGCATCCCATGCTCACCTATTAAAAGATCTCTTTGTTTTTATTTCCTCTATTCCGGAAAGGGAAGATTGTAAGTCTCTAGTGCTAGTAGGTGATATGAATGCTAAAGTCTCCTCACATAGTATCAGGGTTTTTTCCAACACTGAAAAAAATGAAGCCCTAAAAATCCCCATGGCCCAATTTCCGAATAAGGACAGGACAGATAAAAGGGGTGCCTTATTACTTGAAGGTCTTAGAAGCTTAGATCTTATAATTGCTAACGGGAGGTTAGAAAACGATATTCCTGCAAACTATACCCATAAGGCAGCAACAGGGAATTCTATTATAGATTATTTAATTGTTTCCTCTGATTTCTTTTGTAATCTCATAAGTATGGAAGTTTTGGGATCTGATTTTAGCTATCATAGGTTGATCTGTTTTAAATTTAATTATATCTGTGCTAAGGTAGGCCCGTGGAACTTTAAAGGCAGTAATGTAGGGTTTAATGTAAATAATAGTAGAATTCACTAGAACACTCAAGCGACAGTCAAATTAAAAGCAAATGTAACAGTTTTGATAAAAGATCAGATCCATCTACTTATGCCAGAATATGACTCGCCTCAAATTGATTTTTTTGTATGTTTTTCCCGTAATATAGCTGCATTAAGTAAATCATTGCGTGCTCCAACTAAACAGAAATCTTACTCTAATCCAATGCTTATTTTAAATAGGGAAATCAATAAATTGGTGAGGGCCCAGTTCCTGAACTTTTCTAATGAACATAGTAATTTAATCAACTTATTAAAGAGGAAAAGGCAGAGGAAAAAACGCTCTTTGAAGCAATTAAAGGAAGATGGTGCATGGGTGCAGTTAAAAGAGGCAGCCTTAAAAAACAAGTCCAAAAAATGTTGGGAAGAAATTGCTGACTGCTGCGGTACAAGAGTAAAATCTCTCCTCATTCCTGTTAAAGAAGAGGATTGGAAAACCCACTGGGTAAAACTCTATGCAGCAAACTCTAACTCTCCTTGTTTCTTCCCCTCAGCCCCTGTCCCTTTGGAAACTCATATATCCAACTATGTACACTCAGTGAGTGACATAGTTGGTTTGATAAAATAAATGAGATCCTCAGGAGCAATGGGTCCGGATGAAATACAGATGACGGCAATTAAAAAGGAACCACTTTTGTGGGCCACGTCTTTAGTCCCTCTGTTTAACTTTTGTTATTCTCAGGGGAAGACATTGCCGTCGTGGTCTGGAAGTATTTTAATCCCCTACACAAAAAAGGCCCTAGAACTCATCCGGGTAATTACAGGCAAATAGCTTTCTTAGATGCAGTAGGAAAAATATTTGCACGTAGTATTCTCGATTATCTCACAGATTGGGTAATGGAGAATAAGGTCCTCCCTATAGAACAAGCAGGTTTTAGGAAAAATCATTCCACCTTGGATAATATTGCCATGTTGAAATTAATAGAGGAGAAATATACACTATCTCGCAGATCAAATGTTTACATGGCCTTCACAGATTTTTCTACCGCCTTTGATAAGATATACCGGCCGCTTCTCTGGAGGAAACTACAAAATATGGGATTGCCTGCTCCCCTGTTGTCCTCAATTATCGCATTACATTCTCAAACCTGGTGTCAGGTATTAATGGGAGGAAACCAAGGATTAACATCAGTAATTCCAATAGAAAATGGTTTGAAACAAGGTTGTTTACTAGCCCCGCTACTATATTCCTTATATTTAGCAGATTTCCAAGAATGTCTTTCTCAGCGAGAGTGCGATGCTCCAAAGATAGGTAGCGGCCCTTTTGCATGTCTCCTTTATGCAGATGATATAGTAGCGATGGATCTTACTCCAATAGGGCTAAACAAAAAGTTGTCATCATTACAGAATTATACGTCGGCTCATTTTTTGAAGATCAATGTTTCCAAAAGTAAAATTTTAATCATGAAAAGTGTCAGAAGTAGAAAATTAAATAAATTCAATTGGCATATTGGTCTTGAAAAGTTGGAGGTGGTTGATTCTTATTTATATCTAGGGAAAATAATCACGAGCAATACGAAGAATAAACTTCATATTGAACACAGCTCCTGTAAAGCTATGTCCAACGCTACTGGTCTGCGCATTTTTTACAGTACAATGGGTAGAAGGATTTTTTTGCACCTACTGATGGTGTTGAAAGCAAAAATTCCATCAACCTTACTTTATGCTATTGAATCAATCCCTGTAAAGGATTGGAGTTTTTTAGAGAGGATAGAAGGCCAGATTTTACGTAAATTGTGTAATTTGAATACGCTAGTTCCTTCAGCTGCTATTAGATCTGAATTTGGACTGATAAGCACCTATATTCAAGGCATTTCCAGAGCTTTACATTGGGGATACCAGTTAAAAAATAGTGAATCTTATTCACTAAGAGGCTTCATGTGTAAAGAAATTTTTGGTGGTATGTGGGGGAAATACTCTTTTTATCGAGACTTCTCTCTGGCTCTAAAATGTTTTTGTGTTCAGGAAGAGTCTGTGATTTCCCTCCCGCTATTAGAATTTAAATCCTTCGTAAAAAACTTAAGTGGACAGATCAGTTTTAATAGAGATATTGAATTCTGTAATACTAAAGAGAGATTAAAGATAATAGCATGGACTACTTCCCCGAAACTTCCCCAGAAATATTTAACTTAGAACCTAGATCATGGAACAAGACGCTGGTTTTCCTTATCTAGATTAAATCTCCTACCTCTAAATGATTTAACAGCACATTGGTCACAGAATTCAAAAAATGGAAAAAAAAATAAAAAATTGTGACCTGAGCACCCAGAACCTGGATCATGTTTTGTTCGTTTGTCCGGCACTCACCTTTCATCGACGTCATTGGCGTAGGCCAATGTTTTTACAAAATGGTGTCAAGGATGTAGTTTCAGCACGCAATCTTCTTTTTAATCCCAAAAATGAAGCAGTGTGTGTAAAATTGTTCAACTTTTTTAAGGAATTTATGTACATATTTTAAATTGTATATTTTTCTGGTGGGATATAATTTCTGAGCCGTTGACTCTCTCTGTAGCCGTAATATCCTCTCTTAATTACGAATGTATCTCACATTGTTCTGTCTACCATTTTTTTTGCTTATTTAATTTTTAACCTTCAGTTGTAAATTTGCACATGATCTGGTTGCTTTCTATTTGTTATTTGCACAATACAGGAGATGTCCTGTTTCCTCATTGTTGGCTGCTAATTCCAAACTTTGCTCCATGAAAGTGTTCTATGTTGTTCCAGTTGCATTCTAATTGTTATGTGCACAATTCAGGATATGCCTTGTTTTCTCATTCATTGTTGGCTGCTAAATTCCAAAATATTACCCTTTGAAACTGTTATATGTTGAAAAATGTTATTCGGACTGCCTTGTTATTACTACGTTGTTACATGGTTTTATTGCTCTTTATGTATTAATTGGTATGTATCTTTTTAAGTGGACCTCATTGGAGTTCGAAAACATAAATAAACTGAATTGAATTGAATTGAGGTGCAGAAAGAGGCAATAGAGGTGCAGAGAGAGGCAGGAGAAGTGCAGAAAGAAGCAAGAGAGATGCTGAAAGAAGCAACGAAGGTACAGAAAGAAGCAAGAGAAGTGTTAAAAGAGACAAGAGAGTTGCAGAAAGAAACAAGAGAGGTGCAGAAAAAAGCAATTGAAGTGCAGAAAGAGGCAAGTGAGGTGCAGAAAAGGGCAAGGGAGCCACAGAAAGAGTAAAGAGAGGTGCAAAAAGGCACAAGTGAAGTACAGAAACAGCCAAGAGTGGTGCAGAAAGAGGCAAGAGAACACCTTGTAGTCCCCTTTGCTTTATGTAACATTTTCTATACACTGATTTACACATGTATGAATCATTGTCTCTGTATGTGTGTGATGTAAAGTTCTCTGACACCCTACAGTGTTATCACAGGTGCTACAAAACAAATGAAATACATGTAACAGTGGGGCTATGGAGAGATGAGAGGCACTATTGGAGAGTGATAGTGAGGGAATCATTGAATATCCCCAACAAAGAATTTTGTATTCTGTTGCACGGTAAGGTCATCATAAACTATGCTTTAAAAGCTAATACAATTCAATATATAACGACAAATGTGTTGCAGATGCATAATGTTATCACTAATTTTCTTGATGGTGGTGGAGAGTACCCCCAAAGCCGCCTTTGTAGTGGTCAGGCTTACTCGCTGCATTTGGTGTGTACCGTATGGGGACTGGTCTGACAACATTTGCCAGTACCGCTTTGGGTTTCCAGCCTGGCCTGGCAGGGGCAAGAGCCTCCTACTGTGAAATAAAACCAAATAGTGACACAGAGATGCAGCACCAACCTTCCCATTAAAATGTTTTGATTTTTGCAAATGTTTTCAATATAAAATAATAAAATATTTAGTAATTCGAGTATTTGTTTGGGGTGCACTTGTTTGTGTACTGTTTTAGGAACAACTGTTTAAATGTTTGAAATTTAAATAGTGCAAATTGCTTGTGGGTCCCTGGCTTCCTTAGTGACTCAATAGGGGTCCTCAGGAGTCAAAAGGTTGGGGACCACTGCTCTATAAGATTTGTCTCTTTTTCTTTAAAGGGCTTACCAAAGTATCCTATAAAATGTAATCTTCTTTACCTACATGGGTCACAATTAACTAACAGTAAAGGCGAAGTGAAAAACAAACAGTGTACACATGGTTTTTGAGTTATCCAACAGTATATGGAATTTGTTGTCTTCTTGAATGGAACATATTTCACCATATTTCCCCAAATATTCTGAAACATTCACAAACTCAAACATTCCCAAACTGAATTCCAGGATTGCAGGGATAGAACTATTGGTTTTTCCACAACAGTTCTTTACAATACTGTCTTAAATTGTTGTCTGTTACAAATTTTTGCAAAACTAGCTTCTAAAACGTCCAATTAATGTTGTCAGAGATCTTTACTGCATCAATCAAGATGAGGATTGCGTCACTATCATTGATGGTATATTGCCCGACAAATCTCCCCTCTGTAAATCCTACTTGCTCATAGTTTATAATCTCAATAGTATTAGGAGTACATCAAGAAGGCTTTTGTCCTGTTTCTGAGAAAGCAGTTAAGACTTGTATTTAGCCTATCACAATTATACATGTGAAATGCTATTACAAGAATACTTTTGTTTTAGAAGTATTAAGTAATACGTCTTTACAAAAAAGATCATAAGTGTGGACATATTGCAAACAAGCTCTCAATCAGGAACAGTAAATTGAATATGGAGACAAAGTGATTCTATTGTCATTACAGAAGTGATTACCTTCTTGTTTACATGCTGTCTGGAGATAGTGTTTCCACAAATCATATTCGCTTGTCTCGCCTGGAAGCATAAGCTTGCCGTAGACAATTCCAGCAATTACTTGGAAGTGTGCAATATTACCAGGACACTTCCTGATCGTTTCTAGAAATATTTGTGAAGGTATACGGTAGAAGAAAAAATGTTCCAGTGCACTTTTGCTGGAGATTTACAAATTACCAAAAAGCCTGATGTTGAGGTGCTTGCTTTCTTCAACAAATCTGGAGCTCTGCCTTGATGTACAAGGAGATTCACCAGCAACATGAGAAGTTGTACCATCTTGGCCATTCCTTCAAGAAGCCCCAAATTATTCCTGTGGAGAAGTAGCTATCTGCTTTCAAATTAGAATGCCTTTTCTGCGATAAATGATGTTCGCATTCCATCAACATGCAATCTGGTCTGACTGATGTCAATCAATCAATCAATCAATCAGGGGTTTATGGAGTGTGGCTACTCACCCATGAGGGTCTCAAGATGATGGGGGGAGGCTGCTGATCCATCTGGGTGCCGGGGTTCAGTCAAAGAGCCAGGTCTTGAGATGTTTCCTAAATTGGGTCAGCGATGGGGACCTGAGGCGGAGAGGCAGGGTGTTCCAGGTCTTGGTGGTGAGGTAGGAAAAGGATTTTTCTTCAGCTCTGGTCTTGTAGATCCATGGGATGGGGGCCAGGGCCAGTTGGGTGGAGCGAAGGTGTCTGGTGGGTACGTGGCATGAGAGGCGGTGGATCAGATATGCTGGTCCGGCATTGTGGAGGACTTTATAGGCATGTGTGAGGAAGAGAATGCGATTGTTTCATTGACTGGGAGCCAGTGGAGTTCTCAAAGGTGTTCAGTGATGTGGCTGTGACGGGGGATATTGAGGATCAGTCTGGCTGCAGCATTTTTAATGTTCTGTAGTTTCCTGAGTAGTTTCTGGGTAACGCCAGCGTAGAGTTTGTTGCTGTACTCAATTCTGCTGGTGATAAGTGCATGGGTGACTGTCTTTCTGGATTCGGTGGGGATCCATCTGAATGTCTTTTGAAGCAGGCTTAGTAGCGTGTGGAAACATGATGAGGATTCAGTGTTGATCTGGTGGTTTACTGTGAGCGAGGAGTCTAGTATGATGCTGAGTTTATATGCTTGGTCAGTGGGGGTGGGGGGTTTCCTAACGTGGCGGGCCACCAGGAGTCATCCCAAGCTGATGGGGTGGGTCCCAAGATGAGTACTCAGGTCTTGTCCGAGTTGAGTCTGAGGCAAATGTCTTGCATCCAGTTGGCAACAGCCTTCATCCCGCTGTGGAAGATGACTCTGGTGGCTGTGGGTTCATTGGTGAGGGAGAGGATCAGCTGGGTGTCATCAGCTTAGGAGATGATGTAGAGTTTGTGGTTCCTGACGATGGCAGCAGGGGGGCCATGCAGACGTTCAAGAGGGTGGGGCTCAGGGAGGAGATCTAGGGCACGTCGCAGCTGAACTTTGAGAGTTCTGAGAGAAACAGAGGTAGCCTGACTCGCTGTTCTTTGGGAGGTAAGGAAGGAGAGGATCCAGTCCATTGCTTTGTTGTAGATGCCGCCACCGTAGAGTCTTGAAATTAGTGTGCAGTGGGAGACAGTGTCCAAGGCAACCGAGAGGTCCAGCAGGATGAGGGCTGTGGTTTCTCCCTGGTCAAGGAGAGAGCGGATGTCGTCGATAGCGGCGAGCATGTGGATGTGGATGCTACCTCACCTGGAAGCACAAATGACACTATATATCTGCCAGTCACCTCTTCCATATCAATTGGTTGCTGAGGATTTCAGTGATATGCGGCTCACAGGTAACTTACAAAATCTGAAAGTAGGCTGTGTGTGCATCTGGGGTATGGCATTTGAAATATACAATTTCTTTTACTAATTACAATATAATAGGCACATATTAGCCTCACAGTTTCTGTATTTATGTATGGAGGATGTAGCACATTTAGAATAGAAACACATCTTACGAAATATCACGTTTGTTTGTTGCACGTGATACCAGGTGTCCTCTCTCTCCCCATCTACTCACACTCATTCAACATCCAGGCACTCAGCCTCAATAGAGGTAGAATAAACCACACACATGTACATGAGCCATCATTAAATGCAGTTTTTGGATCCTTAAATTGGGCATCAGCTGCCCTTACTATATGGGGTAGGGTTGTGTATATACTCTCAGAAGTTGTTTGCAAGATAGTAGTAGCCTGTTGCATGTTGCACAACATTGCCATGCTATGGTGCTGAAATATACACATGAACCCTGATCTACCACCACATTTAGGTTCTCTGTGTGTGCCACAGAACAGTAGCCAGGTTCTGCAGGTGCACAATTGCCTTTTGCATCACTTTTCACATGAGCTGCTAGTTTGGTTACTGAATTACTGTTGTTGGACAGCGTCTTGTCAGTGATGAATGATGGACCATTAGTTTGGCCACATACACCATCCAGAGCCAATTCTGTTGTACTACCATAATATCATACCATGTTTTGCATTATTTAAAATTACACTTGCAGTTCATATTCATACTCATTCTATCACTTTTACATCTGTTCAATGAAATGAAACTCACTAGCTTACATAAGCATATTATTTGCTTAAACCATAAACTGCAGTTTTACAGTTTCCAAATCGGCTCCCTTTAATAGCAATCTTACTTTCCCTATGTATTTAGATTCTTTTACCCTCTGCATGTGTGGTGATTACATCCTCTCATCGGGAGGAGGCTCAGTTTGGAGGGTGGAGACCTCCTTTCTTGGTAAGGAGATCTCACCTACTGCAACAATAAGCATGTAGCACAAGATCAGGAAGTTGGCCATTCTCTGATCATTTGGAGACCATCTCACTGCCTCAACATCATCTTCTTCATTCCTGCTGCTTCTAAGAGAATTAAAACCCCAAAGTGGTGTAGGTACAATAAGAAAGACCCTCAGCTTTACAAATGAAAAATTGAACATTATTTGTGAGAAGGTCCATTAGAATTACTCTTATCACTATGGGGATCCAGGGACACAGCTGAACATTCCAGCACAGATCCAGTTTTGAATCAATCAAGAAGTGTATGACCATATTAGGGTTTTAAAAACACGACAATATAACCTACAGTTGAGTAAAATAGTGTGTCAAAGTGAAACTGTTAGGATGCAACAAACTGAGGTATATAAATCCCCTATAGTGTCTCTGCATAGGTGCCGTAGGTGTGCACCTACATAGGGAGGTTTTTGACAGAGCTGCATACAATTCTTCTAACCTAACGGAATGTCTTATATGGTTGTAAAGTAACTTGTAGTAACTTTATGGTTATAAATTCAGTCATAGGATGCTTCTTAATATCATTGGAGTGGGTAAAGGCATGTAAATCTACACCTAGGCTCCCTCAGAGCAATGAGTTCTTGGGTATCAAGAGCAACGGTGGAAGGCAGCAGGAGCAATCAGTCAGCACGGTTCCGAAGAATGTTGGACCAAATATTCCCGAAAATATCCAGTTGGTCTTTAAAGCTATAGATGGTCTGTTCATGGTAGGCAACAACCATCTTGTCACACATTCAGTCCATGTGAATCAGAGATAGGTGTTGCTTCCATTATCTTAGGATGGCCATGGGGTTACCGAAAGTGCCGTGTCTAGACACCGCTTGGACTGTGGGCGATCTCCAGAAGAGCCAGCATATCATGCAAAAAGATTATTTCCAAAGAGACACTCAGTGTCAGAGCATTGGAAGGGGTCATGGTGGCTAGAAATTTCATCCAATAGCCTCAGAGAGAGTCACAAGTGTAGATCAAGTGTACAACATCTTCTTGGGGGTGCACACACCAAGTGCAGGCCACACTGGGGAATAGAGTGACTCAGTACAGTATTTGTGGGGTTGAATGCCAGTCTTGTAGGAGTTTTAAAAAACTCACCTTTAGGAACGTCTACTGCTGGTAGTGTCAGCACTGGCTGTCATCGAGATGGAAGTCCTCCTGAAGGAAGGAGAAGGATTTGATGTTCCCATTGTAAAGGAGTTGGTCTAATGTGCGGATGCCTTTAGAGTGCCAGGTCTCCCATTGAACTGTCCCATCACCAATTTGAAGTGCTTTATTGTCCCATATGGGAGCCTTCTCATGCAAACAGGTATGCACATTAAGGTATTTATGGGTAAGTCCCAGACCCAAACTGTTGTCTGAATGTCTGTATTAGAGGGTTCGAGGTCCATTTGCCCAAATCTCGATCACTATACAGAAGATTAGTGTTAATTGGGCCATCCAGGAGTCCTTGTTCTATCAGGACCTAATCAGGGATTTCCAAGTCTCTTGAAATTAAATAGGCTAGACAAGCCAATTGGTGGGCTTTATAATACAGGGCCAAGTACAGCAAGCGTAGGTCTCCTTATGCCGTATCAGCTTGCAGTTTCAAAAGTTGAAAACAGGGTTTCTGTCCATCCCAGATGTAATCCTAGATCATGTTGGTCAATTTCAAGAATGGGTGTCTCTGGATACCCACTGGGATCATGTCAACTAAGCAGTTGAATTGTGGCTTTGTGTCCATTTTGATTGTTTGGATTCGGCCCCATAGGAATAGTCACAAGTGGGACCATTTCTGAAAGTCCAGAGCCATGGCTGCCAGCAGAAGATTTATATTTTCATGACCTGCTCTAAAGAGATAATTTATAATTCGGATCCCCAAATAAGTTATTGTGCCCTCCATTAACTGGCGCTGGGAGTCAGCCAACAGAGATGGGGCTGTATGCTGATTCACTGGGAAGGCCTCACACATCCCCCAATTAACCTTGTATTCTGAGAAATGGCCAAAGGCAGCTATTAGCTGCATAAGCAATGGAAATGAGGTATCTATTCTCACGCGAAGCATAAGGATACCATCAGTTTAAAGCAGCAGTTTAAGCTCTCCTTCCAGAGACCTGTGCGGTAGTTCAAATCTTGATTGCTAGGGCTGTAAAGCCAATAGAAAAAGGAGCAGTGACAGTGGGCAGCCCTGTTGCATCCCTCTAGAGAAAGGAAACTGTTCTGAGAGGAAGTCATTGCAGGATCCCGGTGAAAGGATAGGTGTATAGAAGTTTGATCAATTGGATAAAGTGATCCCTGGAAATTGCCACTTGCTGCTTCTCGCTCCTGCATGCTTGCCAGATGACATGGGAGAGCACCTATATGTGGTTAGCAGAAAATGTTCGAGGCACACAGCCCACGGGTGATAGATAAGTTTGTGAAGGCGAGGGGTGAGTACCTTCACAAAGATTTTTAATGAGCTGGGTCTGTAGCTGCCACAGAGACTGGGGTCTTTGTTTGGTTTGGGGAGCAAGATGATGGTTGCTGTGTTGAATTCCGACTCAGGAGAAAAGGTTTGTGACAACACCTTAGCCAAAAGGGAAGCCAATTGCGCAGCAAGAATTCAAAGGCGGAGCCATCTTCCCCAAGTGATTTACAAGTGGGCATCTTTTTGATAGAATCCAGAATTTCCTCAGGGAAAATTGCAATTTCCAGATCTTTAGCAGCAGTCCTCATGAGTTGAGGTAGATGTAGACCATTAAAAAAGTGCATTCTTATGGGAGAGTTCCTCTTCTGTGCAGGCTGAATGGAAATCCTTATGGAAGGTGAGCAATTCCTCTGAGATATGCTGGGAATGGTTGAGGATATCCTAAGCTGTTCTGATGGCTGGAGTGGCCCCTTTGGAGTCCACCTGTTTAAACTGCTACACCAGCAGTTGCCCATCATGCCGTTGTTTGATTCAGGCTAGTACTTTTTCAGCAATGGTATACATAGAGTTCAAATCTAGCTTGGACTGTGTCAATTGTCAGAAGAGGTCCTGTGTTGGACATGCCCTGTGCGATACATGCAGACAAAGTATCTTCTGTTCAAGTTGCTTTTTTTGTGGCAACTGACTTGCATTTGTAAAGAGTGGATTCCCACATGATTTGGCCGTGCATGTACATTTAGAGTTTGAGGGGAGTCCACAGAGCCAGTGTTGGAGTCCAGATAGATCCATAGATGGGCGTGTAGAGTTTGCTTTGCCTTTGGATCATTATACTTCTACATTGGTATCTTTCAGAGGCCACTAGGTGCACAGACAATGTTCAGGGCCAGGAGCACTTGGATGAGGGCATGGTCAAAGACTGTGCCTGGAACTATATATTACAGGTCTGGACTTGTGGGATGAACAATTGTTTATAGAAAAAAGTCTATCCAAGATTCTGAGGCATGTGGATGGGAGTAAAGGGTATACTCTCGATTCTTAGGATGCAGAAGTCGGCAAGAGCCCAAAAGCAAATGATCAGCAAGCGGATCCGACAGTGCCATCCAGTCTCTGTTGGGTCCAAGATCTGGGTGACCTGTGTAGTCTAGATTGGGTTCCTGAACAATATTCCAGTCTCCTCCCAGAGAGACTGCCGTGCAACCTCAAACCTTGAGTAAATGGTGAAGATAGGAAAGGAACAAGAATTTTGAGTATTTCAGTGATAAAGAAATAGAATTCTTGGATGTAGTCCTATACATTGAAAATATTCGCATTTGTAGTAGATTGCACCGTAAGCCCACCTCGTGTAACGCGCTTTTACATGCGGAGAGTGCACACCCTAAACATCAAAAAGATTCCATTCCATATGGTGAATTAGTTAGAGCTAGAAGAAACTGCAGTGATGACACCAACTTCATAACCTGTGTGGGGGATATGAAAAAACGCTTTAGGGCTAGAGGATATGATGTACGCACTATCAGTAAAGCTGAAACTAGAATTTTTAAAACTAACAGATTAGATACACTCAAAGATACTCCAGTTCAAATTAAACGTTCACAAGTTGTGAGAATGGTGACAGATTACAATGAGATTTCTGGGGCTCTTAGAAATAGCATGAAACGTCATTGGCATGTACTTAGAGCTGACAAACATTTAGAGGAACAGATAGCAAATGTTCCATTGATTACATATAGGAGAGGCCACACCATTAGATCATTACTAAGTCCGAGTTATCCAAGACCTAAACCCCCAGTAACTGGTTATCTCGTAGCTTGTTGGGCTTTTTTAAATGTGGCACCTGCAGGGTTAGCGACAAGGCCATGGATAAAAAGAAAGAATTCACCAACCCTTCACCACAAAATTCTAATTATTGCCCAGGACGGATGCATTACTAGTTTTAAGGTAGTTTATTGTATTTTATTTATCCAATGGTGTATTTCATGTTTGGTCATGTAACCTTATACTGAGTCATTATTTTGTCATTACTTAGAAGTTGTGCTTCGACTGGTACGTGATATGTTGTATATACCAATCCTATTTTTTATTCTTTGTCACTTTGTGGTGTGAACATTCTGAGATGTCTTGGTCCATGACACACAGTATTTTATCTTTTGGTTTCTAGACCATATATATACTCTTTGCATAGCAACTTCACTTTGTATGTAATTTTTCTCCTCTTGAGGTGAATCACCATATTATATGTTTTGGATAGTTTGGATTTTTCCTCACTATTTACACACTCTTTCTCAGCAACGCGGGCCTAATTAAGATAACCTAATGTTTCTTGATCTGTTGTGATTTTTACACTATATGTTGTTCACATATTAGCATGCCTTGGAGCATCTTTATTGGCTCCACTTGCATCACATAATAGTAGTCAATTTTAGGTGTGTACTGGTTACAAAGAAACCTTATATTTATTTTCCAGCCCTGAGGAAGTCGTGGGTACTCCCGGGCGAAGAAACACGTGTTGGCTGGACCAACGAATGAGAGAATAAAGAGAAGATATTTATTCATGCTCAAAATCTTTGTCATTTTACTGTTTGTTACTATTTGTGCAATGTGGATGATATAATTATTTGTGCTTGGGCATTGATTTAACTGTAAATGTGACCTGTTGGGATCATTATTGAGAAGGGTGGATGACCCCTCTCCCCTTGAGCACCTACAAGATATCTCCATTTGAATACTATACTGATAGGGGTGAGCACCCTCACTCACCAGGGTCTTTCATCCGTTTCACTTTTCTATTTGCTTTCGTACCTGGTGAGGCAGCTCCCTTAGTATTATATTATGGATAGAGAAAAAGCAGCTGAAGATCTTTTTGACAGCCTCGCAAGGGGTGATACAGTGGGGCTCTCCTTAAAAGCAGGTGACCCTCCACGTACCAACGAGGGTCTCTGAGATAAATGTATCAAACTTGAGAAATTGAAAAAAAATGAAAATTGCAAATGGTGGGATGGGGCAACACTCAGACAATATATGAAATTGGGTAGAATACCGAGAGGTCTGCGATCGCAAATTTTACCAACATATGATGATTTAGAAGAGGATATACTTCAAAGTTGGGAGAAGGAATTAACTTCAAACTCAAATAAGTTAATGGAAATTCTTATTGAGAATGCAGACCGCAAAGTAAGGAGTTTACAAATTGAAATCAGCAAACTTGAAATAGAAATTCAAGAATTGGAGTTGAAAGAGGCAACTGATAAAAATTATATTATTCTAAATGATATAATAAAAAAACATCAGGATGAAATAAAGCAAAGAAAGGCCAGGAAATTAACCCCTTGAGTGCCCCGCCCTTTCCCCACCCTGTGCCGGCCCTTTCATTAGCGGGCGGGGTTCATGACGAGATAGTCTCGTCATGGGCACAGCGCAACCGCGGCCCATGACGAGACCATCTCGTCATGGGCACTCAAGAGGTTAAAGAGGGATAAGATTGATTATAAACAGGGGAGAGTATTTACATTCGCAAGGAAATATGATTATTTGGTGGATTTGGATAATAAGGATACAAATAAAGTTTCCCAGCATCCAGTAGTAGCCAGTTCCAGCTCAACCTCCCTAAATACTTTACCTTCCAGTGAGAGCGAAGCTGAATCCTTATCATCGATTAACAACACTGAGAATCATTTTTTACGGGAGGTAAAGAGGATAAAAAAAGGAAACAGGATCAACCTCGACGTCAGGATATGGTACAAAAAAGATCAGGAGGGGTAAGAGAGGAGGGTCAGGCAGAAGAAAAGTCGGGCATGAAACTGAGATCGTCAGACAAAAAGAATTGAATAGCTTCTATTCAGGGGTAGAAGTCATTAACTTAAGTGATACTCAACTCACAAATGATATGACCACCTTACTGAAAAGAGGTATGGGTTTTTGCCCACAAAATCGGGGAGATTTGTGTAATACTATGATAGATCTCTTCAAATTTGTGAGAAACTTGAAACTGAAGACATTTTTTGCTAATGTGCCAAGTATGAATAAAGCGATGAAAACATATCCTCATGATGCTTTTCCTGAATTGATGACTATACAGGATATTAGGGATGCTGAACTACTCTTATCATTGACTGATGATGATCGTGATCACATGTGTATTGAAGAATTACTGTTGGATCATGATATTGTTACAGATTTGAATTTATCCAGTGGACTAAAACGCAAATCTGGTAGGACACCTACATTAGCTAGTGATAATAGTATAGATGTTTTCTACAAACTGGTAACTAAAGATCTTAATAAATTGCTGGAACCTAAGAAGCATTGGCAACCCCAGTATAGGGATAATTTGACTAAAAATGAACGACAAGCTCTAAGGGATCTTGCACACATGACAAATATCACCATTAGGGAAGCAGATAAAGGGGGTAACATTGTGATCATGAATACTAAGGATTACAATCAGGAGATTCAATCGCAATTAGATGACCCCATCTGTTATACCAAACTTAAGGAGAACCCTATTCCAGCATTGACAATTAGAATTAACACTCTCCTGATCGAATGGCGCAACAAGGGACTTATTGATCAAGATAAAAATTTGTATCTGAGAGTTCACAGACCTAGGTTCCCTGTTACAAAGAAACCTTATATTTATTTTCCAGCCCTGAGGAAGTCGTGGGTACTCCCGGGCGAAGAAACACGTGTTGGCTGGACCAACGAATGAGAGAATAAAGAGAAGATATTTATTCATGCTCAAAATCTTTGTCATTTTACTGTTTGTTACTATTTGTGCAATGTGGATGATATAATTAGTTGTGCTTGGGCATTGATTTAACTGTAAATGTGACATGTTGGGATCATTATTGAGAAGGGTGGATGATCCCTCTCCCCTTGAGCACCTACAAGATATCTCCATTTGAATACTATACTGATAGGGGTGAGCGCCCTCACTCACCAGGGTCTTTCATCTGTTTCACTTTTCTATAAGAATTTTGAGTCATTGGGCACGTAATATTCCCCACAATAGGATGAGATAATTGTATGGCAGTTTGGCTATGACATAGTGGCTGCCCTTGTCTGATCATGTAATAATAACCCTAGCAGCCAGCCGTTTGGGTAGCAGTATAGCTTTGCCACCTTTTCTTTATGGAGGACCACTGGCATATAGTGCCATCCTCTCCTAATATCTCTTGAGGTTTGGGATTTAAGTTCTGACAGGTGGGTTTCTTGAACCAGTGCAATGAAGAGATTATCAGTAGCCAGGTATGTGAGCACCTATTTACATTTTCTATAGTGGTTCAATCCTTGAACACTAAGCAAAAGCACAGTCAGATTGCAGGCCGAAATCGCCAGTCTTGGATGGCCGCGGAAGGAGGACATCTTAGAGAGAAGGCTCTCATAAAGTGTTTGTGTCCTGCCATAAGTAAGTCTCGAAAGAAAAGGTAAGTAAAGGTGGCAATGTAGTATTGTGGCGTAGGATGCAGTTGAATGAACTGTAGTTGGGGAGCAGTGACCGCACAAGAAAGTGATGAGGCATTAAGGATGTACCTGAGTCATCAGGGACCAGTGCCATGAGCAACTTTGGTAAGTTTCAGCTGAGATCTAGACTTGTCTCTGTCACCAGGGAGATGGCTCCTGCGCCAGTGGAATTTAGAGGGGCTAGGATGGTTGTTATCTAATTCTTCTGCTAGGCGGTTGGGATTTTGTATTGTGCCCATGAAGGCTGCGTCACTCGCATCAGGTTCTATCTGGTGTGTAAAGGTATTACCCCCGGTCCCTTCAGTCCTCGTCCCATTCCTTGCAAAGTTGAGATGACCATCTCCATGACAGAAAAAAATAAGAGGAGAATGCTGGGACACCTAGCCCCACCCCCTCCCACTGGGATTATATAAGCTGTACCAACACAGAATTCAGCCTGTTCTTTTTTTCTGTGACGAAGATTTTGCTGGGTGCACTTACCTGTTGCACTTTGGATGTCTATGTCGGGCTGCTGGGCTGTCCTTGACATCCTGTTACGCTGTCTCCTGGCCTGCCGAGCTTGCCGGGAGCCACGTTGGTTGGCGGTCGGCCCTTTGTGGCAGAGGCGCCGGTCCTCCCGGTCTGTTCCAGGTTGGAGGGCGCGTCTTCCTGTGGCTGGGCTGGTCTGGAAGACACACTGCTGCTGCTGAGGCCGGTCTTAGAGGTGCTCCGGGAGTCCTGCATTTCAGCCTTTTTCTTCCTAGAGCTGTGTGGCCGCCTGGGAGTGCTGGTTGCTGCTGGTTTTTCCTCTTCGCCCGGTGCTAGTCTGGTAGAGGGCGTCTGGGCTGGATGATGGGCCCAGTCAGTATGCGGTGGTGTCTGACTGCCTCAGTGGTGATTACCGCATAGCAGTTTCTTTTCCACTTTGTACATACATGTATGCAATCTGATAGTTTTGCTCTCTGGTTGGGCATGGTGGTTGCCTTCCCCTTCCTTTACCCATGAATCCCTGTTTCCCCATGCTCTTGTTTGTTCTCAGGCATTGGGGGGGTCAGACCTGGTTGGTTCCTGGTGGGGAGTCCGCCTGGTGGCATGCAATGAGTACGGAGGCCTGGGGGTTAGGGTCTCTGGCTCATTCTCAGATGTTTATGTGATTGCATCTTGGTGTTTCACTGGTTGTGGTTTTTAAAGAGGGGGTTGGTACCTCAATCCTCTTAGAGGTCTGGCGTTTCTGAGCCAGAGGAGGCTGGGGCTCGGGACTGCCGGGGCACCCTGCGGCTTGGGTCTGCACCTGCCTCCCAGCCCATTTTGATGGGCCTTTCCTCCGAGCCTGCCTGCCCCCAGAGAGGGTGGGGACGCGAAGCTGGCATCCCCCTATGGTACACCTGTAGATGTTTCTGATTTGCCTTCTGCCCGGCTCTGCACTGTTTGTTGGTTTCTGGGCTGGCTGGTGGGGGCGGGTGATGTTTTGTGCTGTCTGCCTATCCCAGGGTGAGTCCCGCATTACGGTTTCTTTCCTTTTCTGTGTCTCTGGCCCTGTCCATTTGGGTCCCTGCCCTGCCGGCTGCTGGAGTGTGTTCTGCCTGTTGCCTGGTGCTGTGTTGGTGGTTTGTGATTTGCCTGGTTGGTGGGGGTTGGTAGTGTTGTGGGGCTTTTGCTTCCCCTGGTGTTTTTTTTTGCTTGGTTTCCTTGCTCCTCTATGGGTATGTTGCTTCTTGTGTCCTGTGTTGGGCCCTTGATTCCCGTCCTTTCTGCTTCTTGGGTTTCAGTTTTTGCCTGGGGGGGGTTAGTGTGTGCCCTCTTACTGGCCTGCTGTGGCCTTTGGCACAGGGGTTACTTGGTGTGCCTTTTGCTGGTCTTCCGCATCTGTCCGTGGTTGGCTGTTGGCTCCAGGGATGTGCTGGTGGGGCCCCTGGTGTGCCTTGTTGCTGGTGTTGGTGTTTGCCTGCTGCCTGGCACTGGGTTGTGGTTGCGCTTGGCTGGCTGGTGGGTTTGGGTTTCCTGTTGCTGTTTCCTTCTCCCCTCTTCGGTTACTTTTTGTGGGCTTGGGCCACTTTTTAGGGGTCCTCTGTCTTTCTGCCTGCTGGTCCCTTTGTCTCTGGTGGGGGCTGGGGGTTGTGGGTCTTTCTTCGCTTCTGCCTTTGCGGCACCTTGGTTTCTCCTCTTGTTGTTTTTACCTGGCCTGCGGCCATTCAGCCCAGTCAGGACCTTTTCTCCGCTGCTCTCTGTGGTTATTCAGGGTTTTGCCTGGTTGGTGCCTGTTTGGGTGTCCTCCTGCCGTACCTGGTACTGTGCATGGCTGGTGGGTGTGTGGGTGGGGCGACCGGTGTGGCCTGGTGTGTGTGCTGCGTTGTGGCTTTTTTTGTTGCGCTCCTGCTTGTCGGCCCTCTTGTTTCCTGTTTCGGGCTGGGTCTTTTCTTTCCCCTGGCTTTGCCTCGGCTCTGGGTGGTGGATTCCCGGTGGTTTTTGTTCAGGTTCTCCCTTGTGTGCCTGGTTGCCATCGGCCTGGTTTGTGGAGTGTGCCTGCGAGGTTGGCTTGATGCTGTTGCTTTCCCCTTGGGGCCTGTTGTTTGGGCTCGGTGCTTCGGCGCTCCAGTGCGGGGGCTGATTTTGGGCGTGTGGTGTCTCTGGTCCTGGTTCTTTTGTTGGCTCTGCGGTTACGGGGCCTGCTGGGGTTCAGTTTCTCCCTTTTTTCTATGGGTGGCCTCCTTGCTGTCCTTCTGGTGGTGCCTATCTTTGGTCCTTTCTGGTGGGGTTCTCCTCCCCTGTGGATGGTCGGAGTTACTGGTGTTGGTTTTCTGTAATTTGGATGGTGCCTCCTTGGTTTAGCTCCTTGTTTTGCTCTTTTGGGTCGTCCCCTGCTTGCTTTGGGGGTTTCGGCCCTGTTGTTTGGTTAGGGGGGTTGTGGGTTGTGTGCTCCTGCCTGTGTTTTTTTCTTGTGGCTCTCCCGTTTGCTTCCTTTGGGGTGCTTCTTTCGGTGGGGTTTACCTGGTGTTTCTGGGTGTTCAGAAGGCTGGATTTTTCTGCTTTGGTAGTCTCCACTTTGTAAGGAATACGACGCGGACTGGGGGGGGGGGGTAATGCCTTATTACTTACTTGTAATCTTCCTTACTCCTGGTCCCGTTGTCCTCATCCCATTTCTTACACCCCTCCCTCCCTCCCAGATGACCGGCCTTCCGGTTGGTGGCTTGGTATTTCAGGCTGAATGCTGGTTTGGTACAGCTTATGTACTTCCAGTGAGGGGGGTGTGGTTAGGTGTCCCAGCATTCTCCTGTTCTTTTTTTCTGTCACGGAGATGGTCATCTCAACTTTGTAAGGAATGGGACAAGGACAATGGGACCAGAAGTAATGAAGATTACTGGTAAGATATAGGGCATTAACCGTGTCCATTGCTGGGTCAGCAACGGAGTCCAGAAACTGTTCCAGGAGTGTAAGATCAGAGTATTCCCAGGTAACATCATTGTGCTTAAAAAGGATGATTGCTGGGTCGAGAAGGCCGTGGCGTAGTCCCCAGACCTTAAGCTGTGAACGAAGCGACAGAAGCTGTCTACCACGAAGCGTCTTTTCAGGGGAGTAGTCAGCGGCTGCCGTGATCCGCTGGCCATGGGGAGACAGGGTCCATTACTGCGAAACAGTTAAAGAACACTACAAGCTTGGTGGTGGCATACAAATCTGGCTATAAGTGGTGGATGGAGATCATCCAATGTGATTTTGTGCCACGTTTTTAAGCAATGGACTAAGGGTGAGTCAAAGGAGTATTCAATAGAGTGGCAGCAAGGTTACAATCAATCGGCTAGCGTTGGATCCTTTTGCTTTTTCTGGGACCCCAAAAAATACAGAGGCTGTACCGCCACCTGTGGTCCTCCAAATTAGTCAAGCTCTGTTGCAAATGCCAGAGTTCAGAGCCCAGATACGGGGATTGGTACAGCCTTGCCTTCAGATCCAACACCTTCTCATCAGTGTGGCTTCGTTGGGCCTGAAATGATGTAAAATCTAAGCAAAGGCTTTTGAGGTACAGCGCTACTGTCACCATATTCTGTTCCATGGCCGCTGTGGAAGTCTTGATAGACATATATTCCACCAAAACTGTCTCCATTGTCGTTGGGTCCTAGACAACCGGGAGGTATAGATTCAGCTGACTCGTGACAGCCAGTCACTGCCCCTGAAAAGAGAAGCTGTGATAGGTCCTTAGCATTGAACTTTGACATATCCCCTCAGTGCTCAATAAGGGAGGGGAGAAGCAGTAGGGTCACCACTACTTGTGTGAAAATGTAATGTATGAGAGGAGAAAGTGAGTGGGATGCTGATGGGCCTGGCAGGCTGCAGTGGAGTCTAGAGTGCTGGTTCAAAGCCTGTGTAAGCAGAATAAAAGAGGGGCCCCTGTTACATGGTAGACAGGCCCAGCCTCAGCAGCACTTGCTGATATTGATGAGTCCAAAGCCAGGCACCCCACAAAGTGAGTAAAGGGCTATGACTAGGGAGGCTTGTCCCAGTTCAAAATGTCTGCCAAAGTCACTGGAGAATATGCCGGAGTACCTTCATGGAATGTAAAATAAAATTTAGGGAGGTAAACAGACAGCTTGTCGGAGGGCATGCTCATGTGCTGGCAGCATCAGCACCTGGAGGACGCCGATGTGGGGGCAGGTGTTGGGCTGAACCAAGAGAAGAAGAGCATTAGAGTGAGGGAAGGTTGCAGGAGGTATTAGCAGACAGGTAGAAAGCCAGCCCTCTATCATGAAATTGGGATTTGGGGGCATGAGAGGGGCAGCAAATAGAGAGCAGGTGCAGCACCTCAGCGGGTCACCCAGTGAGCGGGTTTTGTAAGTAAGGGCTGCCAGAGGAGTTTTCAACCTCGTTGGAAGAAAGGTGGTTCCCCAACAGCAGAGGAGGACAGCAGAGCAAATAGGAGGTTTGCTGGGTGGTCGCCCACCGACCAGGAGCAGCAGACACAAAGCAAGCAGAGCCTGCCGTCTCTTAGTGGGCCATGTGTTGTGCCAGTTGGCGGTATGGTGGCAGAAGCGGCCGGTCGCGCGTCGGTCTGCTGACCAAGAGCAGGATCAGGAGCTGTCTGCATGTCCACAGGGGCCTCTGGTGCAGTCAAAAAATGCAGAGAGCGGGTCAGGTGTGGTGGAGTGAGCCTATGGAGCCACCATCTTCCTCTGGACTTAGCTCTGCCCGGAGACAAGAGTAATTCAGCATCTAGTAGAGATTTTTTCTCTAAGAAAATCCAAACAAATGACTAGGCAGTGTCACTGATCTTTCCTCTACCTCAAAGCTGATTTTGACGGAAGTCTAAAGATGAAGGTGCCTACTTTACGAAAAGCATATTTAACATTTCCTAAATTGCCACAAATACCAATTAGCAAAATAGGATTTGCTAAATTTGATATATGATATATGTACTTTTCCTAAGGGCAATCATTAATGCATAACCATTGAGTATTTTTAAATACCGATTTGGAAGTAATGAATCTATACAAATTTCAAATTGCAATGGTCACACCTGCAGCAGGAAGCATTATTCACCTGCAGAGAAGAAACAGACGTCTCTCCCTGCCAGGGCCAGCTCGCAGCAGCATGACCAGCCAGGAGCCACAGTAAAAGGTGGGGAGGAAAGGAAAGTATAAATTCAGTAACACAGAGCTGGGGATATTAGTGGACATGACAAACTCTTTGGCAAAATATTAATGTCAGTTCCTGAGACAACTAAGAAACAAATATGTACAAGAATCCAACAGCGCATACATGCAGAATGTTTTTACGAACGAGTTGAACGAAGAGATCTGGAAGCCGTGGTATGACTTGGGCTCACTCCCCAAGGAGAAGGTTGCTACCAGAACAAAAGTAGGCCTGAGCTAGAGGTGGAGGACCAAGGACAGATACACGCCTCACCCCTATGGAAGAATTAATAGGGATGATGTTCCAGCCTGAATCTATCTCTAGAACTCAAATATTGCCAACTCATCCCATAGATCTGATGCTTTAGGTTGGCTGTTTATAATTTACTTTTATAAATATATCTAGGTTAAACACTAAGGGGCTGTCTAGGATGGCTGGCAGACTTACGTCCTGTCAGAAACAGGACCGCCTGACAGGCTGTCGGCGGTCCCGACATAGGGATTAGGAGGCATTGTGATGAGACTGCCACCATGGTAGTCGCAATGCCTATACTTTGCATTGCAGCGGGTGCTGCTGGCTGCAGCACCCGCCGCAATCCAAAAAAGAGACACCTGACAACCTTGCTCTACGTGGCAAGCACCATACGGTGCCTGCCACTTAGTGCAGCGCCCAGTGCCCATACTAAAAACATGTAATAAACACTGGGAAAATAGTACATTTCATGCTTTCATTAATTTTTTTTTTTAAACCTTTTAAAAACCTTGCGGGTAATGTATGCCATACACTCAAAACCAATATTCAAATACAACATTATTATATTTAGATTTCTAGCTTCATTGTCTACATAGATATCTTAACAGTGAAATAAGTATGTTTTAAATAGACTGTAAAATGTAAAAAAGACAATAGCTGTGATATGGAATGAGTACAGAGACATGTTGAAATATGCTCTTCATTTAAATTAAGTGAATAATTCCACTGTCTTTTTACCTACAAAATCTCAATTTACCCATACAACTCCACCAGAAACTCATCTGAAACAGCTGAAAATTAGATTACTATTCCAACAGAAAGTGAAAGTGCACGAATTCAAGAACATGTATTCCTATTTTAGAAAAAGAAAGAAGGGCTTTATGGCCTACTGTATGGTTCAGAAAAGCTTACCTACTCTTTCATTTCATGCAATCAAACAATCCATGATAAAGATTCAAAGAAAACAGACTAGGGCTACCTCTGAATTGAGTAGGCAGGTAGCAAACATGAATTAAACCATTTCTGAGGGTAAAACCATTAGATCTGGCTTTAAAGTTAATTATGGCTATAAAGAATCTGGACACACAAAAGGCTCAAGACTCTGTAACACACAAGCGTCAAATAGAGACACATGAACATTTATTTCCAAACATTTGGGCTTTTGGAAGGTTGGTGATAGTCACCTCAGCTACGTATTGGAGAACTTCTTACACACAGGTGGAGTTAGAACACCTAATTGGTGATGCAGCAAAGATCCTAGCCCAAATAACAAACAACTTAGAGGAAATGCAAACTGCTAATGCAGGAATCAGGCCAGCAAGGTCCGTTGGGAAAATTGAGGATTCAACCTAAAGCAGTGATTCTGTTGGTGAGCCAACTAAACCAAGGAACATTGGAAGCCAGAGTGGAGAAGGTCAAGGAAAGGCCACACAGAGTTAATCTCAAAGACCAGCAACTAACATCCAAGGCATAAATAGTAAAACATACAATGGAACTATTTTCAAGAAAAGAAAACAGATAATATTTACTTTTGTAACTTAAATAACATCTCTAATGTGGAGTGATATATTCATAATGTATATGTTCAAAATATTCGAAATAATCTGCAAATGAAAAAAAAGTTTTGTTTAATATTCAAAATATATTTTTTGATATTTATTTCAAAGCATTTCTGTGATATGTACTTTACAATTAGTTGTTTGTGGTACCAGTCCTGCGTGCATGTCCTTCTGCAGCTCTTGTAGAATAAGGTCCTGGAGGTGGCAAACAAGAGGAATTTCCTACATCATCTTCAACTGAATTGTCAGTTACAGTGTCAATTGAGATTGCTAAATTATACAGCATAGCACAGGTGGCTATTATTTTGCAGCACATTGCTGGATCATACTCTAGAGCAACCTCCCCCCATTTGTGCAAACTTCAGAATCTACCTTAAAGTACCGCTGATGTCCCCTCAGTAAGCCTCCTTGTTTGCTTGTGAGCCGAATTTTACCTTTTTTTGTCTAGGGGTCCTGTGAAGAAAGTATGAAATAATGAACCATGGTCTTAATGCATATTCATTATCAAAGTTCTTTTAGAATTTATGAAATACCTAAAGGTGGCCCCTAAGTGTACATTTTGAACAAAATAAAAAAAAACATTTACCTCCAAACTCTCCTTTTGCTAACCGCTCATGAATGAATTAATGAATATATGTTTTATGGAGCGCATAGCTAATCCTGTAAGGAGTGTCCCTGCGCTGAGCAGTTGGAATCAAGCTAAGGAGACAAACAAAAGAGGGGGCCTAAAAAAGCCAAGTCTTGAGGTTATGACGGTGATTGCCACAGCAGACAGTAATCCCAGAGTTTAGAAGCAAGAAAGCAAACAGGATCTACCGCCAACGTGAGCTTTCTTGATTCTGGGCACTCGCAAAAGTAGTGCCTCCGAGGAACTTCTCGGAGAATATGGAAGAAGAAGAGAGTGGAGATACTTCAGCTCAGCCTTCCTTTGGGTCCTATAACAGTAGCAGAGGTCTTTAAAAGTAAGGCGCTTTTCCACTGGGAGCCAGTGCAGTTTCTGATGTGCCCTACTCATATTATAAACAAAAGTGGTTCTACCCTATCTAGATATGAAAGTTAATAATATTTATTTATTTTTTAAGTGATGATAAGTAAGGTGAATATGAGTGATGCATGAGGTGTCACGGAAATCACTATGTGTTTTTAAAATACCCCTCACACACTATGAGTCCCAAAGTGTCATGCTTCATCATGGGGGTCTTCCCGTCCCTCTACAGGGCGGGGCGTGCTACTACCTACGAATACGTGGGAGCACTGTTGTTATGAATGGATAGGCTATGTGTAGTGAGGGGGTGTGAGTGCTAGGGTTAGGTGTAAGATACAAAAATTAAAAGGACCCTGGCTAGTAGAAAAAACAATTTTATTCAGTTCTCTAGCTGGGAGCATTAAAAATGGAGAAAAGTGTAGGAGGTGTCACAAATTTGTGGCTGCCTACTGGGTCAACATGTTTCGTAAGCGGTCCCCCCTGCTTTACTCATCAGGACCGACAATTAGTAATCCCTCTTGCACTCAATATAGAATTATTAATTTGTTTGTATGCCTATTATTCTAATAAACCAGACCTTTCAAAGTTTGTAGATCTGTAAACAAGGGTACATTGACCCCAGTGATTCAAAACCAAATTGGTATCTGTAAGGAAAAAAAGGGGGGAGGAAAACAACAATACAAACTAGTTTATCGCTGTTAGATTAACACATCACCATACTTTGGAACATCTGATTAGAATTCATTGTATTTTTCGTGATATATTTTTCTCAATATATATTTTTCTTTCTATATCAGCGGGGGTGTGGTTGCTATAACCCACTACCCATGTTTGTTTGTAGAAATGGAAAGAGTATAGTAGTTAGACAAAAGACAAACTGTACACATATTTACGACAAAATTTACGACAAAAATAGATGTCAGGAAACGACACACAACACTGATGTTATTGATATAGTACAATAATCAACCATCCGTTATCTTTAACTGAATTGTAAAGGATTTTGCCGGTTAATCAAGTGCCCAATATCGTTGCTGTGTAAATTCACTGTGTACATACATTAATTAGGCGTAATGTTCAGGCTTCATGAGCGCTCACTGGAGGGGAGGGTGCCTGGATTAAGCACTGTGGGGGAATAAACATCGCATTAGCTTTAGAAAGGGACCGCCGTGGGTCGACAATATAGCGGTCGCGCTGGCCTGGTTTAAAGACTTGGCAAAGTCTAAACTTACGATTGGCAGGATTATTCCTCACTTCCATGTACCTCCGTGTTGCTCCGTGGATGTCAACACGGAAGTGTATGTCGAAGCTTTTAAAGGAGTTCAATCTGGAGGAATCAGGCGGGAAAGGCTTCAAGTTTGAAACTAGAGCGGGAAAGACTTCCAAAATGGCCGCCCGGAGTGGGATTACGGAATACTAAATAATTTACTTCCTGGTTTTGTGAACATGGAAATAGACGTTTGTAAACACATCGTTTTTTTGGAAAAAGGAAAGGGTTGTTCAAAAATTGAGCGGTGTCTTTTTCTAGTCGAAAATATATATATAAGAATAAGAATAAAGGTTGAAACAAGTTGCGGGATCGGACGGAAAAAGTAATCAGTTCGCAACGCTAGAACGTGAAGGACTTGTAAACTGGCCGCCCGGAATGGGCCTGTGAAGTACTAGATATTTCACTTCCTGGTTTGCCACAATTAGTGGAAATGAATGTTTGAAACCGATCGTTTTGAAAGGAGAGATAGTAATAATTGTTATGTCTCTTAAAATTGACAGAATATTAGTTGAAGAAGAGGAAGAAAAAAAGTGGTATTCAACTTTTGATTCCTTTGGATTAAAAACCGATTATTCGTTTACAAAAAAGATGTGGTTATTTCAAAATCTAATTGTAGTACCATATTAATTTTTGAATTTATTAAACTCCCTTTGTGAGGAGTTATAAAAATTGAAAGGTAATAGACAAAAATAAGTAAAAAATTATATATAATAAATTATATATAAATTTTGGGAATTTCAAAAAGGAAGGCATTTGTTCCATAGCTTGGAAAAGAGGTTCTTAATGTAATCACAACTGACTCCATGGACTGTCGTCGTTCCGGCCTGTGATATTAGACTTTAGGCGGTGTACCCGTCTTTGTTCTTTTTCAAAGAGATACTTTTCATTTGGAACTTGTTCAATACCTGTCCATGATATGACTTCTGGTGTGTGGGCAAGATCAATGAAATGTGCTGCCATTTTTGTAGCACCTCTTTTACTCCTGATGTTACTTTTGTGTTCTCCAATTCTTGTTTTGACGGATCGTGTTGTCATCCCTATATATTCTAGTTGACAGGGACATGTGATCAAATACACAACATTGTTGCTGTTACAGGTGGTGAATTTTCTCTGCTCCCATTTAGTGCCATCAAAAAAGGTGATACATGTACTCTTACTGGTAAGTGGACAAATCTTACATCTTCCACACGGATGGTGTCCTTGAATTTTGGCCATAGCTGTTAATTGGCCTGTAGGTTCATTTTTACTTGGTCTAGTATGGACAAGCATATCGCGAATACTTTTTCCTCTTCTGTGTGAAAAAATCGGTTTTGGGAGGCTCAGTCCTCCACTATTCAGGATACGCCAATGTTTGTTCACAATTTTTGTAACTTTATTGGAATTGGTGTTGTATGTGGTAATACAGAATGGTCGATTTTCATTGAGTTTGGGGGTAGCAGGTTCACGAAGACTCTCTCTGCAGTTGTTGCGTGCCCTTTTGTATGCTTTGTCTATGATCCGTTTGGGGTATTGTCTTTTCACAAGTTTGGCTTTGAGATCTTCCGATTGAATTTTGAAATCATCAACTTCTGTGCAGTTACGTCTTAAACGCAAAAATTGTCCATAAGGAAGATTATCTCGCAGATGTTTAGGGTGAAAACTCTGATATAGTAAAAGACAGTTTTTTGCTGTGGAATTGAAATGTGTCGTAGTCAGCAGTCTCCCATCTTTAGGTGATATATTCAAGTCAAGAAAGATCAACTCTTTGTTTGAAATTGTGCTGGTGAAATTCAGAAATTCATCTTGGTAGTTGAGCCAAGAAATGAATCGATTAGCGGTATCTTCATCGCCGTCCCAGCTGATCAGTATATCATCTATGTATCTTTTCCAGATATTGATGTGGTTATGGAAAGGGTTGTTGGGATGTAGAATCTTCGTTGTTTCCAAGTGATGTACATAGAGACGAGCTATACTGGGAGCGAAGGTGCTCCCCATGCTGGTCCCGTGCTTCTGAAGATAGATGGTATCTTTGTATTTAAAGAAGTTCTCTCTCAGTGCTAAATTGCAACATTCCATGATGATGTTTCTGGGTGTTTGATACTCCCATTCGGTATCAAAGAGGACTTGTTCAATGATATTTAGAGTCTCTGTATGCGGTAGACTGGTATACAGACTTTCAACATCACATCTTATTAACAGTTGGTGTTCGGGGTCAAAAGGAAGATCTTCTAATAACACAAGAACGTCTTTGGTGTCTCTTAGGTACGTTGATGTTTTTTGAACCATGGGTCTCAAATATGCATCTGCAAATTTTGAAACTGGTTCTAGGATGGATCCTATACCAGATACGATGGGACGACCTGGAGGATCTTTTAGTTTTTTATGTATTTTGGGAAGAGTATATAGATAAGGTATTATGGGCGAATCTTGAATCAGAAAGTCTCCTTCTTTTTTTGTTATCCATCCATGAGCAAGTGCTTCTTCTACCATGCTCATAATTTTTGTTTTTATCCTTTCTGTTGGATCATGATCCAGGAGCTCATAATTTCTTGGATCTTGAAGTAGACGTTTACATTCATTGTCATACTGGTCTTTAGATTGTATAACTATGGCCCCTCCTTTATCAGCAGGTTTTATCACCAGATTGGGATTACCATTGAGTTCTCGTATTGCTTGTCTTTCATTGTTGGTTGTGTTCTGGAAAACTTGATTGGTGGTTGGGTGCAGGTTCTCCAAATCTTTCATTACTGCTTTCCCGAAAGTGAGCAGTTCTATGGGAAGAGTGGAGTCCAGTGGTGTAAAGGTGGATTTAGGTTTTAAACCAGTATCACCCTCTTGTGTTTCCCTTGGTTCTTTATCTTTGAAAAAGACTTGTAATTTAAGTCTCGTCATAAATTCTTGTATTTCTTTACATAGTAGGAAACTATCCATATTTGCTGTTGGCACAAAACCTAGTCCTTTTTCTAGGACTGAGATCTGTGCTACTGTTAATGGATCATTGGTGAGATTCACTACCAGGTTCATTTCTTGCTTGTTGACGCTTTTGTCATGCTCCTGGTTGATACTTTTACTTGTTCTTCTTCTCTGGGTGTCCAATGGACGTTGTTGCCTCTCCGATTCCTTCCTCTGTTTCTTCCTTGGCGTGTTCCTAAAAAAGAAACCTGATCAAAGTAGGAGTATTCTTGGGGCGGATATTGCCATGGTGGATATGTCCCTTGAGGATGTAGGAAAGGGGGTGGTCCGAAGAATTGCGGAGGATACATAGTTGGCCCTTGAAAATTGCTCCATCCTCTTGGTCCTTGTTGATTAGGGCGTCTATAGTTGTTCCTCATGCTTGGGTATCTAGGACTTCTCCCGTGGTTGGACCCTGAGCTATTGGAACCGGTGTCAGATGAATCGTCGTCTGTAGTTACTTCTTGTTGAGGTTTGTAGTCTTCTCTGATATATGGATATATTTTCTCGTGACTGAATCTTCTGGTATCCTTCTTTAGTTTGTTATATTTGCTCTGTTTTAGAGTGGCCTCAAAATCATTCAAAGTTGTATTGAGTTCTTCTAGATGCTTCTTCAGGCTCATGGGAGATTCATAGCTCTTTAGTCTTATTTCAATGGTTTGGATTTCCGTTTTCAATTCTAATGCCAATCTGCTTGCTGTTTTCATTATTAGGACAATCCAGTCTCTTGTGCAACGCCACGATATTTGTGACCAGTCTTTTTTGAACCTCATATCATATTGAAAGATGTATGGTTCATTGCGAACAATCAAGCCCTGTGGTGCATTTGATTTCAGGTATTCGGACATGAGTAGACCATGGAGGGCAGTTCCTGATAAAGGAGGGGCCTTAGTTATACAATCTAAAGACCAGTATGACAATGAATGTAAACGTCTACTTCAAGATCCAAGAAATTATGAGATCCTGGATCATGATCCAACAGAAAGGATAAAAACAAAAATTATGAGCATGGTAGAAGAAGCACTTGCTCATGGATGGATAACAAAAAATGAAGGAGACTTTCTGATTCAAGATTCGCCCATAATACCTTATCTATATACTCTTCCCAAAATACATAAAAAACTAAAAGATCCTCCAGGTCGTCCCATCGTATCTGGTATAGGATCCATCCTAGAACCAGTTTCAAAATTTGCAGATGCATATTTGAGACCCATGGTTCAAAAAACATCAACCTACCTAAGAGACACCAAAGACGTTCTTGTGTTATTAGAAGATCTTCCTTTTGTTCTTCCTTTTGACCCCGAACACCAACTGTTAATAAGTTGTGATGTTGAAAGTCTGTATACCAGTCTACCGCATACAGAGACTCTAAACATCATTGAAGAAGTCCTCTTTGATACCGAATGGGAGTATCAAACACCCAGAAACATCATCATGGAATGTTGCAATTTAGCACTGAGAAAGAACTTCTTTAAATACAACGATACCATCTATCTTCAGAAGCACGGGACCAGCATGGGGAGCACCTTCGCTCCCAGTATAGCTGGTCTCTATGTACATCACTTGGAAACAACGAAGATTCTACATCCCAACAACCCTTTCCATAACCACATTAATATCTGAAAAAGATACATAGATGATATACTGATCATCTGGGACGGCGATGAAGATACCGCTAATCGATTCATTTCTTGGCTTAACTACCAAGATGAATTTCTGAATTTCACCAGCACAATTTCAAACAAAGAGTTGATCTTTCTTGACTTGAATATATCACCTAAAGATGGGAGACTGCTGACTACGACACATTTCAAAACCACAGCAAAAAACTGTCTTTTACTATATCAGAGTTTTCACCCTAAACATCTGAGAGATAATCTTCCTTATGGACAATTTTTGCGTTTAAGACGTAACTGCACAGAAGTCGATGATTTCAAAATGAAATCGGAAGATCTCAAAGCCAAACTTGTGAAAAGACAATACCCCAAACGGATCATAGACACAGCATACAAAAGGGCACTCAACAACTGCAGAGAGAGTCTTCTTGAACCTGCTACCCCCAAACTCAATGAAAATCGACCATTCTGTATTACCACATACAACACCAATTCCAATAAAGTTACAAAAATTGTGAACAAACATTGGCGTATCCTGAATAGTGGAGGACTGAACCTCCCAAAAACGATTTTTTTCACACAGAAGAGGGAAAAGTATGCGCGATATGCTTGTCCACACTATACCAAGTAAAAATGAACCTACAGGCCAATCAACAGCTATGGCCAAAATTCAAGGACACCATCTGTGTGGAAGATGTAAGGTTTGTTCACTTACCAGTAAGAGTACATGTATCACCTTTTTTGATGGCACTAAATGGGAGCAGAAAAAATTCACCACCTGTAACAGCAACAATGTTGTGTATTTGATCACATGTCCCTGTCAACTAGAATATATAGGGATGACAACACGATCCGTCAAAACAAGAATTGGAGAACACAAAAGTAACATCAGGTGTAAAAGAGGTGCTACAAAAATGGCAGCACATTTCATTGATCTTGCCCACACACCAGAAGTCATATCATGGACAGTTATTGAACAAGTTCCAAATGAAAAGTATCTCTTTGAAAAAGAACAAAGACGGGTACACCGCCTAAAGACTAATATGAACGACGACAGTCCATGGAGTCAGTTGTGATTACATTAAGAACCTCTTTTCCAAGCTATGGAACAAATGCCTTCCTTTTTGAAATTCCCAAAATTTATATATAATTTATTATATATAATTTTTCACTTATTTTTGTCTATTACCTTTCGATTTTTATAACTCCTCACAAAGGGAGTTTAATAAATTCAAAAATTAATATGGTACTACAATTAGATTTTGAAGTAACCACATCTTTTTTGTAAACGAATAATCGGTTTTTAATCCGAAGGAATCAAAAGTTGAATACCACTTTTTTTCTTCCTCTTCTTCAACTAATATTCTGTCAATTTTAAGAGACATAACAATTATTACTATCTCTCCTTTCAAAACGATCGGTTTCAAACATTCATTTCCACTAATTGTGACATACCAGGAAGTGAAATATCTAGTACTTCACAGGCCCATTCCGGGCGGCCATTTTGCAAGTCCTTCACGTTCTAGCGTTGCGAACTGATGACTTTTTCCGTCCGATCCCGCAACTTGTTTCAACCTTTATTCTTATTCTTATATATATATTTTCGACTAGAAAAAGACACCGCTCAATTTTTGAACAACCCTCTCCTTTTTCCAAAAAAACGATGTGTTTACAAACGTCTATTTCCATGTTCACAAAACCAGGAAGTAAATTATTTAGTACTCCATAAGCCCATTCCGGGCGGCCATTTTGGAAGTCTTTCACGCTCTAGTTTCAAACTTGAAGCCTTTCCCGCCTGATTCCTCCCGATTGAACTCCTTTAAAAGCTTCGACATACACTTCCGTGTTGACATCCACGGAGCAACACGGAGGTACATGGAAGTGAGGAATGATCCTGCCAATCGTAAGTTTAGACTTTGCCAAGTCTTTAAACCAGGACAGCGCGACCGCTATATTGTCGACCCACGGCGGTCCCTTTCTAAAGCTAATGCGGTGTTTATTCCCCCACAGTGCTTAATCCAGGCACCCTCCCCTTCAGTGCGCGCTCATGAAGCCTGAACATTACGCCTAATTAATGTATGTACACAGTGAATTTACACAGCAACGATATTGGGCACTTGATTAACGGGCAAAATCCTTTACAATTCAGTTAAAGATAACGGATGGTTAATTATTGTACTATATCAATAACATCAGTGTTTTGTGTCGTTTCCTGACATCTATTTTTGTCGTAAATTTTGTCGTAAATATGTGTACAGTTTGTCTTTTGTCTAACTACTATTCTCTTGCCATTTCTACAAACAAACATGGGTAGTGGGTTATAGCAACCACACCCACGCTGATATAGAAAGAAAAATATATTTTGAGAAAAATATATCACGAAAAATACAATTAATTCTAATCAGATGTTCCAAAGTATGGTGATGTGTTAATCTAACAGCGATAAACTCATTTGTATTTTTGTTTTCCTCCCCCCTTTTTTTCCTTACAGATACCAATTTGGTTTTGAATCACTGGGGTCAATGTACCCTTGTTTACAGATCTACAAACTTTGAAAGGTCTGGTTTATTAGAATAATAGGCATACAAACAAATTAATGATTCTATATTGAGTGCAATAGGGATTACTAATTGTCGGTCCTGATGAATAAAGCAGTGGGGACTGCTTACAAAACATGTTGACCCAGTAGGCAGCCACAAATTTGTGACACCTCCTACACTTTTCTCCATTATTAATGCTCCCAGCTAGAGAACTGAATAAAATAGTTTTTTCTACTAGCCAGGGTCCTTTTAATTTTTGTATCTTACACCTAACCCAAGCACTCACACCCCCTCACTACACATAGCCTATCCATTCATAACAACAGTGCTCCCACGTATTCGTAGGTAGTAGCACGCCCCGCCCCGTAGAGGGACGGGAAGACCCCCATGATGAAGCATGACACTATGGGACTCATAGTGTGTGAGTGGTATTTTAAAAACACATAGTGATTTCCGTGACACCTCATGGATCACTCATATTCACCTTACTTATCATCACTTAAAAAATAAATAAATATTATTAACTTTCATATCTAGATAGGGTAGAACCACTTTTGTTTATAATATAATCATATAGGAGGTAGGTTCTATCCAGTTACCTCTTTACTCCCCCTCTTTGATATTGTTTTTGTGCCCTACTCATAGACACATTCTTGGGAGTTTAAGCTGCATGGTGGCCGCCGAATGCTGTACTCGCTGGAGTCTCTTAATCCTAGCTTGAGAGGCTCCCAGGTATAAGATGTCACAGATGTCCACCCACGAGACCACTAAAGCCTGGATCACAGTTTTCTGGGCCAAGAATGGTAGGAGATGATACAATGTTGGAGAGATATAATAATGCTAAAACACTTGGCCGCTAAGGCTGTGATCTGACTCTCAAAAGTGAGATTATCGTCAAACCAATCACCCAAGTTTTTGACCTTGGGGTTAGGTTGAGGAAAGGGATCTAGGGATTATGGCCACCAGGTTGAGGACCAGACCGGGGGCTGCTTCCCAAGGAACTCTGTCTTACCTGCGTTTAACTTCAAGCAGTTGAGGTCCATCCAGTGGGATTCCTCATACAAGCAGACCCTCAAAGCCATGGCAGCAGCAGCTGAGTAATGGGACAAGGTGACAATCAGCTGAGTATCGCCCACGCTTGATATTATTTGAAAGTCATGTCGCACAATGATGTCTGACAGGGGGCGTATGTACAAATTAAAAAGGATAGGACTCAGCGAGAAGCCCTGTGGAACTACTTGAGGCAAAGGAACCACTTTGGAGCAGAAAGGCTTCTGAAGGACCTGAAAAGTGTAGTTTTCCAGGAAAGATGCCAACCCCTTTAGGGCTGTATAGTCCACAGTGTCTAAAGATGTAGGAGTCATGGGTCCTCCAAGGGCATTGAGAAATAAATATGTGATCAGATATGTGGCATTTCATACTACTTGTACTTGAATGTTGGCTCTTTCTATTGTGGTACACATACTCTTTTTCAAAGGGTGGACAAATGAAAACATGTGTACTGTCTACACTTCCAATAACTTGGTGGAAATGTGCTAGAATATAAAATTGGCTTTTTTGTAGCTTCCAACTTAGTATGGGTACATGGAAATGTCATGTGTGAATTTATTCTGGTCAACATTGAGTCAAGAAAATTAAAAACCCTGCATGAGGAACTCTGTGATATCCCTCTTGCACATGTGCTTTGGTAGCTAACAGATGTGTATTACTGCTTAATACAGGGCCCAAACCATTCTTCAAAGTTGGAGTGACCTCTTTGATAAACCTGTACCTAGCATAAACCTAGTATAAACCTCCTCATCTGCTTTATCAACTAGACTAAGACTCTGTCTGGAAATCCTCTCCCTCCTCCTCCTCCTCCTCCTCTGTTGAGCCCCAAGAATCTGCATCTCTCTCACTACAGCATAGAGTGCAACCATTGTGAAAGACTGCAATGCATGTTTGTCCCCCTTTTATACTAGGCGCCTGGTTACCACCTGTTTTCAAATGATATTATTTGGAACCTGCAAATTGCTTTGTTTTAACAAATCTGATATTCACGGGTGCTTTATACATCGAAATAGTAATCTGCTGCATGGTAAACACATTTAGCAATTGAGTATTTTCTTCCGCAAAATTAAAAAAACTCCAAATATTTGGTGCGGTGTGATATTTTAAGAAAAACGCCTTTAGCAAGTCTTTGTAAAGCAAACAAACACCCTAGTTAGAGGTTGCTAATCAAATCAGTTTGTGACTGGTTAGCGACTCACTATTTTTCAAACATCAGGCCCCAAATGCTTTGGAATGACCTTGAAGAACCATTAAGTGATCCACAAGTACCACACCACACACTCCACCTGGCCTGTTTATATGTGTGACAGAGTATCAAGCAATTTAGGTGCATGCGTGCATTTAGGTTTGTGTGGTGCAACTCTGACTGTCTGTTTGTCTTTGCATGTGGGTGGCTTTACGGAGGTTGCTTCATAACCACTTGGATGTCTGTATGTTTTTGCCCTATCTGTATAGATGCATGTAGGCGTGATCTTAGTCAATATGTGGATTGATGTTCTTTGTCTCTGTAATTTCACTGCAGAAAAGTGAAACAAATTGGTCCTGTTGTTTCCTGTGGTGTTTCAGGATGTTCGGCATAACAATCCTTTGGGAAGTACCAACATTATCTTGGAAAATGACATCGCAAGGTAACTTGACCCCTGCGAACAAGTGCTCAGAAATATCTAACTAGCTATGACACGTGTAGACAAGTCAGCTATGTGACAAGATAATCATTACATATAATGTGGTTATTTAAATTGAAACCATGATCATACTATTACCGTTCTATGGTTAGCACATCAGAAGTTTGAAAAATGTGACTTAAGACACAACTTAAGTCATTTGCTCTGTAATGTCGGCATCTCTGTATCTGTTACAACTCACAGACGGGTTTGGATCTCCCACAAAACATTTGCTTTTATTGGAGTCTATGGACTGTAAATCATTTAGGGTTGAATTTAGAGTTTAATAGATGTGGGCAGTGCTCTATTCGTAGCAGAATGATTTCAGGGGGTACCATTTTTACTCGGAAGCCTTTCTCAGGTGCTGCTGAAGGTCTGGGATGCTCAATACCAATACTGTCTTGCCTTGATTCCACCTTATTCCCCTCTCACCCATCTTACACTCCATGAACCTTCTCTCTCCCTTGCTGTTTCTTTTTAATCGCTGATTTTTCCCTGTGTCACTGTTTTCCCATCTTTCTCTTACTGTTTCTTTCCCCCTTTTCTGTATTTTTCTCTCTTTTTTTGGATCAAAATGTGATAATGAAAAATAATCCCTGGTCCACTAAAATGAATACAGGTAGACCGAAACTGCAACAGCTGGCTCAAATTAAGCACTAGGGCTTCATTTACAAGGCCATTGCGCCACAGGTGCATCACATTTTTTTTCATTATGCAGCACGCAAAGAAAGAGGAAAATGCCATCAGCTATTGTTTTTGTGCAGGAAGGTCTTCCTTCCTGCATAAAAACAATCATTCCTACAACGTAAACACCCTTTAAACATTATGCAAGGCAAGGGTGCCTGTGCAGGCGCATGGCAGTCAATTGTGCACCAGTGCAGGGTAAAGCACACAGAGGAGTTATTTTGTTGTTAATACTATGCATCCCTGTGCTTTTAAAATCACGCAGCTCTGCTTAGCAAACTGGCTTGCGGCACCGAGCTGCTTCATTTGTTTTGTAAATGAGGCCCTGAATGTGCAATCCGTGCCAAAACCAGCTAATGTTCCATATGCCATATTTACAGTGCATTGATATCCACTCTAAATTGGTCAGATGTTTTTTGCTCTTTGGACGATATCCTTTGTCCACCAAACTATAAATTAGGGCCTAATGTACTTGAAAAAAAGAATAAAATTTACCAAATGTTCCTGAGTCCCACAAATTACATTTCATATTTTGGCATATTGTTTTGTATTTCACCAAAATCACAGTGTTGCTGCCATCATTCTTAGGCTTGTGATTAATTTGAGACCCTTGTAATGTTGCTATTCCATCGGCAATAACTTTCCTAATGTATGTTTGTTTATTGTAAATGCTGCCAATAACCCCACCACAGCAGTCAGAGACAGAATCCCAAGTCTGAAGTAAATCTAGAGTGAAAACAATAATGGAAAGCTAAAGGGAACAGGTGTTCTGCTATTTGCAAGCCGAACGTTGTCCTTAAATGCCCTGCCTCGGTTCATTCTTGTTATCGCTTTTATACAAAAACAAATCCCAGCTAGGAGCCACTAACCTCTAGACGCCTGTGGCTCTATGTCAGTGCCAGCTGTGCAGGCTAATTGATTCAGACTTTTTTATTTTAGTTCAGTATGTTGGAAACAGCTCATACTTTTTTTAAAGAAAAAGGTGCTTCTTTTCTGCTTTTTTTTACTCTGAAACGGCTGATTAAATTTTCTATAAATTTGGCAGGAATTGGGAGCCTGCCATTTCTTTCTTTCCTAATGAAATCCAGACGTCTGAAGACCTGCATGCATTTGAAACAACTGAGTACATGCCTTCAGTTTAGTACCAGTGTTTCAGGCTTGCACTTATAATGTGGGGCCATTTGCCAGCATTTCTGTAACACCTAAACATGGATTGCATACTGAGAATTGTCTGGCCGATGCAACTGGATTTTCAGAATTCCAGAAAACGTTTAATTTTTAAAACACAAAATCTCCCCAATCTCGTCACCGCTCCCCAATGCAACACTAAATAATCCCTCAAAACAATAAAGGGTGAACTTTTAAGGAGATCCTTTCTCTGACTGAATGTGTTATCGATTTGCATGTAAACGAGTTTCATCACAATCACAAGTAACGTGGACCCACAGCCCCCTCTCTCTTTATTGCTATCCCAAAAACATGGCCTGACATTCGAGACATCACACAGGCATGTGAGCTCTGCGCACGCTGACCATGATACATTCATCTGCTCACCTACAAGAGCACATTAATGCAGTGCAGTAGGACCTGTCAACAAATGCCTCGCATTTACACTTACTAAACCCTCATTCCATTCACCCGCAGTATAATTATACTGTATGGCCGCCCTTTTTTGAGGATCTTGGGGTCTGCCCTGGCACCTCTCTTCAAGTAACCAGTGAATTTGACTTTACTATGACGAACTGCCCAGTGCAATTCTTTTCAACCAACTTCTCAGTAACCGACTGAAATGACCCACTGGGTCCATGGATATCCAACTTTGTATTAGCTGCTCATGTGTGGCATTTCCCTACTTTGCAGCAATACCTTTGAACTAGGGACCACTGCCAACTGTCAGTTGACCTCAGGTAGGATTTAGATTTTACCCTCAGGGACACCCTTAGCCAGTTGGGTCACTCCGGGTACAAGCACTGACTATGGGACCAGCCACACTTGCTTTCTAAATCTCCCTGGGTGTTGGAGCAAGGAGCACGGCTTCCTGACCCAGAGAACCTCCGGGACCTGCCAAGTGTGAGCGCTGCATATGGGGTACTAACCTGTGGTTCAGTGTGATGTACAATTATTTCAGCCACATGTCAGATGCTTGTGAGGCCGAATTCTTGACCAACAGGAATCCTAGGATTCCCTACTTCTATACCCTTGCCAAAATTCACAAGGGCACACGGCCTCCACCAGGCAGACCCACAGTGTCAGGGATTGGTTCTCTTCTCAAGCCCTTGTCGCAATTCTGTGACCACTTCCTCCAACCCCTGGTCACTAAGAATCCTTCATTTGTAAAAGACACCACTGATGTCCTTAACCCATTGGGCGCTATTGACGATGACATCGGATTAACTTGTCTCTTTGGATTTGGGGGCACTATACACAAACATACCCCAGGATGTCACACTAGGGGTGATAGATAAAACCCTCTTCCTAGAAGATTGATCATCACCCACACCAGTAAGCTTTATCCTAGAATGTGCCACCATCACACTAATAGATAACTTTTTCCAGTTCCAGGATCAGTTATACCACCAGACACAGGCCACTTTTATGGGCAGTACCTTTGCCCTGAGGCTGGTCTGCTTCTACATGGCAGGCTTTGAAGAACTACATATCTGAGGGGAGATGAACCCCTTCTCCAACAATATCCTGATCTGGTGTCGCTACATTGATGATATACTGATCTTGTGGCAAGGTTCAGCAGATACCTGTGAGAGGTTCTACAAATGGGTCTACACCCTCAATCTGTACCTCAGGTTCACTAAACATATCTCAGTGACACATATACCTTTTCTTGACCTGCTGATAACCCTAAAAGGCGGCAAATTTTGCACATCTACATACAAAATGCCCTCTGGCTGCAACAGCCTATTAAGATATGACAGCAACCACCCTAAGCATTTTAGAGATAATCTGCCTTTCAGCCAATTCCTACGTCTCTGTCACAACTGTAGTTCAGTTAACCACTTCAAAGATCAAGCTGAAACTCTAACTCTCTATTCTCGTGCATAAATACCCGCCACATGTAGTCCGAACCGCTTGTAAAAGACCAAGGAACAATAACATGGCGGCACTACTAGAACTACATAAGCACCTAGAGAGCGAGATGTTGACATGTGTCACATCATTTACTCCACAGTCCAACTATATACAGAAGATCATTTAAAAACACTGGGCACCTAACACTACCCCAACCACGGTTTGCCTTTAAGCACACTAGTAATCGCATAGACACTATTGTCCATACCAAGCCCAAAAAACACAGATCAGACACCCAACAGACACTCTGGGGTCTCCCCCCAATCATGGGCCATTACCCATGTGGGTCGTGCAGTGTATGTACACTCACATAGTCTTCCAAAGAAATACATTTAGAAACCTCAAAACCATGGGTACATCGTTCACACACCAACTGCAATACAAAAGTAACATGTCTATATGACTACCTGTCCAAGCCACAAACTCTATATAGGCATAACAACTAGGGCAGTTGAGATCAGAATGAATGAACACTGCAGTAATGTAAGATGCAGGAGACTCACAACCAAAATGAGTCCCACTATATTGAGAGTGGCCACGCCCCGAGGATCTATGTTGGACAGTCATTGAGGCACACACACACACATATGCAGTGATAACCTATTCTGCAAAGAACAACAATGGGATTTACGACATTTGACACCCATCAACGGTTTCAACAATGAAATACCACGACGTGAGGTTTCATTATAGGGACCCCTCTGGTATCACCTTTCTTTGTGTTCCTTGGATCGATTGCTGTGTGGCTAGCACGACCGGGCACTTGACCATGCAGCCCCCTTGCATGGCTATGTCATATACCTTCTATTCATACCCACCACTACTTATGCTGTGAACCCAGCATAGGTTACCTTGATATGGGTATGTTCCACCAGGCATCTCGCAGACGGGCGTCCATCACCCCGCGACTGCCCCTATTGGGCCAGACCTTGGTGCACATCACTAACCACGATCCTGTCCCACCCTCCAGTCCTTTCAGGAGTCTCCCCATTTGCCACATGTGCACTGCCGTTCCCAACCAGCCCCACTGCATGGTGGCTGTGCATGCCCCCACCTTATCTCCCAGCTGCCCATTAGGGTACACATTGGTCACCTGTCGCCATTCTCTCCTCATTGCACCCTGATACACCCCCATATCTGGGAGCTCATACAACCCTGGAACTCCTTATTTGTCTCCTTTGTTTCTCCCCTGCAGTCAGACCTGCTCCCTTCTTCCTCTAGCGCCCTTTCAGGGTGCCCATTGGCCACCTGATTCCATTTTCCCCCTAGGCTTACCTACCTCCTTGGACAACCGATTTGTTCTCCCCTGCAGCAAAACCTGCTTCCCCCCCCTCTCCTCTACTCTCCCCTGACCTCCCCCTGCAGGCTACCTCTGCCAAGATGGTGTCCGCCATATGCCGCTCCCGTTTGGCATCCCAGCTTCCGGACATCAAACCAGGAAGAATTTTGGGAACCACCACACTGGTGACTCCACTCCAGCACTGGCAGGGCCCTGGGTAGGTCGACAGCCGCACTGCGCTCCGATACAGTAAGCTACCCCTCCTTTTCCTGCCTGGACTTTTCATACCCTGGTGGCCTCCCACTACCAGATATTTTCTCCGGCCACAGTCTGAGCCGAGTATGCACCACAAACAATACTTTATGGCATCCCAATTGTGTGGCTTTTACTGAATGACCCTCACCTCTCTCCTTTATTTATCCTTTGCATTTGCAGCATTCACGGTACCTTATCATTGTACGACTTGTCAGGGCCAATTGGGGCTGTTCTTTACCAAATTCCCGGGTAAATTCCTTCCATGAGTTTCACCTGGCTGCACTTCCCTCCCCGAGGGGGCAGCACGTGCCTTGGTGTCGTGTCTGATTTACTGGCTATTACTATGCCACTCACGTTCCTGATGGGGGACACTCACTATAAGGAGGTTTTCTTCATCTAAAACCTTTAGGCTGGTTTACTGGTAACCGGAATTCTTAGAATAATTACACAGATGGTGAAATGTGTGATTGATTACACCTGACATCCTGTTCATTTGCCTACCTGTGATGAGCATGCATCGACATGCATCACTATTTTACCTGAAGCCGTATTTCTCAGACTAGTTATGCAAAACAGTGATGTGTGTGATTGATTACACCCAGCTCATATGCTTATATGTCTGCCTGTGATGAGCATGCATTGATACACACTACAAATTCTTGTCATCACAACACTGGTGGTTCTCCCTTACAACTGTATTTATATATGATCTTGAATATCTGATTTACATTTTTAATGCCTTTTCTGTACTCTCTTGTTTCTCCCTAATCTAGGTCTACCCCCAGGAGATGTTCTGAATGTCTATGTAAAGTATACTGGGCACATTAAGAATATCTATGTGAAATACACAGGGCATGGTGCATACACTCTTTATTTACCCATCCCTGTGAAGAGTGGAATAAGGTCGTCTTGGTCCTGACGTAATGCCATGATCTGCTAGGGACTGTAAAAGGCAGGAAACATGTTGACCTTTTTGAGTCACATTCATTACAGCTACATCGAGCATTATATCTGTTCTATGCTCAAACCACGTTTTTATCCTTAACAAAGGGACCCTAGTATTAAAAACTGTATTTATTGTTTGGATCCCTTTAGCCATTTTAACACTCTTCATCCTCCCCCATTCAACTCACATGTTATCACTCACTCAAGCAATACACATCGGCAAAAAGAGAAGATCTTGCAAAGAGTCCCCTCGAGGGGCCTGTTGGGCATTGCAGCACCAGCCTAACGAGGAGCTGCCCGATGCTGAAATATGACACTCCTCGGGTGTATGAGGGCACTTGCTTCAAAAAGGAGCACTCCCCTCTACTGACAAACCCTCCATACCTAGATGCCCACATAGGAACAACACACTCTTTGTTCTCGTAATACTGTTTAGCCACGTTTTCTAAATTGCTAACCAAAATTTCATATGTGATTTTTTTTGAGAAAATTATTTTTGGAGTCTCCCCCTGTTTCTTCACCCCTGCTTGACGTATCACCTCAAAATAAAAATATATTCTAGAGGTCTGAGTTAAACTCCGCTCTTCCGGCGCAGGTCATGGAGTTTTGCCTCTCCGTGCTCTACTTGGAGTGTAGAGTACGGCAAAAACTTTGCTAACTGGCGTGTGGCAGAGTTTAGCGGAGTATTCAAGAAAAAAGGGAGTTACCCCAATGTTAAACCAAAGGGACGGGGTACAGAGAATCAACAACACAAAAGTCCCTACACTTAATATAAAAAGGGCAAACAGTTTCACCCTGGACCAAGTGTCAATGGTAAATAAGAGTATCAAATTATCATAAAGGAGGCAGTTATTATACATTAATAATTGTTGTCTAACAAACTATTTATTATTATTAAAAAGTCAGACTTTTTAATAATAATAAATAGTTTTATCTGAAATCTGTAGGGAGAAGATTGTAACCCACTTTTAGGAGGCATTGTGTTGATAAACTGTGTTTTTAAGTATAATTAATGATTAAAGAGTTAAATAAAATGTTTTTAACAACTTTGTTTTAAAAACAAAATTTGTTGGAATTAAGAATCTGGTTCATGTACAATGCATGGTGATTGTATGACAGATTAAAGTGCAGGAATTTTCGAGAATAGACAACAATTATTAATGTATAATAACTGCCTCCTTTATGATAATTTGATACTCTTATTTACCATTGACACTTGGTCCAGGGTGAAAGTGTTTACCCTTTTTATAATAAGTGTAGGGACTTTTGTGGAGTTTTGCTGAGCCCACCTGCTCAATACAGTACAATTCATAGCGTTTTTTCCCATTTTAAGATGGCCAAAGCCAAGCACAGGGGGCGAAGTTTAGTTCAAAGTTGATAGAACCCGGGAAATGAAGGGTAGTCTTATGATGAATATACAAATTTAAAAAGGCTGCAGTAAGTGTGAGTGATGGCAGTGCTCATTCAACATGGCTGCTGTTTGTTGTAGCTGTCTAGTTGCCAGATCTCAAATCAAAAACACGCACTAGTACCATTAAAAGAATACCAATACAAGCAAATGACTAAGGTCATGAATCATGATGCAGCCAGTCTGCAAAACGATGATCCCCCTGTAGCAAGCACCCGCCGTCCTCTGCATATGGGCTACTCAGGCATGCATTCCTGTCTTGAGGCATCCTGACTTAAACTCTGAGGCCTGTCAGGAGTGGATGGAGCCATGCTGCTGCACATGGTACAGCTCTGATAAAGCACACAGAGGTCTGCGAGGAAGGAGTAGTGCTGCTGCAGTAGGCAGTAGTAATGAGGCTGGGCATGCACATGTGATGATGGGGATATGTCTGTTGGACTGCAGGGGGAGGAAACCTTCAATTACAACTGATGTGCAATAAGTGCATGGTAAGTAAAAAAGGGGGGACCAGCAGTACCATGAAATAAACCTAGGTTGCACCATGAATGGTGAGCAGGAGCTCAGACGGAGGCACCCTTAAAAGTGCAAGGCAGACAAGATGATGGTTTGGCTAGCATTAAGAATGAACATCAATTAATACAAAGGCGTTCCTTAATCTCTCCTCTACACCGTACATAGGCCCAATAAAGTCTAAACAAACAGTACTCCAGGGTACCCCAGGGTCTTCAATGTGATCCCGCGTGGCATGACTACCTGTCTTGAGCCTCCTTTAACTCTCCTTGCATACGTCACACCCAACAACCCAGGCTGTAATCTGTTTGTCCATACTGGGCCACCAGAATTTTTCACGCACCCTCTTTTTAGTCAATGATTGACCAAGGTGCCCTTCATGTGCAAGCCTGATAATCCTAGACCTCAGGCCCTCGGGAGGCGCAAACTTATCATTCCTCATGAGAACTTTGGCTTCACTCATGCTCAACTTGTTCAAGACCTTCACAAACGGTCTAACAGAGGGGGCTAAAGCAATCTCTCTCCGCTCTCCCTGAACCAACATTCATTCAACACATTTGTGAGTAGCATCCAGATCCATAAAATGGCTCCAATCTTCAGATGAGAAAACATAGCCAATACATTCCTCCACATCACTCAAAGAAGCTACAGCACCCTCAAGCACCCCAGATACACCACCCATGACCTTTAAGGACAATCGAGACAAACAATGGGCCTGAGCATTCTTCCACCCAGGAATGTGTGTCACACGGTACAGATACTCTTGGAGCCTAGAAGCAAGTCTGGCAAGCCTCGCAGAGCCTTTACCAGCACCTCCAGGGCTCAAAACCTTGACCAAAGGATTGTGGTAGGTGCAAATACAAAAATCAACACCCCACAAAAAGGTCCTGAAGTGCTCAACTGATCAAGCTGCTGCTAGAGCCTCACGCTCAATAACGGAATAATTGCTCTTGCAATAGGACAAAGAGCAGGGGGCAAAAGCCACAGTTCTTTCAACACTCACATGCACTGGAGAAAGCACAGCTCCCAGACCACAAGCACTCGGGTCAACCATCCAAAAAGTTTTAAGATGGGTATTAAAGGGCGCAAGAATATCAGCCTCGCAAATATTCTTCTTTATCAAAGCAAAAGCGTGTTGTTGGGCATCACCCCAAACAAAGGAAAACCCTTTCCTCAACAAGATCCTGAGTGCTTCAGTCTTGGCAGCAAAGCACTTAAAGAATTTGGCATAATACTCGATTAGGCCCGTGCAGGACCACAGCTGGTCTTTGTCACTAGGAATGGGAGCACCTCTAATTGTCTCTAAGAGATCAATCATGGGACGAAAAAGATTGTATAGCCTAGGTATTCAATTTCTTCTACAAGAAACTTCCATTTATCCTTTCTCAGAGTAAGGCCAGCCTCCCTCAACCTGCCCAGAACCTCTCTCAACGTCTTGTTGTGTTCATGAATACACCCACCGAAAACAAGGATGTCGTCTTGGAAAACTTTACGTTATCCAAACCCTGGAAGACCTCAGACATAATCCGCTAAAAAATGCTGGCAGCGGAGGACAATCCAGAAGGTAACCTTGTGAAGCGAAATGTGCCCTCCATGGCGATAAAGGCAGTGAGATTTTTTGAGTCATTGTGAAGCTTGATCTGGTGTTAAGCACTTTTCAGATCAAGTTTAGAAAAGTACTTACCACCCTTCAGCAAAAGCAACAGTTTATTGATGTTGGGGAGGGGAAAAGTGTCAGCAACAACGTTTTGATTTAAGCTTTGAAGGTCCACACAGAACCTGAGCTTCCCATCACTCTTCTTTGTGATAACAACCAGAGAGACCCATTCAGAGGCCTCAACCGGTTCAATGACCCCTTCCTTAAGCATGTCATCTAACAATTTTTTTTAACATAATCCCTCAGAACCACTGGAACCCTTCGCGACTTGTGTTTGACAGGGATGGTGCCCTCCTGCAAAACAATTTTATGGTTTTACCCCTTCATGACACCAAGATTCTCCCTAAATACATCATCCATTTCAGCTAGGATTTGTTCGGTGGTGGTTACATCAGGCGAACGCAAAACATGACCCTGGAATGAGGGTCGATGACAACGTGGAGCTCAAACTGGTGACTCCAACCCAGAATGGGGGGCCAATCTTCCACTACGTAGATGTTCCCCTCAACCTGTCTAGACTTAAAAATAATAGGAGAAGAAAAGTAACCTAGAAAAAAAATCCTCTCCCCTTGATAGACCCTGGGGTCAATGTCATTAGGTAAGAGTGGAACTAGGGGCCACTCTTTTTCCCACACCCAGTTCAGCACAATGGTATAGAAGGAACCATAGTCAACCATCAGCGCCACGTGTTTGCCCAGGATTCCAAAGTACGCCTTGGGATGGCGCTTCCTCTCAGATTCACTATTGTCCGGCAAGACCATTAAGACGGGGTCCTCACAGTCAACGTCGAGACTTACATCTTCTGTGACAGCAGCCCTGGATTTGTTGAAGTCTCTGCACATGTGGGCATAGTGGCCTCTGCGACCACACTTCCAACAGTCTTGCTTTGAGGCAAAGCACCATTTTAAATCGCTGGAATGATAAGTGCTACCACATCTAGAATACCCCTTAGCCTTAAATGTTTTTTGTGGCTTCTTTTCTTCCAATAGCTACCACGTCTCCTTCAACGCCCTCCTTCTTGCTCATTTCCCTCATGCAGCGTTCGAACTCCTCAACAAATTTTGCAATGTAAACAGCATCCTTCAAGGTGGGGTTCTTAGGACCCAAAATGCGTTCTTTGGTTTTCTTACTGTAGCAATGAACTATCAGTTGGTCCCTGATAAGTTCATCTGTTATCTGTCGGAACTTGCATTTAATGACAGCTCCCGTAGCACAGAAACAAACTTGTCAAGAGTTTCACCAAGATTTTGCTGCTTTGTGTACAATTTGTAGTGAGACATGACGATGGTCTCTTCCTTGGCAAACCTCTTCTCAAGACAAAGCTTACCCTCCCATCCTCATCGGCAAAAATGTTGTGATGACACGGATACAGGAAAGTTTGAACGTAGCTTTATTCTTCTTACAGCAGAGCACACAGAGCGTGATCCCACCTTCGCCAGACACATTACCAACTGCCGTTAGTGGAATCCACAACCGCAGCACAACAGAGGGATAGAACACTAGGTATGTCATGTAGAGAAAAGCATCAAGCACTGCTAAGAGCAAGTGCTACATTACAACAAACTCCTTGAGTCGAGATAAAAACATGGAACTCCACTACCAGCTGCAAAATCTTGAAAACATATCCTGAAGGTCTAACATCCGAATCAAAAGAGTGCCCTTGCAGTTGGTGTCTGGGAGACTGTAGGACTATGGTATCCGGTAGGTCCGGCATGTGACCTCAGATCTGGCTGATCAAGATATCATTCTCAACCGTACCCACAAAGCGAGCTACCCAGCTCGGTTCCCGGGCATTCTACATTACTATAGGCAGAAAGAGGCCATCATGTCAGTGGTGCATGACGAGAGCGGTATTGATTTTGAGGGCACTAGACTGGCTCCATCAGGACCACTCCTCGATAACACTACAGTGCTACAGGGTCCTGCAGCCAGTGACAGTGTTTCTCAGCAGGAAGGGAATTAAGTGCAAGTACGGGCACCCCTTTAGACTGCAATTTGTCTGGAATAATGAAATAGAGTATTCGATCCTTGGAAGCATCCCGCTCTCTGATGGATGCAGCAACTTTTCTGGGTACCCCCATCCAATTGCCCTCGAGGGGTGCAGCATCACCCCCTACAGAACTGTGCAGTTCTATGTGCCCAAAGATGAAAAAAGTCTGCAAGCCTTCCAAGAATGAGAGTCACAAGGAACGTGCGGTGCTACTGTGCCGGTTGCACCATCGCGACAATGCTTCTGATCCAGACAGCGCACATTAATGATGTGACTCGTTGAAACTGTCTCAGTATGGGTCAGCTGGCAAAGGATGACCCTCTATCACTGGAGGTCTCGACTCCCGCACCGCTTTCTCAATGCCTCTGCCTCGGTAATAGACCCACCCCCATCTCTGCTGTTTCTTGACGGCAGAACTTCTAGCATCACGATGGAGACTGTAGAGTCATGCTGCTGACAACATGGGCCCTCAAGCGGGGAAATGCCTTGTTGATTTTTTTCCTTGTTCTCTCCTCTCCCTTACACACCTGACAACCTTCACACTCATACATCCACTGCAGACACCACTTAGCTGCACTATTTGCAGGGGCTTAAATTGAACCTCTGGGCTTCTCTAGTTATTCTCAGACCCCACATAACCACCTTTCTATGGTTAATGTACTTACCTTGAACATCCGTTGGCTTTATTTTTTGGGGATAATCTTTTTTTAATTTTCAGCAAATTATACACAGAAATTATAGCATGGATAATATGACAGTGTCACACAAGCGGTTACAAAAGCAGCTTTGGTGGGGTACCAAGCCGTAGCATGGATAATATACTAAAGCCAACAGTAACATTTTATACTGCAGATCCTTATTTTGTTCATTACAACAATAACATTAACAACAGAGTCTGTCCAAAGAAGTCTGTTTGTGTCTGTGTGTATCTGATGTTTGTACTAGCCTTGAGGTATCAAGCATATGTGTCCGAGTATATACTTAGGGGCGTTAGAGGTGGAGACCCTGCCCTTCATGCAAGTGTACATGTGATTCCGCCGACCCCTATCCTGGTGTTGTGTTTGCAGTTGGTAGGTGATTGCACCATATGCTTTATGATTGCGACATGGTGTTCGAGAGGTAATGGTATATTTTAAGTTTCAGTTGCGTTTATTGCTCTCAGTTTTGCTTCTATGGTAGTTAGATATTCGTGCCATTGCAAGGTATTAGTCGATGGGGGCCACCATAGCGCATTAGTCAGTTGGGACTCGTGTTCTACCGCAAGTGCCCTGTGAAGGTCTAGGAGCCATGTGTGTGTAGTGGAGCCACTGGCGATTTCCAAGCCATGGCTAGTCGGCGTTTTGACAATCCCAATTCCAGATCCACAAACCTATTATGGTTCTTATGTTGGGTGTTGTGCTTTGTTATTCCAAGCAAAAAATGTTGGCCCTGGGCTACTATTGGGGCGCCCTCTGTGTCTTTCAACGTCCCGGCCACAACGTTCCAAAATGTCTGGTGCCAGGGGCATGTCCAAACCATGTGCGGGAAGGTGGCGTCTGCGGCTGAACACCAAGGGCAAATGTCATTGGAAGTCAGAAACATGTGTGCCAATCTGTGCGGTATGAGATACTTATGATGGAGGCAATTAAAGTGCCTGTATTTCAGCCTGGCATTTGTGGATATGGTCTTGGGATGGCTTATGCATTGGGCCCACTGCTTATCAGTGATACTAGACCACAGTGCCGAGACCCAATATTCACATAGTGGTGCTAACAAAAGTGCTGAATCCGGCCTAAGGGAATTGTAAATTGCTGTGATCGCCTTCTTGCCACGTCCATGTGTTAAAAGAGTTTGCAATGCCTTAGATATAGTGAGTACTGTGCTTGTATTACCCCATATCTGGGAAAATTGCTGTGTCAATATTACGTATAGTAGGAAAGTCCCTGGCGGTACACTGTAGTCATCCATCAGCTTCCCAAAGTCGCATAAATTTGAGTCTAAATATAGGTCCCCCCATCTATCTAGTCTGAACGCTCGTATTGTTTCAAGTTCAGGGCGCTTGTGACAAGTGTAAAGGCCAGGGAGCACTTCGAGAGGAAGATTAGGAGCATATGTAATGGGCCAGCTGCTTGGTAGGACATATTTTAACCAGCTGCGTCTAGCTGCTGACATTAGGACGTTGCCCTGTGTTTTCTGCAGCAAAGGTTTGGAGCCTGACGGCCATTCCAGCATGGTTGGCTGTTGCAGGGCTACCGCCTAGGGGTCTAACTCAGCTAGATTACTATGCGCAAGCCACCTCATGGGCCATTGTAATTGCGCAGCTGCACAGTAGTGCTCATAATCCGGTGCCCTCAATCCCCCTTCAGATATAGGGAGGTATAATTTCTGAAGCGTCACTCTGTGTCTGAAGCCGCCCCAAATCAGGGACACCAGAAGTGACTCTAAGTCTTGGAAGAGCCTATGTAGTAGATTGTATGGAAGGGCAGAGAAAAAATACAAAAGTCGAGGAAGTAATAGCATCTTAGAAATAGCGACACGCCCCATGGGAGATAAAGGCAGACTCGTCCAGAATCAGGGAGCAGCTCGGGCTCTAGTGATCGCCTTTCCCAGGTTACCTTCTATCATGTCTACCTGAGAGTGATAAATTTGGACCCACAGATATTTAAACATGCCATAAGCCCATGTGAGCGGAGTACAAGTTAGGTTGTGTCTTTGTTCTGTTGACAGGGGTTGCCTTGGGAATACCACAGATTTGGACCAATTGACTCATAGACCCGATATTCCGGTGTGCTCAATCAGCAGCCCCATTAACTCTTGCAGAATTGTAGTTTGGCTTTAGTTTAACGCGTCATCTGCACAGTGAGAGACAATGTGCCTCTGCTCATAAACTTGTATGACCCAGTCTAGAACACGGCAGTGTAGCCTGCACACCAGGGACTCCATGGCCAATGCAAAAAGAACGGGTGATAGGGAGCATCCCTGTCTTGTTCTGCATTCTATGACAAAAGAGGGAGAAATGATGCGGCCCATCTTGACTGTGGCCTGAGGCTTTGCATATAATATCCTCACCCATCTTACACAGCTAGTAGATATTGCCAGCTCAAGGTGTTGAATGCTTTTTGGACATCTAGGGCCGCTATCCAAGGCAAGTCTGTTTCCATTAGCTCCCACTCTAATAATTTGAAAAGCAGGCGTAAGTTCAAGCCTGTATTTCTCTCTGGGATGAATCCATTCTGGTCGTCATGTACCAGTATTTGTACTGCGTCAATTAACCTGTTGGCTAGTACCTTTACCCAAGATTTTATAATCAGAGTTCAGTAAGGATAGTGGGCGGTAAGAGGCCATCTGAAGTGGGTCCCTGCCTGGCTTTGGCAGTACCACCAGGATCACTTCTCTAAAGGAGGGTGGGAGTTCCCCCCCGTTTGAATGCCTGCTCGTATGCTGTGCATAACTTCAGACTAAGCTGTTCCAGAAAAGTTGAGTAGAATTCTTAGCCCATCCATCTGCCCCGGGGTCTTGCCTGTAGCTAATTGCTTGATAGTTTCAGAGATCTCAGTTGCAGGTATAGGGGCCTCAAGCAATTTGTATTGGTCTTGCGTTATCTACAGAAGATTTACTTGGGGCAAGAACTGTTGTGTGAACGAGGGATCTCCAATGTCAAGAGCTTAATACAGAGAGAGACATAGTATTCATAAAAAGATTCATTGATCATTTCCTGCATATTTACCAGATGGCCATCTGGGGTGCATATTGCCTTGATGGGGGGCTGCGAGGCATAGGTTTTTAACAACCATCACATCATCCTACCCACTTTGTCTCCTTCCATATGTTGCAGAGCTAAGTATTGCTCATAGTTTAGGGCACAGAGACTGACCAGCGTCTCCTTGCATACTAAGCGAGTCTTGGCCAATTTGGGTATAATACATGGGTCTGTGGGTGAGAGTCGTTCACAGTGGTCTATCTCGTGCCTCTGGAGCTCCTTCATAAGCGCCATACAAGAACCGTAAATTGCCTTAATAACCTGCCCATGGAGTACAGCCTTAAATGCATCCCATTCGATGTCGGCATGTGAGGCAGAGCCCGTGTTCATTTAGAAATATAAATCAATAGATTGTGTTATGAGTGCATGAAGTGTTGCGTCTTTAGGTGCCTCTAATGGGTCGGAATGCAAGTTTTATGGGCTTCCCATGACAGTTGCAACTGTAGCAGACTATGATCTGATACCGTGCGGGCTAAATACTCCGCATGTGACACCCTAGATATGGCAGTTTCAGAGCAGTATATGGCATCTATCTTTGTGTGCAGATCATGAATCTTGGAATAGTGTGAATAGGTTCATGTGTGGGTTGTTTACTCCACCAAGCTTCGCTGACTTGCATATTGCTGGCCCGGTCCTTCATATGCTGTGCTAGGGTAATGGATTTCGCCCCCGTTAGTGGCGGATGTGAGCGATCAAAGTCCAGATCGTGTACACAATTATAGCCCCCCCCAATAGATTGATGCTGTTGGGTCTCTGAGAAGTGATGGCTTTATCGTCTGTAAGAACGAGGCTTGCCTTGAGTTTGGGGCATATAGTGTGAATAATGTCAGTGGAGAGCTGTCTAGAAGTCCCTCCAGGATCGCATAGCAACCGTCTGGGTCTACCCGGGTGTGTAATATCTGTAGAGGGGTTCCTGGCGCTATCCATATTAGGGTGCCCCTAGCATAGCCTGAGTTTGTGGTGCCTATCACCGTGCCTCTCCAATGCTTGCACAGTGATGCGAGGGTTTGCGTGGTGAGGTGTGTTTCCTGGATCAGTGCCATTGTGACCTTATGGCTGTATAAATATTGGTAAACTATGTGGTGTTTAACACAGCCGGCTAAACCCCTTACATTCTAGGTTATTAACAGATAATTATTACCTGTCATCTCTGGTTATGGAGACTGAGAGTGAAAAAAAACGTACCTGCCCCCTAACTGCAATCTGTGTCGACCAGAGCGTAACCCCTCCATCTAATCCCTGATTTCTGTTGCTGCTATAGTGTGTGCGATCTGAATATTGTATGATACAACGGAACAGACACACTGCAATAAACATTTGTAATGCCCAGCTCCCCAACCCAGGCCGACATTGCCAATGGGCAATAGGCCATCTGCACAGAAATGCAATTAAACAAAACTGTGAATAATAGAAAAAGGAGCGGTCGGAAAGGAAATATATATGTAAGGATATTTTGTTGAAAGAAAGTATTAAATGAGCAGAGAGAGAAGGGAAAAAAATGAGAGGTGCGATATCAGCCACTTTTCGTGTGTGGGGGCGTGGCTGTTCTTCGTTGCCAACTGCATAAGGGCCGCCATAACAGTTCATGCCTGCCATAGCCATGGCGCGTTTCTACAGTTGCTGTGCACAGGCAAGCAGCTAGAACCCTGTGTTGGTGATGATTGAGTGCACTCTTGTTTGGGGCCTTTGGGCTTCTTCACAGGAGGTCACCCAAGCTCTTCAGCAGTCTGGCGGGTAACTATCGGGGCTCCCTCCATCAGTGCTGCATGTTGTGTGTCTGTCAGTTGGAGTGTTTGGTCTGGAATCGTGTCCGAGTCAAACTCAGATCTGTTTGATGGCTTGTTCCCTTTCCTTTGCTGCCTCGGGTTTGGTTGGTCATGGCGCACACCCTTTGCCATGATTTCTATGTGTGCTTGCAGTTTTCCATGGTTGATGAAGTTCCATCGAGGGTGCGCTCAGGGCATGTGCAAACCCATTCTGGTCTATCCAAGACCAATAGACCGAAAAAAGGGGGGGAGTTACCCCAATGCTGAGCAGAGGGACGGGGTATACACAGGAAAAAAGACACATAAGTCCCTACACTTCGATATAAAGAGGGTAACTTCCTCACCATGAACCAAGTGTCTATGTAAATATGTCGCTAATCTAGCATAAGTAATATGTAATAAACATTATCATCTTAGACAATACAAATGCCTTACTCTGAGTCAGATGTCTATGTAAACCTACAACCAATCTAGCATGCAAAACATCCAGCACAAAAGTTTCTTATATAGATATATAAAAAGGAATTTATTAGAATAAAAAAGTATATTTATAAACATACAATTCACTTAACCATTCAATGGATGTGACGAAATACAATCTAGAACACGTCTACCCTTATTTACAGAAGGATTTTTATGACTGACCGAGAGAAGAGTATTATAATAGGAATAACAGGCAACAACCGAGGAGGAACTTCTCTAAAAAAAGAGTTAAAGAGTTATATTTTTAAATACCTCCTACACAAGTTCAGAATCAGAGACTGAGAATGTACAAGAAGCTAGAAAGAATGGAGAACCGACCCCTGGCACAAGCAGAGAAACTCTCTCTTTTTTAGAACAGCGCCAACCCAACCCTGGCCAAAACAGTGGCAGAGGGAGGGGGAGAGGGAGTTGTTACTCTCAGAATGCGCCCCAGAAACGCCCCTACATGAAGACCAGGAGCCAAACAGGATGGGATTAGACAAAAAAGCCCCAATTATTAATCTCTCAAATAGGACACTCACCAAAGATGAGATATATGTACTAGAGAAAAGGTAAGGCTACGCAATATGCACCCCAGTTGATAAATTTAACCTAGAGAGAGACCTACAAAGTTTTTCAGGAAAATGTGTTAAAAACTTTTTTTTTTTAAACAAAGAATCCAATGGTACACCAACCAATAATTAATCTGGCTTAAAACCAAAATCCTCGTGGACATCTTCTCTAAACCTTGCAAACAAAAATATAGACCTATTTGAAAAGGTCATAGAGAGGAGCGTTAATGACCTCTTCACTAAAAATATCTGGTGGCAAAGCAAACTAACTCCACCAGAGAAAACTGCACTTACGAATCTAGAACAGTGCAAAGAATTAACCATTAAACCAGGTGATAAGGGATGAAGTATCATTGTGATGAACACTAATGATTACAACAATAGGATGCTTACCCTCCTGAACAATACACCACACTACCAGAAATCCAGTAAAGAAGAGTGGAATGCATTAATTAACAAGGTGATGAGACTCTTAGATCATGCTAAAAACGATGAAATATTCTCTCCTGATGAATACAGCTTTCTTAAAAACACCAATCCTAGATTACCAGCAATATACGGTCTACCTAAGGTACATAAAGACCTTAAAAACCCCCCCATGAGACCCATTGTCTCGAGCATAGACTCCTTGACGGAACCACTAAGTAAATATGTGGATAAATTCCTTCAACCCCTGGACACGCCAAAAGGCTTATATAAAAGATACAACAGCTATGATAAAGAAAATTGAAAAAATCAACATACAATGTGGCTTCCCAGTGGCTAGTCACCTTAGATATAGAGGCCCTCTATACAAACATACCACAAGATGCCACTATCAGTATGTTAGAAGGCCTCTTGGCGAATGATAAGGGTGACTTATCTGCACATTCCGCATTCATAGTGGAGTGTGTTGAAGTCATTCTTAAGAATAACATTTTCTTAATCAGAACTGACTACTATAAACAGATTAAAGGGACCAGCATGGGAGTGACCTGCGCTCCCAGTCTGACCTGTTTGTATGTAGCTGCATTTGAAGACAGGCATATATTTAATACAGTGGCACCATTTTATGAAAATATCTCATGCTGGTCCCGCTATATTGATGATGTTTTCTTTTTATGGAAGAGTTCTAAGGAGTCCCTCATTGAGTTTATAGAGTGGCTAAAAGCTAGGTGATATTAACCTAAAGTTCACATCTACCATTAATTAAAGAGAGTTGTGAATTCTTAGACATCAAGGTAAAACATAATGCAGCGATATTAGAAGTAGAACTGTTTACTAAACCCACAGACCGCAATACTATGCTTCACTATCAGAGCAACCATCCGGCATGCCAAAAAAACAATATTCCCTTTGGACGGTATGTAAGGATTAGACGCAACTGCACGAATATTAAAGATTTTAATCGTCATGGAGATGTCGTAACGAAAAAACTTTTAGACAGGGGTTATCCCAAGAGATTAACTAGACAAGCATACAAAAGAGCTAAATATTATGATATAGACTCGTTGTTCACTACTAAAGACCATAATGCAACCACACAGAATCTTCCCTTAATTTTCGTTACAAATTTTATCAGTGCCAGTAATAAAGTTAAGAACATCATAAATAGAAACTGGCAATTGTTGAATGATAAGAACAATGTAAAACTCCCTAAACCTATGTTCTCTTTTAGATGTAATCGTACCATTCGAAATCGTCTTGTACATATCTATAGGAATGAAACAGTATGCAAACAACGTAGCATTAATAATGCCCCTTTTCCTGTAGGTAATTTTCCATGTAACTCCTGTAAAAACTGCAGTAATATTATGAAAGGCAGTGTGATTAATCCTAATGGGATTACTCATAATGTCAAGAATTTCATTAACTGTAGGACCAAAAATATGATCTATCTAATTGTCTGCCCCTGCAATAAGGGATACATAGGGGAGACATCTCGAGAAATTAGAGTCAGGATCACTGAACATAAATCAGCGATCAGGACAAATAAAAAGACAGCTCCTTAGTGGAACACTGGATGGAACATAACCACAAAGCTGATGACCTGAAATGGTGTGGCATTGAAGTTATTCAGCTTGATGCAAGTGGAGGAGACCATAAGTGCAAAAGAAAAAAAACGTGAACAATTTCACATGTCACGCTTTAATATTTATTTATAAAAATGGCCTCAATAATAAAGAGGAGTGGGAAAGATTAATATAATTCATCCCACTCTGGATATTGTCCATTAGAAGTCACATATAATTTTGTGCAAGTCTCTATGATCAGAATAGAATGCCAATACAGGACCTTGTCAGGGCATTAGTAGCATTAACATTATACGTAAGTAACACTAAAGATGAGGAAATAGTGTCAAGTAATATTGCTTTAGCTCCATTTAGCTAGTTCACACTTGAAGATCGCCCCCATAGGCAGATACGCGTATAACGTGATTTAAATATCCGGTTGGGATAACTCACTTGATGCGCTGTAATATTTATGACCAGAACGTGTATGGTATTTAGAATACTCAAAGGTTTTAAAGAACAAAGTAAATAGAATACTGCTGAAACAAAGTTGGTAACAAAAACTTCTGAGGCACAGCTCAATAGGAGCAACCCAGTGAATCCTAGTATTCAAAGATGGCCGCCACTCGCAGACACCTGTAGAATGTGTCTTAATATTTAGCTGTGACAGTGTATTGTACCCGATGGAAGTTTGAGATATATAGTATAATCTGTTTACAAATAAATAATTAGACCAATGCAGATTTGAGAACGTTAGAGTGAAAAATTTAACTCCGCCCTAGTGGGTGGGGTCAAGGTATATAAATAGACCAACACCCCGGAAGCGCTTTATACCTTGAACCCAAAAGTCTGCTAGGGCAGGGAGGCCGCGAGTCCCCAACCTGGTAAGTGATACAGAGGAAAGCTTGTTGAGCTCTAATTTCAGTTATATTTTATCTCGCAGACAAACCACAGACACCTGCCTAGCATTTTCTTACCTTTAAAGTACTCAATACTCGTTTTCGCTCTATATATATATACATGAGCATTTCTGTTAAACAAACGCAGAGAGTGAAATTATTTTTTTTATCTTGCTCACTCCAATAAGTGGTTACTAGAACCTGGAAAAGAGTACTTTTTCATTTCGATTTTGTGATTACGCCGCAGTTACAAGCTTAGCGTGTATAATTTTTCATGTATTGGATATTCTTTACTGCCCCATCAAAGAACACAAACACGGAGGGTTAATTAACGTGGTGCATCAACCATCCAAAGAGATTGATAATTTTATTGGGATAATAGCTAGAGTGTCATTAATATAATCTTTATGCTCAGTATTACTATAATGAGTAGAACTTAAACAGAACGCTACTCATACCGGCCCTGATAGTGATGACACCTTAGTCCAAATTTGATAAACACCAGGGGGTCGATTCCGATCCTGTTTTTTTTTTTCCGTACGACTCATATCCGTATTTTTTTACGTACGAATCGTACAAGTCCCGTACAAAAGGCGAAGTACGATTCGTACGTGAAAAATACATATGAATCGCCTCGGGAAAAGTCTACGAGACGTCCCCGGACAGTTTTACATACAAATCGTAAAACTGAAGTCCGAGCGCGCAAGTACGATCCATACCGCCCGTCCGAAAACCCAAGCGCATGGAAAAGGCTCCGTACAGAGCGAACTTTGTACGAGCCCTACCCCGAGTACACTTGTGCCCGGGGTACAAGTCGTACGGCCCCCCCCAGCCTCCCATCCCTCCCGTGTACATCCACCGTACCCCCACCCTCCGTATGTACGGCGAGTACCCTCCACCCGTGTATGTACGGCATGTACCCCCCACCCGTGTATGTTCGCACTGTACCCCAGGCATACCCCCCACCCGCGTATGTCCACACCGTACCCCAGGCATACCCCCCACCCGCGTATGTTCGCACCATACCCCAGGCGTACCCCCACCCGCGTATGTCCGCACCGTACCCCAGGCGTACCCCCCACCCGCGTATGTTCCCCCCACCCACGTATGTTCGCACCGTACCCCAGGCGTACCCCAATCGTCACGTGTGTAATTTATATGTTAATTTACCTGTAAACCTCCGTAATCCATAGTTTACTACCCCCCACCCTGCCCCTCCCTCTCCCCACATCACCGCCCTGCAGTTACTCCTACTACCGAACGCAGCTGCTGTATAATCTGTTCTACGCATGAAATCAAGCGACAATCATTTTCAAACATTTCCGGAATACCAATATACCTGAGATTTGAATGGTCAGAATAATTTACAACCTCATCTTGGTTGTCCGTCAACACTTTTATTTCTTTATCTAAATCCTGTGAGTTTTTCTGAATTGCTCCTCTTTGATGTTTTGGTTGTCCATCAACACTTTTATTTCTTTATCCAAATCCTCTGAGTTGTTCTGAATTGTTCCTCTTTGATGTTGTACCTTGGACACTCTTTGGTCCAATTCATCTAATCTGACAGTAATGCTTGCAAGCATCCGATCAATACCACTCAGCGCACTCTCAAGTTGTGCCAATTCCAGATCCTGCAACGCATTTAATTCTCTAACTTTTGGTAGTACGGTCTCTAATAATGGAGAAAGACTTATTTCCAATGTGAGAGCCTTTCCCACTAACACAATTGGTGATAGTATAGACTGCAGATCGAACAGAGTCAAAGAGGGAGCCACAAGATTAATATCTGAAGCAGGAACTGATGTGCTTTAAGACACTGTAGGGATCTGTGAGTCGGATTGTGACATAACAGAAGGCGTGGACTGTGGTAATGTGGATTCTATCCCAGTGACAGCAACGCCCACTTTGCCTAGTTGCTCCATACACTTATGTTTAGCAAAAAGAGGATATTGGCGACTCTTATCTACTGTGCCTTCGAGGATATCCTAGGAGCTGCCAGGGGCATTCTCAATGTTGAGAAGGTCTGAATTAATGTTGTGCATGGGATGATTGGAAAAAATGTCAACAGCCTGGCCTAGACTCTCTATGCTTTAAGTATTTCCTGAATTAGCCACCTCTAAGCATTGCAACTTGGGAAGTCCCTTAGTGGCTTAAGATTCAGGAGCTTGGGTTAAATGTGGCTCAACCCATCCGGGAAGGACAGAATCACATATAGTGGTATTAACATCACAGGAGAGTTCAACTTTCCATGGGGGGAGTTCTGTAAGCTGCGATGCTTCACTTGACCAAAAAGTTAATTACTAGGTCAACAACATAAATAAGCATACTATTTAAAAGCAGCTATAGCCCATAAAACATTCCTAGCAGTGTGGCACCAACAGACAAAACTCTTATCTATAGCAGCACTTTCTACTCACCTCCCAACACCTTGAGAGCAGAAAAGAGGCACTCACCATTTCGGCGGGGTCTACTCTGCCAGTTTTCTTCCATCAGGCCACCTCTAAAAGAAGCTTTTCGCCACAGTCTGCTGCTCACACTCTGGCTAACTCTGGCCAGCTAGGAGACAAATTTGAACTAATCAGACTTTTTCCGCAACCCCTAGAATTCTCTAACTCCGGATCACCCTACACTGTCCACTGCAGCCTACTGTGCACACAAAAAAGGGGCCAATCTCTCCTGTAACAAGCGATGACTGCCTTTAAACAGGAGCAGCACTGATCCAACTCTGAAAAATCAAGTAGCCTTACGGGCCAGCATGGCACTTCGCCTTGCTTTTCCGTGGCTCACTGCACCCGTATTGAGTCACCATTACAACACCTTCTCCCTTGGATCCACAGACACACTGACATTGGCCTGCCCCACACTCGTGGCTTTAGCTAGCAGCATTTCAATTCAAGTACGGCCCAACATATCAGCATGTCGATGCCAGACAATTGTCTAAAATAGTTTGAAAATCGAAAGAACATGGTTAAAAATTGTGCTCTAAAATTTAAGGCAATGCAGAAGAAGAAATACATTAATAGAATTCAGGACACTCATGGGGAAATTTAGAAAAATCTAAAATAATCTTTTAATTTTGGAAGCGAGTCCAAACTCTTTGAGTATTTTATGGCATCTAAAGTGCAATCAATAGCATCTTACAACCATCCTCTTTCTCCTCTATTCGTACATCTCTTCAATCTCATTAGGAATGACTATAAAATACCATCTACATGGGGAGCGACTTCAATCACAGTTTTTCTAAAAAGGAATAGAGATCCACTGAAGTGTGGTTCATATCATCCCATATGTTTTGTTAACATTGACTCAAAAATATATTTAAACAACTATTGCAAACAGAACCTACCCCTGGATTGAAAACTAAGTTAACCCCATGTAATGTGTTTTTGTCCCAAGAGGAGATACTATCCATCATAGCAACTTAGCTGTTTCTATTTTTGATATTGCTTTTTTCTATGGCTCTCCAGCTGGGGTGATACTGTTGGACCATGAAAAGGCTTTTGACCGGGTCTCCTAGTCATTTCTATGATGTCTTTTGAGTTGTATCAATTTAGTCTTAACATTCTCAAAAGAATTCAAATATTTAATAAAACTCTTACTATGTGAGTTATCTGTATGGTCACAATGTTAGACAAAATCTGGTCTGACAGGAATTACCCCTTCAACCCAAACTATTCTTTTTATATCCTGAACCATATCTCAAGGAACTGAACTGGTTGGAGAATATCATCTCGATTTCTCTTTATGGCACCAACCGTAAAATCGCAGTTTATGCCGACAATTTCACAATAGTTTCACGTGGTCCTGGTATGGTAATACTAGCAATTGAGCAAAAGGCAAAGAGACAAAGAAATAGTCTCTAGGTATTTTTAATTTCAATTATGAAACAGTCCTTGACACCATAACATCAAATTTGGTAAAATAGAGCTGATTGCCCATTGAGATACATGGAAGATGCAATGTCCTAAATACATTAATTCTGCAAAATTCTTCTTTTTCAGAGGTTTTCCACTTCTAATGCATAATACCTTATTTCACAAAGTAGATAGGGCATGGCCTCTGTTCAAATGGCAATACAGAAAAGAACAAAGGTCAAACAAACAGATGCAACAACCCCTAGGGAGAGCGAAAAGGCTCTTCACTGTCTAAAATCCTATTACTGGTCCTACTTCACAACAAGATTATCTCAGGCCGTGGGCATTTCCCCAATTATCTGGCTATGAGAGACATTTAAGAAGATCTGACTTTTGTACAAGGGTTCTTAAAGCTAGCATGTTTTAGGAAAACTAAATTGAAAACAAGGATTTGGACAAACATGTGTACCAAATTACACATTCCTAAAAATAAAATCCCTGTTTCTCACTGGCATAACCCATTATTGCTCAATCCCTCCCATGTCAGCTTAGTACAAGACTGGCCCATTACAAAACTTCAAACTGTCGACCAACTATATCAAGGACATATCTTTCCCTAATTTGTGACATTGTCTTCAATATATTCCGTTCCTTATAATGGATTCTATAAATGCCTACAGCTTCATGATTATTTCATGAATCAATCAATAGATCTGAAGCCAAATGAATACATTGAATACTTAGCCCTTCCTAATCATCGTGGAGGGCCTTGTAGACATGTGTGAGGAGCTTGAAGGTGATCATCTTGTTGATAGGGAGCCAGTGGAGTTATCGCACGTGTTGTGTCATGTGGCTGCGGCGCGTCAAAGGACAACTTTGGCTGCTTCGTTCTGGAGGTTATGTAGTTTCCTGAGCTGTTTCTGTGTAGCGTCGGCATAGAGTGCATTGCCATATTCAAGTCTACTGCTAATGAGTGTTTGGGTGATCGTCTTTCTGGATTCTGTGGGGATCTATTTGCATGTCTTTCGAAGCAGACGGAGCATGTGGAAACAGGATGAGTATACTGCTTTGATTTGGCAGTTCATTGAGAGGGAGGAGTCCAGTATGATGCCAAGGTTGCATGCGTGGTCCGTAGGGGTGGGAGGGGTTCCTAGTACGGCGGGCCATGAGGAGTCATCCCAGGATGAGGGGGTGGGTCCCAGGAGTAGTATTTCAGTCTTGTCTGAGTTGAGCTTGAGACAGTTGCCTTGCATCCAGGTACCAACTGCCTTCATTGCGTTGTGAAAGTTGATTCTGGTGGCTGTAGGTTCGCTGGTGAGGGAGATGATCAGCTGGGTATCGTCGGTGTAGGAGATGATGTTGAGTCTGTGGCTTCAGACAATAGCTGCAAGGGGACCCGTGTACATGTTGAAGAGGGTGGGGCTCAGGGAGGAACCCTGGGGAACTCTGCAGCTGGTCTCTGTAGGTTCAGAGATGAACGGGTACAGTCTGACTCGCTGTGTTTGGCCGGTCAAGAAGGAGAGGATCCAGTTCATTGCCTTCTCGCGAATGCCGGCATCGTGGAGTTCCTTAATTAGGGTGCGATTAGAGACTGTGTCGAAGGCGGCTGAGAGGTCCAGTACGATGATGGCTGTGGTTTCGCCATGATCAAGGAGGGGGCGGATATCGTCAGTGGCGGTGAGGAGTGCGGTCTCAGTGCTGTGGTTGCTTAGGAAACTGGATTGGGAGGTCTCCAGGATATGGTTCTCTTCGATGAACTCTGAGAGTTGGGCATTCATGAACTTCTTGATTACCTTGGCTGGGAAGGGGAGGAGGGGGATGAGTGTGAAGTTCTTGAGGCCTGTCGGGTTGGCAGCGGTTTCTTCCACAGGGGGTGATCTCGGCGTGTTTCCAGTCATCGGAGAAGGTGGCGGTTTCGATGGAGCAGCTGATGGTGTGTCAAAGCTGGAGGGGCGATGGAGGCGGCTGCTCTATGGAAGATGTGGTATGGGGATCCAATGAGGCTCCTGAGTGGATGCTCTTCATGGTCTTGAGTGTGCCGTCTGTGGTTAGCAGAGCCCAGTTGAGCACAATCTGTTGGGATGAGGTGTGGTTGTGTGTGGTGGTGGTGGGCATAGTGGTGGGGTCTTGGGTGTCGAAGATGTCATAGATCTGCCTGATCTTGTGGAGGAAGAAGGCGCTGAGTTGCTTGCAGAGGGTGGGACATCTGTGGTCTCGCTGATGGGCATGGCGAACTACTTGATGATGGAGAAGAGTTCTTTGCTGTTTTCTGCGTTGGCATTTATTTTATCCTGTTGGGCATTTCCTTAGTGTTTTTTAGGAAAAGGTGGTGTATGTTGACAGCTGATTTGAAGGCAACAAGGGTTTCCGGGGTTTTGTTGATCCTCCATCTCTTCTCGAGTCGTCGGCAGGTGCGTCTGGACTCATGGAGGGCAGGAGTGAACCAGCTGGCTTTCTTGGAGTGTTGCTAGCCTGGTGTCTTATTGAGGGCTTGCCTGGTGGCTTCTTGAGGGCCTCCTTGATCTTATATGCTAAATTCTTACAGGGCTCTCTCTTCATCCCCTCTTGGTTACATTAAAGTTATATCATAATGCTTAGCATCATTCTTCTGCTATGAGACTGAAGTTGTCTGAGATGTGCAGGCTTAATCTAGTGCCGAAGGATTCCTTACATTTGGCTGTAGGTCAATGTACATTTTTCATGTTCTGGATCACGGTGGAAAGCCTAGTGGTTCACATGAGGAAAACAAAGAAATGATCACCCTAAGTAATGGAAAGAAACTCTCAATTCATCATATCATGACCATTTGTTTTTTGTTGTTTTGTTCAATGCAAAAACAACAGATAGTTAAATCACAAACTCCCACTTTGTTGAACAGGTGCATTAAACTTGGTAGCAGTTCCACGAAGCTTTAGTGCTTTCAAATGAGCTGCTACAGCTGAAGGCACTTTGTTACCTGCTTCCCTGGCAGCAATCTCTATATATGGTGAGTGGCCTTCAACCCTAGGTTCATAGGACGTTCGTCTGCTAAACTAGCAAGCTGGCTGTCCACCGCCAAGCACTAAATAAACCCTACAGTGTTGAGCAGTAGGTAGTATGCAGACTTTCTACTGTGTACACCATTGTGCAGGACATTTTGCCCACTGCACTGCACAGACTACAAAAGTAATGCAGCAGTTGTAGGCAGCAAACATAAGAATGGCAGTTAAAAGAAGGATGGGTGTGGAGCCACGCCTATAAAGAAAAAAAGCAGGGGCACAAGGATCACGACCCCCCTGCCCCCAAAAAAATAAGAGGTGGATCATGCAAGCCCGACTTCATTCCTGGATCCAGGGGCAACATGGAAGAACACCATGAAATGTAGAAAATAAAAAAAGGTATCAAAATATCCGCAAATCACAGCAAGCATATCAACCTTCCTTTTTATGATGATGTAAATCTGTGAGCGGCAAATATTTGGATCACGTACAATAACCACCTCAGCTTTTGTGCCAGTATTGCCCATGCGACCCCAATAGCTATTGTATTAGCTGATAAAGCACATAAAGGTGATGAAATAGTTGCTTGTCCAAGCTAGGGGCAATAAAAGATCACAAGCTTTAATATTCTTGTGGCCAGATCAGCATTTCATCCTTTTAGGATTCATAAAATGCATGCAATTAAGTTGCATAATAACAGTGCACTAAACTGTAGCAAATGCTGACACAAACTGAGTGGAAGTGTGTTTGTGTATGTGTGCATGCATAGTCGCATGTGCCTATTTATGTACGTACTGAGATGGATGGTTTTGGGAACGAGATTTGGATACTGACTACATTTGCCAACTGAGCATTCTATATGTCTTCCAGAGGATTCGTTTTCAACAGCAATCCTATTCATAGAGGATGGTTTAGGGAGTGAGTGAACTTTGTTTGGGAAGAGTGAGAACAAACAAAAATAGTGCCTGCATACAGAGCGAAAAAGGACAGGAGGCAGGCCTCTTGCTGGCCCTCTAATGCTGGTTGTGTCTGCTGTCTAGCCTTCAGTTGATGCCTCTGAGCCTTATTGCCATTAGAGCCTTATAGCCTCCTGAAATGCAGTGATGGCGGCATACTGAGTGGCAGGTGGCTGGATGCCCTTGATGTGTTTTTTTGGTGTTGTGGGCAAATGTACCTTCAGCCGCTGAACTTGAGGGCAGGCACGTGGAGGCGGAAGAGGGGCAAAAGGGGCTACAGTTGGAAGCCCCAATGTTGTAAGAGCCTATTGAGTCATGGTGGAGGGGCAGCTTCAAGCCCTAATGATGGAGGGTCCTGATCTGGGACAACAAAGATGTTTTTTCTTTGGGGCTATTAGGAGCCCATTAAACAGACTTTTCCTGTCCATATAGTGTCCAAGGCCACCACCGTATGGGTGGTCTCTACAGCCTATGAGATGGCCTATGTCACTGAGCCCAAATAAATATTTCAATTGTAATCTATGATGAACTGCATATCTTTATGTGACTGGCTATATAAGGAGGGTAATAGCTGACAAGATGTAGAAAGTTACATGCCAACAAGAGGAAGCACCCTGTAGTAGAAGAAGACAGCTAAATCTTGAAGTGAGGCCTTATTCACTGCACCATCTGTTTTCCTCTTCAAGTAAGAGTGTTTAGAAAGCTCCCTGGTAACTTGATGGCACTTCAGATGACTGCAACAGATTGAAAGTGAGACATAATGGGTCTTGATACTTTGGATAATCTCCTTTGCCAGGGGAATAAGGTCCTTAAATGTTAGGACTTGATAATACCTTGACATGTACCATTTGCTCGCTACGAACCTGTGCAAGGTGACCTGGAAATATTTGTGTTCATATTTGAATAACTGGATGAATAGAATACTGTACAGTAATATGTTGTGTCAAGAACCAGACTCAGTTATTATGACCTCCTGCACATAGGCTACTTCTTCTTCTGCCATTCAGTGATTCCACAGTCCTCAGCCTTAGAGTATGTTTGGTTTTGGGACAGATTTCATGTTTCTTTTTCAATAGTGGCAGGCGGCTTTAGGACTGCAAGCACTCAAATGTCTTATTGCAGGTTCCAGTATCCAATATTGTATTCTAAAAAGCAAAGTCCTGTTCAATCACTACATTTCAAAGTAGGTGCCACCGATATTGATCAGCACAGCATAAGGGAGAGTGTTGCCAAACTATCTCCACTCTGATGTCTGAAGATGTCTGGTACCTTCCTGATCACGTGCATATGGTGTCCACACTCTTTGACACTATAAAAGAAGGCTTTTTTATTATTATTTATTTATTTATAAAGCGCCAGAATCAACCCCCGGAGGGGTATCTCTGCCCTCGAGCCGGACCACGTGAGGGGGGACTATCTGCTAGAGATCAGAGGTGAAGAGGAAGGTCTTGAGCTGTTTCCTAAAGTGGAGATGTTCCAAGCACTGTCTTAGTTGCACAGGGAGCTTATTCCAGAGACAGAGGCCCAGATGTGATAGGGCCTTCTCATCTTGTCTGGCTCGTTTGATTCTGGGCACTGTGAGAAGATGCTTAGAAACCGAGCGGAGAGACCGCTGTGGTATATAAGCAATAAACTTATCCACAAGATAGTTGGGGCCAGAATTGGACAAGGTCTTATGAATAGTGCAGCAGACTTTAAACTGCATTCGCTTCCGTATCGGAAGCCAATGGAGCTGGTGAAGCAGAGGCCGAGAGGCTGTCCTTGGAGGTGCGTTCAGAATCAGACGTGCCGCCGTATTCTGGACAACCTGTAGTCTGTCAAGAGCAGCCTCGTTGGCAGACAGTAGAAGACTGTTGCAATAATCCAGGCGACTTAAAATAGGCGCCTGGGTTAGCGTCTTCCTAGAGGAGTCGGGAGCAGAGGAAAGATGCGACACAGTAGACCCAGCACATGGAAACAGGAGCCGGCTGTCTATACAGCATGCTCCTTCATAGTGAGGGTCTGCTCTAGACGAACAACTAAGTTTTTAACCAAGGTTTTTGGGGCGGGGGATGTGCCCAAGTCTGGGGGCAACCAATCTGGGGTCCATAGTAGTTGAGCTTCTCCGAAGAGCATGACTTCCGTCTTCCCCACATTGCACAGAAGAAAGTTGCTCCTCATCCACTGAGAAATGTTTCTCATTCCCAAGGAGAAGGTGGCCTGCACTGATGGAGTAAACTTTGCAAATGGAAAAAGCAGTTGGGTATCGTCCGCATGGGAGATGGGCCTGAACCCACTACTCCTCAACAGATTGGCCAGATTGGCCAAGGGAGCCACATAGATGTTGAATAAGGTCGGGCTCAGACATGAGCCCTGTGGTACTCCCTTGGACAACTCTGTTGCAGCTGATCGATAAGGACCAAGGTTAACCGCCTGAGAATGAGAAGAAAGAAAACTTGTCAACCACTGAAGGGCCAAGTCTCTGAGTACGATCTCCTCCAATCTACTGAGCAAGATCTTATGGGAAACCGTGTCGAACGCGGTGGACAAATCCAACAGCACCAGAATCGTAGAGTAGCCACTATCTAGGGTCATCCTGATGTTGTCGGTGACCTCTAGTAGGGCTGATTCTGTGCTGTATTTAGGGCGAAAGCCTGATTGAGATGGATCAAGGCTACCCATCTGTTCGACATGGTTAGAAAGATGTGTATTTATATGTTTCTCCAATAGCTTGCCCAGGAAAGGGAGGAGAGAGATAGGACGGAGATTGGAAAACTCAGTAAGCGGGCCTTGGTGTTCTTGCGGATAGGCACAACCTGTGCTTCTTTCCATTCCAAATGGACCAATCCTCCTCGCAGGGAAAGATTGAGGAGATGTGCGATGGTGAGGGACAGATGACTGGCAAGTGACAGATGTTGTCACAGATACTGAACACATCGTTCACCTTCTATACAATCTTAATAGATCACACTAACATTGTGTGTGCTTCTGCATGAGTTTCAGTACAAAAATTATGTAAAAGTCAATCTTCGTAACATGTAATCCCAGTGTAATCATGAATGCCTTTCCTTCCCGTCCTGTCTATGCCTCTGAAGGTAGCCATGCTGCTGCACAAATTTCAGTTGTCTTTCATCGTAATCATGCATTATGTATGCACTTTATCTTTATCAGACTTAATCGTCCATGCAGTACTCACAATCAGCTCAGGGGATTAGCTCTTTAATATAGGGCCTCAGATCTATATTATCTGAGAGATACCTCTGATGTCAAAAGCCGGAGCTGATGTGTTTTAGTTACATCAAGGAATGGTATTGCAATGTCTTTAGCCTCCAGGGGCGGGTCCTCTGCTAAGGCAGAGGAGCGTCACCACACTGCCTTCAAGCAATAAAATGATAATAATATAATCAGTGCTTTAAATGGAGAAAAATACATGCAGGTACTCATTAAAATAGAGGTGTGGCAAGTGGGCGGGGCTAGGGGCGGGGATTAGGGCAAAATATCATCATACATAATTACTTCTGTACCCGTTGCAGCACATATTAAAACACATCAAAAAAAAAAACTGGTTAACTCATTACACAAAATGAAAGTCATGATGGCACTTTCACCCGAATGGTCGCTGCCCATCTGATTGACAGTGCCGGGTCTGTCTAGAGACCCTGTCCTGTTAATCACAGCGTGACACAAGCCCTCTCACCCCCCTGCAGTTTGGGGACAGTCACATGGGCGATGCTGGAATCCTTGCCAGCAAATCTGCTAAGGCTGCTTCAGCCGAGTTAATTACTGCCCTGCACTGGAGGAGAAAACTAACCTGAGCCTGCCGTGCCGCAGATCAGGGTACCAGTACTCTCCCTGGCTACAGAGAAGTGCCAGTACTGATGTTAAAAAAATTCAGAAGTTCCGGTACTCAGTACCGGCGAGTACCAGCCCATTTAAAGCACTGAATGTAATGTTATCATCATTTTGTTTTGCCCTCCTGCTGCGGCAGCTCGCGTGAGGGGGCGGGGTTGCAGAGCGGGGGAGGAGTGAGTGGTAGAACCCTCCTTAAGTGCGCAATGACTGTTTGGTCGGCCCTCTCGGGCCACCCAAAACAGTCATGTGCACTGTCCCTGTTCTCCATGCAGGCTGCATTACAGCCTGTGTGGAGAACATGCCCCCCCTCCAGCCCCTGGCTGGGCACTGTGTCACGGCGCTCAGACCAATCACAATGCTGCATTGCAGCATTGTAATTGGTCAGGGGAGCCTGTGTGCTGGGTGCTTCCTGTTCCTGGAGTCGACGAGAGCAGGAGCAGAGACACTGGACCCGGCGGGAAGATAAGTGTTGTTTTTTTAATTGTGACCCAAGCACCCCACTTCCCCTCCACGCACCCGCCCTTCCTCCTGTGAACCGTGAAGGCCGCCACTCTCAGCCTCAACTTCCGACCTCTCAATCATGGCCCTTTATAAGCACTGTTAAAACGAACCACGGTGAGAGCTTTAGTTTTGAGCCTAAGGGCACTGCTGTATTTTTTATCAGTGTCTGTCAGAGGGTTAAATATTTACCCCACACGTTTTAGTTGCTGCTGGCTGCCTCCGATCTGAGGCCTGGGGCTGTAATTTCTTAGTAGCTTGAGAGATAGTGTTTCCGTTTAATAATGAGGCCTGTAAGATCTTTGTGACGTGAGGTATATCTCTGTTGTTTAAAGTCAAGGCCTGTGAGTTTGGGATAGTACCGCTGTTTCAAATCCAAAATGAATGGCCTGATTTAGGTTTTGGAGGGTGGCACGTTGTCTTCACAGATGGGAGATGGGCAAGGCCTCCGCCACCCTGGCAGAGGACTGCCACTATATTCAGAGATCCACTCCTGCCAGACAGGGATCTCTCTGTCACTGCAGCACCCCTTTAGAGCAGGGAAGTTTGCCAAGCAGATGCCATGTGTACCCACTCGGTAAACTTTGTTTGTCCAGAGAAAACAATTTCCCAAAGTAAGACTTTCATTTTTCTGAACAGAAAGTCAATGGCATTGATGCACATAGGTCTTTTACCCTGTGCATGGGGGGCATTAAATATGTTCCTACCCCTGCTCTCAGGCCTCACAGGGTGGACATGGGCTGTTGGAAATGAGTGACAGTCGTTCCCCCCTCAATAGGGTGGGGCAACCGTCATTGTGATCCAGACGTATTTCAGCAGACAGACTGCTGGGTCAAGGGCTATTCAGCAGTTTTCCTGTTCAGCAGTTTTCCCAACTCGAAACACAGCTGAGAATCAGGGGGGATCGCGGGGTGGGTGGGGGAGCAACGGTTTATGGCTTCCTTCTGCTCCGCCAAAACCCTAAATAAGGCCCTAAATTCTGGGTAATTTGTGAGACAGCTCTGCTATCAAAATTCAAAGCCTGTATATGCTTTAAAACTGCTGAAAGCCAAACTCTCTAAATTATCTGTCGCTGGTCAATAGCTCTGCTGTCTACACCCAAAGCCTAGGGTCAGTTTGAACTACTTGACAGCTTTTCTTTGTAAGGCCTCGTGGCGGTGTGAGTGATGAGGGTGTAGTGTGCTACAGCAGGAGGCAGTAAAATGGAGCAGGAGCCCCCTTCAAGTACCTTGTAGGAGTGGCTAAGGTTTTGTTACGCTATTGTGGAATGCACAAATACAGTGCTAATGAACTTCATTTTTCTGACCCACGGAATTCTAACTTTATCTTAAATGCATATTTTTCCTTATTGCTCTACATGGCATGCAAATACATTTTAATATGAAAGTGAAACTAAAAAAATTATCTCTTTACCGGTGAGACAGTGCACCACTTTTAGCTGTCACTGCTTATCCTTGATAGCAACCTGCAGGGAGAAGGTACAATTCTAATGGGTTAACTGACCCTATCGACCTTTAGAGGAATAACGTGCACCAAAATCATAGGGATTGCAGAGGTGACCTCATACACCCTTTAATAATTCACAGGAAGTGACGTCACGCGAGCTTTGATGGCAGGATGTTGCCGTTTATTTTTAACAGCCTATATTGAAAACCAAAGGCGAGTTTATAAACAGTTTTTGATAACGAGCATAACCAACCAACTACTAAAGGCAGAAAGATCTAAAAAAATACAACAAATGCCTAACTGTGGGCAGTGCAGCAAATACAGTTTGCTCTGTCCCTATTACACACCCAGCTATAATGGTACAAATGGATCTGCCCTGTGTTTTTTATACCAGTGATCCCCCGTAGTCAGATTGGTTAAATAACAGACGTTAGATAGCAGTGAAAGGCATTTGCAAGAGCTCTCATGTTTCCTGGTTCCATAGGTACCTCACCCATATCAGGTTTTCATGTGCATTCTTGGACCCCTAGTGCTGCTTTTATAATAAAATAAACAGGACTGCTATTCCCAGAATGCACAGCAAAATTCGTGACTGTATGAAATACACGTGTGAACCTTGAAAAATCTATTTACCAGCAGTAAGAAGGGTGCTGCAACTACTACCCACCACTAACTTCACTACCATGATTTAAATTCGTTACCATGAATGCCACTGAGGTATGTTATTGTAGCATCAGTTCTCTGTCTGCAAGGCTATGTAGAGCTACCTTAGTGGCAGAACGCGTTGTACAAACAAGCATTTGCAATGCAATAGGTCTCGCATTTACCAGAGTTTAAGCTATTGGTATTGTAAATGATAATGCCTTTTATTTATGTTTTAAAAAACGAAAACAAAAATATAAGATATTGTTATTTGCAATGTCAATAGCTCAAACTCACGTAAATGCGAGACCTATTGCATTGCAAATGCTTGTTTTTAAACTCAGCAAGGATTAAGATGTTCCTTGGGCGCTTATTGGTTTGGACACTGTGCATTCCATGATAGGCTCTTCATGTGCCAGAGTCTAGTCCCAGAAAGAACCACAGAAACTGGGAAAGAGATCAATACAAATGTAAAAAAAAAATGTTTGTGAAACGTTATCAAATACAGTTACGTATTTGTGCACCCATGCGACCAGATCCTGGCCTTCAGTTTACTCCCTGCATATAGATGTAGTACGAAAACGATCAATGTTTTTTTTTGTTTTCTTAGTAAATCATTGTGACTAGGATCAAATATAAAATGTATAAAATGTTAAACATTAAATAATATTTTTGGTTTCTAAATATCGAAATAAGGCTGCAAAAAACACAGGAACAATAGGATGAGAATATACTTTTCCACCCATATGTTACCATCCATTGCAATGTGCTTTAAATCATGGGTGTACTGCGCATCCATAGGCAATAAAGCCAATCAGAAGACACCCACTGTGCAAAAATAACAAGAATTTAATACACCAAGAAGTCCGGAAAATATCGGCAATTGTAGTACCGAAGAAAAACATGCAATATGAATAACAACTGGTCTGAAAACCAAAGTGACATACCCATCTCATGCAGTCTGCCCTTTCTGGAATAACAGGTTCCAAAGAACAACTTGCAGTATTCCTACTGCCTGCCCTAGATGACACTGACCACGTCCGCGAACCTTCAGTTTCATCTATAGAATGCTTCCCATATAAGACTTCACCGATTTAGGAAGCCAGGCCTCCCTACCCACTGTAGCATGTCTCTTAGTGCCCCTACTACTACCTAGTAACCTCCAACTGACTAGAAGCTGCTAAGTGGCACCACTGCATGTGTGATACTTCTTACATGTCGTTCCCTTTTGGACAAAAGACAGTACTTCGCAACGTGGTATTCTTCACGCCACACTTTCAATGTTAAAAGCAAAAACTACGAGTCCCATAAATCAACATGTTGTAGTACATTCAGGTAGGAGTGGTTGAATTACTGCATCACTCATGCCACGCTGCTGCGACCACTTGGAGTGCCGCTTCTTTCACCCAACTACACTAGCACCCCAGTGCACCGCAACGGAAGAGCAAGTCAAGGAGGGTAGACTGGCCGCGGAAACAACATAGGGGAGGCGTGTACAAACAGGAGCTAGAGCGTCTACCTGACACTAGAGAGCGATGAAATAGAGAGTCGCTCCAACGGCTAGAGCGTCTCCAGCAGAACCGAGCTGGTGGGTGGGATTGAGTGACTCCAATGTCACTCACAACTGTAGTTTGCTTTCATCCCGCTCCGTGACTGTTTACAGCGGCAGGAGCTAGTCCGGGTCTAGGGTTGCTCGAAACGACCAGCCCCTGGCAGAAGGCATGAATTCCATGGTGCTTCAGTGTTAAGTTTGCGATGGGCGCTGAGGAAACACACCCTGTGCAGGCAGGCAAGGCGCATTCAGGGACCGAGGGCAGAGAGTGACACAGGAGATTAGAGCCCCTGACGTCAGGGTCCCACCATGTTGGGATTGGACCCAACCGCGGGCGTTGCCGGGTAAGGAAGGGGCCCGTCTGGCCGAAGCAACGCTGGGAGTGGAGGAGGCGCGGGGCATCTCTTGGCAACCAGGCCTCCGTGCTTCTCCCCCTGTTGCCGTCAAACACTGTTTCTGGAGCCGGGGAGCAACTATACTCTTCTGGTAATAAAAATGGGATGCCAGAGCCCACCAAAGGGCCTGCCACATTGCAGGATTGGTGGGCTCATCCAGACTTGGAGGAGCATCCTGGAGCTGCTGGACAGACTTTGTAGGCTTCTGTGCCCAGTCTCCGCAGTCAGAGCTGTTCTGTGTAATGGAGATGTGACGTATTTTCGCCTCTGCCTAGGTGCTCACACATGCTCATGGTACCAATTGAGACACAACACAAGAAATAGGTGGTGTGTGTGATTTACCCAATCAGAGGAGACCTACGCTAAGACAAGCGGCCGTGCGGCCGCGAAAGTGAAAGTGATCGCGATCAAACATCAAAGCGCAAGTGAAAGCAAATGGTGTGCAGGCTGCCAAATGGTGCGCGTGCCCGGCGCACATGCACTGTATTTGGAGGCCTGAAAGCACTCGTTTGTACTTCCAGATCCTCCATTTACAAAAGCTCTCGCGAGAGCAGCGCTAAAGCGCTAGCTCAGGCGAGACCTAAAAACATTACTTTTTCATATCCTCAACGATGCCTTGTACATCGTTCTTTTGTTGGTGGGGCATAAAAAAGTACCATCTAATCGCGCTGACTTGTTCATAAACTTTTACAAAGTATGTATTAAGTCTAGTGCAGTTAGAATGCTGTTCTATTCACACCAAAAAGAGGCTTCAGCATGGAAATAAAAACACTATATGACTTTGACACTTGATTTTTGTTGTTGTTGCTAGCAGTTAAGTGGTTAGAAGAGTGCTTTTCAAGGTGGGTGTTTTCTTTTGTTTCCTAGTGAGACAGCAGAGAAAAGTAAACGCGTTTTAGTCCCACTCATGCTTTTCACATTTGAAGGTTGTCTCCGAGTTCATAAAACAGGACTCATTTATAAATGTACTCGTTGCCAGACTGCTTTAAAGACAGATATAATGGGAAACCATCCACTGATGCAAAGTAGAAAAGAAACCTCCCCCGTCATGTTCTCTATAGCACAGGGACTTCTTCAGGGTCATCGCCCAAAGACCAGGCAAAAGCGGTATCTGTGCAATGTATCAACGAGACGAATTTTCATCAGGACATGAACCATGGCCATGGCTGACTACACAATGGCGCACTGCTGCTCTCAGGACACTTGGGGTTTTCATCCACATTTATTCACATCACAACCAATAAAGTGGGGGCGCACTTGTGCGTAGGATAAGGACAACATGTTAGTTTATTTTACTAATTCAACATTTATAGCAGTGATACTCAAAATACTGCCCAGGAGCCGCTTGCGGACCTCTTGACCTTTACATGAACCCCCCTAGCAGCAGCAGGAGCTGCTGTTTGCATGCGGAGCACTAATACTCAGATTTTGTTGTTTGTTAAACAGGCAAGCATTTATTTGCAGGTTAAATGTAGTAATGAAGTAACTACTGTGGTGTCCTGCACTACTTAACTTTAGTTACCCTGCAAATAGATGCTTGTCTGTTTATTAAAAATTTTTTTTAGACCTCCTTACTCAAGCCCTGATCCATCCAGACCGCCTACCGCCACCCTGCTGGCATCAGTGTGGCCATCGGTCACACCTCAGACCATACTTTGTGGCCCCAAATGTTTGCGAGTACCCATGATTTATAGGATCAATGCTTTTGGCCGTTAGTTTGGTATTGAGACTAACGATGGGTGGTGAACTCCTCTCTGCTCGCAGAGTTTGGGGAGTTTTCCGCACTCCGCATTACATAAAAAACTCAGCTGCACGTCATGTTGGCGAGCGTGAGCGAGGAAAATTCACCTCCCAGAGAGATTTTTCCTAATTTACGATCATCAACATCAAGTTGGCGAGCACGAGCATGGAAAATAAACCTCCTGGCGAGATATCTCAACGCGGGGGAGGAGGGCAGATTTCTCATTGCGAGTGGTCATGTATGCTTGCGACGGCTCGAGTTGAGAAACTGTCCATTCGGGTTGAGAAAGCTGCAGCTCGAGTAAAAATCTACTCGAGCAGCAGAAAGGAAAGCAGCTCACGCTTGTGCTGTGCATGGGGCCATTTGCGAAGATTGCACAGTGCAGACAAGTATCGGACACAGCAAATCACCGCAAACGCAATTTTTCTATCACACTCCGCATCTTGCGGAGCTCCGCGTAGCGCTGTGGAGTTTTTTTTCCACTTTGCAGAGTTCCGCATTTAAGAACTCCGCAAACTCCACCCAGGTTTAATTGAGATATGTTTTCTCCCTTCCTGGGATCATTAACCCATAAACCACTATAGACTTCATTGGGCTGCAGACGCAATCCATATGGGCCTGGTAATCGGACACAACACTCCATCAACATTTAACATTTTGTGGTAATTCTGCAAATCAGGGGTGGGTCGTCCCGTGGAACCTTGCCAGTCGAAAACAGTAGGGAAAGCTCTGGGTAATTATCTCGGGAAAATAAAGAATTACTATGTAAAATGGCACAGAATTACGGATTACACAGGTCATCTCCGGTTTCTCAGGGTACATGCAGAGAACACTTTACAGTCTCTAGTAATTCATTCAGGCCCCCTCTTGATCCGGTATTGTTGATTTTGGTATGGGAAGAGTGGACCTAAATCCAGGACACTATGATGAATGACACACTCTGTTCTACTGCCAGACATTGCTCCTTCATCCTTATTAACAGGTGGCAGCACTTCCTCAGGTGTTTGGTCGTGCTCTTTTGGCACAATATTTTGAATTTAAAAACAATACTAGTGGGCATTTCACATCCTGACATTTGTAAAATGTAACATGTAACTTAAAGCGCCACCATGACTGCAGCATTAATCAGATTGAAAGGAAAGAGGATGGACACATATGGTGCAGAGAAGAACACTGGTGCCATTGAAACAGTATGAGCATGGGTACCGTCCAATATAACGAAGAGAAACGTGGCAACATTCTCTTCAGTGGAGTAAAAAACTACTGACTGGCATTGCATGCCCTTAAACTCACCTCCTGAAACAGGTACAGTGCTGGATCACCTTGTCGTTTTCCCATCAGCCACTACTGAGCTAAGGTAATTGGAAACTTTATTTAAAAATAATGCCATGCGCCATTTGTCTGTGATGTGGGCGTCTATAATCTAACCACTTTAAACAGATGGCTCCAGAATAATAGTTTTAAATAGAAGTCGAAGGATATGAAGTGGCTCCTGTAAGCAACTGTGGGTGATCAAATACAGCTTTGAAAGTTGTTGCAGTGGCAGCATGCAAGTGAGAACTTGCATCACATAGGAATCTAACTTTGCGCCTTGACACAGAACAGTAAGCATTTTGCTAAATGGTGTGTTAACAGCCACCTTTAAAATATTGGACCCTGTCTGAACATTATCTTTTTCATATCAGTATTCGCTGTATTCATCTTTAGTACATTTCTGTCTGTCCACCAGAACACCAGAATCAAGTACTCTACCAAGATAAAAAAAGGATTAACACTTAAAAAACATTTGATGGTGAAGTCCTCTAGAAACCCCACATATACCCTGAGCTTCAAGGAGACTGAAATATCCTGCATATATGTTCCCATATCTGTGAGATCAGGCCCATTGACCCTGTCCTGTTACACTGAAAGGAGAAGGTCCATTTAGCAGCCATTCTCCCATGGGTGGACTGGGCATTCTGCCATTTTCTTGGTGGGCTGCAGGTTAATGTGCTGCTTTATGAGCAAGATAGAAAAATGACCAAACTATGCCCCCATGGCACCATTACAGTAGCAGCCTCACGCACTGTGGGGCTGCTTGAACATTTTTGCCAAAGCTGATATTGGTGTGCACTCCAGCCCTACATATTCCACCTATTAGGCATGAGAAACTGTCGGAGGTGGCAGAAGTGCCTATTTTTCACGTCAATTTACTACTCCTGAGAGGTTTAATACAACAATGCTGAGAAGAAAACAACACCAAAACCGGTCAGAAAAGTCTATGCTTTATTTTGAGTATGGATTAGAGGAACCCAGAGTCCATGGCTCTCAAACCTTTATCCAAGCCACACCCAACCGATGCTTACAAAAAATGTACTAATTTCCACCTGATCAACAAAGTGCACATTTTATGTGAGGTCTCTCTACCAACTACAATGGTGTACATATTAAGATATATTTTATTCACATATAATTTGCTATTTAGTTTAGATGAGTGGGAATAATCCTGGAAGGGTGAATGGTGTGCTGAGTGAAAGACAAGAAAAGTGACGTAATCACAAAAAGCAGTCTTAACTTTGTAGATGTTTAGCAACATTATGCAGTGCAGATCACATTTATATAAACATTAATCCTACAGTTAATCTCTTAGCACTGTAAAAAGTGAGGAAAATTGCATAACACCATGTGCAAATCACATTCAGGGTGTAGACAGGGGTCCGTTTAAGGAAAACAATGGTTTGAAAATCTCATTGTCAGAAATCTTACAGTCAGGGCAAGATTTGACATCACTATTGACCGGAAGGCTCCGTATAAGCAAACAGAAAATCCTCTTAACGTATTATTTTTGTATCCTTTAGACAAATGTGTCAGATTCAACAGTTACATTTAGAGGGATCCTGGGAGTACAATTATCAATGTTTTAAAAGCAATACATTTAAACTAATAAAAATAATGAATAATCTACTTTTTAACAGTAGTTTCCAAAGTAGGAAAATTGTAATGGCTAAATACCACTACAATGTTTAGAAACGTATAATACAGTTGAAAGAGGTATGCCTGGGATAAATGTAAATCAATTGGGCCAAATACTAACAATGAGGTCAATGGAAACCAGTACAGTCTTAAAGGCCATGGCAGAAAAGTGAACAGCTTGGTGTATTTAAGTCTCCTGGAAAAATATTGTAGGTTGGTGCAGAACGTGCACCAATGGCGTGGAAGTTAAGTTAAATGTGCTATACAGGATTCAGTGTGTATTTACACTGCCCACGTTTATGACAAAACTATATGCCTGTCACAAGCACTATGCTCTTGGTGGGTTGTAGTTTAAAAGCACTGCAGTGCCACATGGAAAGGAAAAGCACCTTTGCCATGCAGGAAATTATATTTTTATACACTAATATTTCCCCCTTAAAATGTGATTTAGAAGCATTCAAGTCTTGTGCTCTAGTGCTAAGTATCTAGAAAGGTGGCACACTAAACATTTGAAATAGGTGCCCTCGCAGTTCTAATGACCTAGAAGTTGTTTTAACTGTGTTGATTTAGGTTCTATTCTCCAAGAAAAAGGCCTAGATATAATGAAATATATTTTGTACCTCTGCTTGGATAAATGCTAGCAACATGAATCAAAGTTATTTTGAGAAATTGAATTACTGATGAAGGGGGGATGAAACCCTACACAAGCAGCAACTCCAATCTTTGTCAGGGTGAGGCACAAGCAAACCCCAAATTAATCTGTGCTCAACCCTCTGGCAGCTTGGCATATAGAGAAGTCAGTTATACCTGGAGGCAATGTGTAAAGTATTTGTCAGACACTTCAAACAGTAACAGAGTGAAGACACACCACAAAAGGACCCCATATCTGTTTAGAAAAATGTATTAATTTGTAATAAATAAAACAAGACCAAAAGGACAAAAATCAAATTAGTAGAACATGAGGTATTCAATTTTAAAGATTTTAGCATTAAAAAGCACAAAGCGAAAACTGTAGATATCTGGTTGCACCGGACCTGGACAAAGTTACAAGTTTAGGCCAACTGCAATGGGGCACGGGCCGGCTACTGGAACTCAGTTAGGCCCACTAAACAAAGTACCTTAAATCCTGGTTTGGGGAGCATTGCAAGGGTTTGCTTTGAAGATGCATTGAGCAGTTGATGTGCCAATGTTACCATGTGTTAAGGAGTGTGCACATACAATTTAGCACTGGTCAGCAGTGCTAAAGTGCACAGAATCCGAAAGCAAAAACGAGATCAGCAAAAAAATGGAGGTGAAAGGCAAAAAGTTTGTGGGAAGACCAGCCCAAGGCTGACTGGTCCAACAGGCATTTACCCCTTAGCTTTCAAAATTTGATTTAAGGGTGAAAATAGATTTTTGATAACTTTAATGAAGAAGTAAGTTTATAAACATGTACTTTGTGATCCCTGGACCAAACATGAGTTTGAATCATTTCTGCTGCTCATCTCACCTCCATATGCCAATATACCTTCCTGACTGGCGTTAATGACCCTATCTTCGAGGCGACAATGGTCTCAACTTTGAACCCAAGAAGGCCAGGGTGTTCTCAACAACTGGACAGATATTAGGGATTAACCATCTGGGAGTAGAAAGGATCCGTTGGCAGAACAAAAGACAGCCTTTAATAAGGCATGTTTTGATTTGGAGATAACAAGTGGAACTGTTCCTATTCAATCCCAAAACTCTTGTAGACACTTTGGAATCAACTCCAGTACAAGGGAGGAGCAGTTTGAACACTGACAGAGAGGCATCTAAATACTAGAGTTGTTGGAAAGTGGGTTATTGATAGGGTTAAGTATGCACCTACCACCAGCAGTAAGGCCACCAGCACAATACAAGGTCCAGTAAAGGTCTCAATAAATTAGTCCCTTGCTCAATCCTTGGTAGCTGACCACGAGCAGTCAGGCTTAACTTAGGAGACAGGTATAGAAAGCATTTAAAAACACCACTACAATAAATAAGTAAGACACAACACAAAATACAAATCCCACACCAATTTATAAAAATAGTAATACCAATCTTTAAAATGACACCAAAACAGCAAAATCCAATGTCGGGAACCAGAGATAGGAATGTTTAAATATGACCCAGTTTATAGTGCCTAACAACATATAGCACTCACATGCGACATCTGGTCACACTTGACTGGGACAAAGTCAAATTTTGAGGCTGACCACGATGAAGCACTGGTTGGATAACCTATGTGGGAGGCCCTGGTCACAATTTTACCTTGACACTTAGAAATGTTTCTGGAGCTTTTTCTTCTGACTTCAGACAAGGCACTTTGTCAGGCTGGGTTTGGTGCAGGTTCGCCGGCTTGAGTTTCTGTGAGGACCCGGTCAAATCCTGGAAGTCTGAAGCTCCGAAGCTTTGGGTCACGGTTGAAAATGGCCATCTTGACTCTTGATGTCGGGCCGATCACCCTATGGAGCTTTTTCACAAAACCTCTCTAGATTTCTGGAATTCCTTCTATTTGGTCGCCTTGTAGGTTCAAAGGGTACAAAACACCAATCCAAAGTCTGGAATGTCCTAGATGGTCTCTGGGATGTGTGGACTACAATTCCCACAATGCACCTGGCCAAATCCTTTAAAGTCCACTGGACGCAATCCAGGCTGGGGACTCTTGGTGGTGATGATGTAGGTGGGCTCTGCTAACCTGTAGTTTGCAGGGTGTCAATTCCTTAATCCTTCTTGAAGCAAGGCAAAGTCCTTAGGGCTGTAGTACCAGATTGTGCTGCAGATGCAGTCAGTCAGAATGCAGTTCTTTGGGTGCAGATCCAAATTCCAGCAGGGCAGTCTTTTTTCTCCTTGTAGTTTTAGGGAGCAGATCTGAAAGGTTTTGAAGCTCTCACATATTTAGTCAGTATTCTGGGGGGACAAGCAGTGGGGCACCTCTGTCCAATGACATGCTGGGTGCCACCCAAAAGCATGACAACTTACTCCAAAATGTGGCATCTACTAGTTCCACAAGGCACTGCACGTCTAAAATCCAACATAGATGAATTCTCTCCAGAGGGGTAAGAGGTGACTAAACCAACCCACAGTGTGGCTCATTTCCATTAGTCCTCCTCATGACCTCTGAAAATTCTTGGCCTCAGCCTGCTGTCTGGCTGGGGGTACTGGATGTGGAAGTAGGTAGGCCTGGCATTCATTTACTGTCCTCCTCTCTATGAAACCCAGGTTTTATTACCAATCCCCCTGCCTGGCCTCATCTTTGCAACTCCGGAACTCCCACCATCAAATAACCTCTGCTCCTACCAGACTACTTCTCACTTAATCAAAGCAGCCTGGCTAAGTCTGTTAGAGCTGGCCAATCAGGGGAGACTGCTAGAAGGCTGGATTATGGCTCACAAAAAAAAGCTTTATAACTTTTTTCTGTACTAGTCATGACAAATTGAATAGTAACAAGTTGTTCATTTTCATCAATACCAAACTTGTAAGTCCTTGAATTACATATTTTAACTTCTTTCCTAGCAATAGTTATACTTAAATAAAAAATAACAGTATTAGCTTTCGGAGCTAAGTACCTACAGTGGGGAGAAATGAAATGGGCAGTTTTTCCCTCACCAGGGCATATAAAACATCTTTAATGAGGTCCCTGCTTACAGTTACATGGCCCTCACACCCTGGGACACCTTGGGGGTGTCTAATATGTTAAAATAGGGTAGATTATCACTTTTAATTTTCCCATACCACCAAAGTCGAATTTGCATACAATTTACTTTTAAAGACAGTCTGCACACCAAGGCTGCCTTTAAAATGGCAGCAGGCATACAGCAGTGCACACATGCAAGTGCTGGAAATCTGCTGGGCCTCTAAACCTACAGGCCCTATTATGTTCTTGGAGCTTATAGGTAGTTTGACAGGGGTCTGTCATTGCCAATGCAATCATACCTAATTACCATATACTTTTAACACAGAGCACATATCCTGGGCTGGTTAACAGAACTCAAGGCACAGTCAGTGTCAGAAATCCAGCATCTAGTGGTGAACATGGGGGCAAATAGTGGGAGACACTGCAAAATGGTCCTGATTTCTCACAAGAGAGGTTTTAGAAGACCACCCCTGGTGAAACAAGGGTTTGGCCATCATAAATTTAGGGCTTTCGAAATTAATTTCAGTAAAGTTAAGAGGAATTGTTGCAAAAGAAAGTTAGCATAGGATGAGAAAGAAGCCAGAACTGAGTAGGGAAACTTGTTTACTGGTTAGTACTTAGAATAAGACTTGCACATCAGCACCATCTACTCAGAAAATTCCTGGACCTAGGAAACCTAAAGACAAAGAATAACGCCCTGCTGAAAGAAAGAAGACGTTTAACTCCTGAAGTGTGTTTCGTCCACAGAATTTGAAACAGATGAACGAGTTAGGTGGCTGGCTTTGTGTTTGTTTGCTACAGGAACACAGAAAGCAGAATGAGACCTTACTCCAATAATGCCCTGCTGACTGCAAAAGAATGAACCTCACAGATAGCCTAGTTGGAGAGAGACCAGGTGCATAAAAACCAGCCCTGATGACCATGGGGGTGTAGGAGCAGCCGTAAAAAAAAATTCCCAGCAGTTGATGAAAAGTGGGATGTAGTAATTTTTTTACACATCCATAGGACTGAGACAAGGTGCTGAGGCATGCCTAGGGAGTAAGAACACATGGCAAGCTAGAAAACCAGGATTGTCCTGCTGAGAGCATTTTCTAACTCAGAAAACATGTTCAGCAAGACCTTGCAGTGAAGATACCAGGCCTCATGGAGCCTTGCCTGGCTACAGCTTTCAGCCCTGCCCAATTGGAGGATTTTGAGATCGAAAAAGGTGATTAAGGATGGTATTTGGAGTTTCAGGGATATGATATTCCATCACAAATGTGCCTGATATCCTGTTTGTCATATTACAAGTGCTTTGTAATATATCGCTCTTGTAATACCGTGGACGGGATGCCTGCCAAATTCTGATGGAGTATCCCTTCTGCCAAACTCTAAATAAGGCTCTAAGTCCCCAGATAAAACCTTGGATGGGGGCAAATATATCACACACAAAGTTATTGTCGGCAAAAATAACAGCTTTAATGAGAGCTCACCAATGACATAACCGAGTCTGAAAGAGCCTCGCTGGCATCAACTTTGGGTCTTGCCAGACTATATGATTCTTACTTCAAAAAAAGAAAGTCTAAGTCAGAACGTAAAATCTTTTACCAGAACCACCTAGGTCAGGGTCAACTGTAAATTGAAATTTTTCAAGGATGCTTTACTGTACACTTTTTTGTGCTGTGTGCTCCTTGAACTTACCACACTTTTCGGGGGATGGGGGGAATGCTTACTGCTTGTGACATGGCTACCTGAAGTTGAGAAGTTTTCAGTAAGACTCATCTTACAACCTAACCAAGCTTGGTTCATTTTAGCTGGTGAGAGGACCACCTCCCACAATTAGTAAGCCATTTTCTGACAATGATGCTCCACCCAGAAGTTGAGGCTGAACTGCAACTCTGTTGGAGACCCCATGCTTCTGCAAGCTGCCATTATGTCAGCCCACAACATTACAGAGGGTGAGGAGACAGTGGGCCCTACTCTAGATGGCTCACTAACCACTATGTCCCTATTGGTTACCATTGTCATAGTAGCTTCTAGATTGCAAGTCATCAGGCTCGCAGACCATGACTTTGGATGTTTTTCTCTTCATGCAATACTCATTTGCCCCTACCACCCACTCTACTGGTAGCCACATTGAATCCCCAGTAAGATGCAATTCCAGTGCTCTCTTCATCACATGGACAATGATCCCCAGGTGAGTAGTGTTTCTCCATGTCACAGCCTCCCAGAAGTCAGGCCTCCATTTCATATCCAACAAGGTGGATAAGTGAGGGGGGTTGACATGGGAAAGGAATGATGCCTGGCTGGGGGTGTTCTTTTAAAACAAGACTCTGTGTGTCACTGAGTTGAGAAGTTGGAGGAATCTTGGTAATGCATCAGCATACACAGTGGAACCTTGAACAACCATCTGCAGGACTATACCAGGGTGGTGGAGAGGCAAAAACAGTTCCTGGATAATCAAAACAGACTACAACATCTTTCAGTTTCACCATGCATTTTTCAGGAGGTTGACAGAAGCGTATGCAAGGTGGTATGATGATGTCATGATCTTATACAGACCTTATCTTATGCAAGGCCTTGTTCAACAAGCAGGACAAAATCATGCCCCTGGTACATCTGGTGAACAACAAACACCATCAGGACTCACAACACTGCTCACCAGCCTGGCACCATTTTACAACATGATCCTGGCATCAATCCATAACCTTTTTTACATAGATGGGATATGGAAAGCATCCCCCCGTGGACTTGGACAACATCCACTAACAGCATGAACACAATACATAACACTCTTTGCCATCATCCTCACACATCACAACCCTTCATGTATGTCCTCCCATCCCAAATATGCCCATGAATTAGGCTAATGCCGGCACTCTCTTCTGCAATCAATGTAAGTGCTTTTAACAGTATGTTCTATCTGATCATACCTATGAATGAGACTATATGCTGGTACTCTTTTCTGCAAACAATATAATTGCTTGTAACATTAACGTCTATGTGTACATTACTTGATAATGTGTGCCTAAAGATGAGACCCAGATGAAATTGTAATCACACTGGCAAAATTAGCGAACCCTCCAAATTTCTAATTATTTGACATTTTAAAAATTTCTCATAAGTATGCGTGTTAGGAATGGGGGTCTCTAGCTACCAGTGGTATGCACCCTGTCGAAGAAGGGACCTTTTCTTCTAGTCAGGATGAGTAAAGAACTCACCAAAGCCTGCCTGTGCTCACCCTCTGGTAGCTTGGCACAGAGCAGTCAGGCTAAACTACAGAGGCAATGTGTAAAGCATTTGTATATAACCCACAGTAGCACAGTGAAAGCACCACAAATGCACACCACACCAGTTTAGAAACATAAAATATCTGTATCTAAACCAAACAAGACCAAAACAACAAAAATCTCACATACAGGTATTAAACTAAGAATTGTAAAAGATAAAAATAGTTCTGTCCATAGGAAACTATGGATGCATCTCTTTCAGCACAAATTACCTGGATATGTCAAAATCACAAGCAAAAACAGCCACAGGGAAGGTGATGCGTCAGTTCCTTATGTGCAGAGATGGTGATGGGTCGATTCCTTAATCCAGGGGAGGAAATGCATCTGTTCCTTACTGGAGAGGAGGTGATGCATTGGTTTCTTACTGTAGCCCCAGTGTTGTTGTAGATTCAGGGCACAGGTGCGATATGTGGAAAATTCGAATGCGCTGGAGGCAATGCGGTTTCGGCGAACCAGGTGCTGCGTCAATTTTTAAAGCCGCCTACTGGCGATACGTAAATTCTTCTTGCTGCCCAACAGGGCCTGCGTCGGAGTGAGTGCTGTGATCATCAGTGTCGGACATCAGTGCATGTTAGTCAGTGTGCGGTGGTTTCTCGGGCTGCTGAGAAGTGCTGTGTTGAGTTTTCAGCACTGGGCTGTGCATCTGGAATTTCTCCTGCATGGCGGTGCTGCATCACAAAATTCAGCCGCAAGGAGGGCGGAGCATTGATTACCTTCAGAACTTTAGTTCTTGGTGACTTCTTGTAGCAGGAGCAATCTCCAGAGGCCCTGGACTGGAATAGGCACCCCCTGGCAGGTCAGAACTCCCAGCAGTGGAGGTCCAGAAGCTGTTGGTGAAGTTGTTGTTGCCCTGAAACTTCAGAACATGAGGCAAGCACACACAAGCCCTTGGAGAATCTTCTCAAGCAGTTTTCAAAGCAAAGTCCAGTCTAAGTCCTCTCCTTAGCAAAAGCAGCAACTACAGGCTTGCCCAACATGGCAACACACAGCAAAGGGGCAGTACTCCTCTTCACAGCTCTTCCACTGTTCTTTATTGGGAAAAGTAATCTACTGTTCTGGAGTTTTAGGTTTAATATTTTGACCCCCTTTACTCTTTGTAGTCTGTGAGCTCAGTAAAACCAGTTCTGTTCTCCCTGGTCCTACTTCACTCCAGGAGTGGAGACAGCATTGTGCAGAGCAGACACAGCCTATTCAGCCTATTCAGGTGCTAGTGAAAACTCCTCCCACCACTCTAAATGCAGAAAGATCTATTCAGCCTAGCTCTGAGTCACCCAGGAAAGGCAGGACACTCCTCGACATCTCTTGCAAATGTCTTGAGTGAAAGCACATCTCCAGCTCCTGTCATTCTTAAACCAGACAGTGGATACACAAACAGGCGGAGGCACACAGAATGGTAAATCAAGAAAATGCCCACTCTCTAAAAGTGGCATTTTCTAACACACATTTAAATAAACACCTCTACTAAAAGTTGTTTTGTTAGATTCTGAGTTCAGAGAACCTAAACTCCTTTTCTCTATCTTGTCCCAATGGAACGTTCAACTTGTAAGATGTAACGAGGCAGCTCCCAGGTTAACCTAGGGAACAGACAGAGTTTCAATAGTGAAAAATGAAATGCACAATATCCCACTGGTGAACGACCAAAATATAGAATCCAAAATTTAGACAGGACAGAATATCGACTCTAAAATATAGATAGCACAAAATATCGAATTACTAAAATATAGATAGGACAGAATATCGAAATTGGGGTATGAAATATCGATTTCCATAATATCGAATTTAAAAATATAGATTTCCATAATATTGATTTTTTTTTTAGTGTTATGTATGGTACTATATGTGTTAAAATTATGTATTATTTTTGTAATGTATGTTTAATTTTTTTAAAGTAATGAATGTTATGTAATTCAATTTTTGCGTAATTTAAATCCGTAGCGGGTTGTAGGTTTATAGGGGAATAGGGTGGGAAATAATTTAATTACAGTAAATTAAATATTAATTTTTATTTATATGTATTGATAATTAATTGGTTGATAATTAATTATTAATTGGTAATTAATTTTATTCATTGGTAAGTAATTTGTATTCATTGGTAATTAATTTTTATAATTGATTAATTGATAATTATGTTAATTGTATTTTATATTAATAGGAGCGGGTTGTGGGTTTATAGGGGAATTGGGTGGGAAGTAATTTAATTGTAATAAATTAAATATACATTTTTATTTTTGTGTATTGATAATTAATTGATAATTATTTATTAACTGGTAATTAATTTTATTTTACTAATTAATTTTGTATTAATTCCTAATTAATTTGTATTAATTGCTAATTAATTTTTATTAATTGATTAATTGATAATAATGTTAATTGTATTTTTTATAATTGGGAGTGGGTTGTGGGTTTATAGGGGAATTGGGTGGGAAGTAAATTAATTGTAATAAGGTAAATATTAATTTTTATTTATATGTATTGATAATTAATTGACAATTCATTATTAATTGGTAATTCATTTTTATTCATTGCTAATTATTTTCTTTCCATTGGTAATTAATTTTTATTAATTGCTAATTATTTTTCATTACATTTTTTATTGTTATTGATAATTCATTTAATCTTACTTTAATATTAAATCATTACTTTCCCTACTGTTGCACTCTCAGGAGTGGGAATAGTAATTTTTACCCTCCTGCTAACCAACGCTTTCCCTACTGTTGCACTCACTGGAGTGGGAATAGTAATTTTCACCCTCCCGCTATCCAATGCTTTCCCTACTGTTGCACTCTTTGGAGTGGGAATAGTAATTTTTACCTCTATGCTATCCAACGTTTTCCCTACTGTTGCACTCACTGGAGTGGGAATAGTAATTTTTACCCCTACGCTATCCAATGCTTTCCCTACTGTTACACTCACTGGAGTGGGAATAGTAATTTTGACATTCTCGCTATCCAACGCTTTCCCTACTATTGCACTATCTGGAGTGGGAATAGTAATTTTTGCCCTCCCGCTATCCAACGCTTTCCCTACTGTTGCACTCTTTGGAATGGGAATAGTAATTTTTGCCCTCCCACTATCCAACACTTTCTCTACTGTTCCACTCACTGGAGTGGGAATAGTAATTTTTACCCCTACGCTATCCAATGCTTTCCCTACTGTTGCACTCACTGGAGTGGGAATAGTAATTTTTACCCCTACGCTATCCAATGCTTTCCCTACTGTTGCACTCACTGGAGTGGGAATAGCAATTCTTACCTTCCCGCCATCCAACGGTGTCCCTACTGTTGCACTCTCTGGAGTGGGAATAGTAATTTTAACCCTCCCGCTATCCAACGCTTTCCCTACTGTTGCACTCACTGGAGTGGGAATAGTAATGTTTACCCTCCCGCTATCCAACGCTTTCCCTACTGTTGCACTCTTTGGAGTTGGAATAGTAATTTTTGCCCCTACGCTATCCAATTTTTTCCTTACTGTTGCACTCACTAGAGTGGGAATAGTAATTTTTACCCCTACACTATCCAACACTTTCCCTACTGTTGCACTCTCTGGAGTGGGAATAGTAATTTTTACCCTCCCGCTATCCAACGCTTTCCCTACTGTTAAACTCTTTGGAGTGAGAATAGTAATTTTTACCCCTACGCTATCCATCATTTTCCATACTGTTGCACTCAGAGGAGTGGGAATAGTAATTTTCACGCTCTCACTATCCAACAAAATCTCTACTTTTTTTTACATGACATTTATTATTTTTACATTTTAAGCTTTTTTATATTATTTTAAATATGTTTTATTTAACTGTTTTTAATATTTAATTACTTTTATATTATTTATAATACATGTAAAAAATTCGATATTTTAGCTAACTATATTTTAACATTCTGGTGCCGATTCCGATCCGTTAAAAAAATTTACCGTCCGACTCGTATCCGTATTTTTTTATGTATGAATCGTACAAGTCCTGTACAAATGGCGAAGTACGATTCGTGCGTGAAAAATACATGCAAATGACCTCGGGAAAAGTCTACGAGACGTCCCCGGACAGTTTTACGTACGAGTCGTAAAACTGAAGTCCGAGCGCACAAGTCCAATCCGTACCGGCGTCCCGAATACACAAGCGTATGGAAAACGTCCCATACGGACCGAACTTTGCACGACCCCAACCCTGGGTACACTTGTGCCCGGGGTATGAGTCGTATGGCCCCCGCAGCCTCCCACCCCTCCCGCGTACGTTCGCACCGTACCCCCCACCCTCGTATGTACAGCGCGTACCCCCCACCCCCGTATGTACACGCCATACGCCCAGCCCCGTATGTACATGCTGAACCCCCAGCCCCCCGTATATACGCACCGTACACCCAGCCCCGTATGTATGCGCCATACCCACAGCCCCGTATGTTCGTGCCGTACCCCCAGCCCCCCGTATGTACGCGGCGTACCCCCAGCCCCGTATGTACGCGCCGTACCCCCCAGCACCCCATATGTATGCGCCGTACCCCCAGCCCCGTATGTACGCGCCGTACCTCCAGCCCCCCGTATGTACACGCCATACCCCCAGCCCCGTATGAACGTGCCGTACCCCCAGCCCCGTATGTATGCGCCGTACCCCCAGCCCCGTATGTACGTGCCGTACCCCCAGCCCCCCATATGTATGTGCCGTACCCCCAGCCCGATATGTACGCGTCGTACCCCCAGCCCCGTATGTATGGCACATACATACGGGGCTGGGGGTATAGCGCGTAAATACGGGAGGGCTGGGGGTACAGCGCGTACATATGGGGCAGGGGGTACGGCACGTACATACGGGGGGGCTGGGTGTACGGTGCGTACATACGGGTCTGTGGGTACGGCGCGTACATACGGTGGGGGCTGGGGGTACGGCGCGTACATACAGTGCTGGGGGTACGGTGCGTACATATGGGGGAGCTGGGGGTACGGCACGTACATACGGGGCTGGGGGTACAGTGCGTACATACGGGGGGCTGGGAGTACGGTCCGTACATATGCAATGTTGGGGTACGCACCGTACATGATGACACGTACAATGTGGGTGATGGTGTGTACGGCGCGTACCGGGCCCCCTTTTCCTCGTGCATCGCGGCGTACTTAGCTTTTCCGGCACTTTTGGGCTCCCGTAAAAATATAGCTGTGCGGAGTGCTGTGGGTACGAATCGTACTTGCTGGTCCGTAAAACGCTGTCTGACTCCGTGCGGATGTCGCGTACGCGCTGTCCAGGATTGGAATTGTATGTATTTTTTAGCCGTACGGTGTTTTTCTACGAATCGTATGGAAGTGGTATTTCTGTACGAATCGTACTTGCTGGTTTGTACGGTGGAATTCCCGGGTACGAGTCGTGTGGAGAAAACACTCCGTACGACCATTTGTACCCGGGTTTTACAGGATCGGAATCGGCACCTATGTCTGTGACTGCTTTTGAAATAAAGCAATTATTTATTTTTTAAATGTACTGCGTCTTCCTTAAAGAAAAATGGAATGCATTTCAGAAATGAAAAATAAATATTTTCTTTTCATTTTTTTTAGTGGGCAGTGGTCCGTGGGACCACTGCCTGATCTGAGAAAATATTGACGCTTGGGGACCCTTTTCCATTTGTGAATGGCTGGGTAATCTGCAAATGTTTTGTGAACCCAATTTTAGTCGCAAAACATTCATACATACCAGTGCGGCTCCCTATTAGGAAGGGAAACCCTGTACACATCTCTTCCTAACAGCTTTACAAACCCTATTTTGCGAGTAGGTAATAGGTTAGCATTTAACAAGTCACAAACAGCCTGATTGGTCCTTTGCGACCAGTAAAGTGCATCGTACATCTGGCCCATGCTAACTGCAATTGTGATATTAGGTATTTTGCAACATCAACAGGCATACCCCATAGGAGGCACATAAGGAAGACATACTCAAAGATAAGTGCGTCACGATAATAAAATGTGCAAAAATAATGATGGCTGTGGGTGTAAACTTAGTAATCTGGGAAGAAGGCAGAAAGAGGGCCAGGGAATCTAAATACAAAATGTACAAATGCGAGAGATCAAAATACTGCTTCAGCTTTTAAAGGGAACTGAAATGTGGAAAGAGTAGGGAGGACAAAGATAGTGACTTAATCAATTAAGAAAATTTCAGAACTAAAGTTCATTGCAAATCGAAATGTCCATTTTCACCAAAATTGCTATTTAGCAAGAGCAGAATAAGGGGAATCTCAACCAGGAGGTAAAGTTGAGAAAAAAGATCAAAAATCTTGTATCACAGGTGCAACCAATCTGAAACCCTTTCAAAATGCATCAGGATACCCCGTAAGCCACTCACAATGGCAGCCCTCTACGTGCTTGCAAGGAGGTTGAGGATAAATGCAGCAGCCCAGCACAGGAGGAGGATACAGGAGAGGGTATTCCGAGTGTGCATAACATTGCTGGGCCAAAATGAGGAAGAAATATACGATAAGAATCGTCTGAATCGTGCAATGATAATGCGCCTATTAGCAGATTTGGAACCCCTACTGCAGCACCAGACCCGTAGAACCAATGCCATTCCTGCACACGTCCAGGTCCTATTTAGCCTGCACCTACTGGCATCAGGCAGTTTTCAGGGGGTCGTAGCGGTAGCCAGAGGTGTATCCCAAAGCGCACTCTCACGCTTCTTCCGGAAATTCCTTGACGCCATGATGACAATGATCCATACCCACATCACCTTCCCCACAACCCCACAGGAGTTGAATCAGACCAAACTGTAGCACTACCAGATGGCTCAATTCCCACATGTCATTGCATGCATTGACTGCACGCATGTCCCCATCTGTCCACCCTCAGCCAACGAGTACATCTTCCGAAACAGGAAGTCTTACCACTCCATCAATGTCCAGGTTGTGTGCAATGCTAAGCATATAATAACGGACATTATAGCACAATTTCCCGGAAGCACACATGACTCGTATATATTCCGCCATAGTGGCATCCACAGGCGTCTGCTCGGTGGTGAATTTGGAGAGGGACACGTACTTGGTACATAGTCATATACCTATTTGTGACATCATTATACCAAATGTGATTGCACTACTGCAGCTAACCCTTTGCTTCCCACCCTGTAGGTGACAGCGCATACGCCTTGCACGAATACATCCTGACCCCTTACCCCAACCCAGCAACACCACAGGAACATCGCACAACGAATGTGGTCGATAGGACATTCGGAATACTAAAAAGTCGCTTCAGGATCCTTCTTAAGACTAGTGGTGCTCTACAGTACAACCCAGAAACCTGCTGCAGGATTGTGGCAGTATGTGCCATGCTGCACAACATTGCCACATGAAGAGGCATACTAATCGAGATGGACGAGAATGACAATGATGGTGACGACCAACCACACGCACAACACCGACAGGCACATGTGGCAAACACAGCCGAAGGTCAGAGGAGACGTGCACACATCACACAACATCATTTCTGAGGTAGGTAAGAATGAGCCATCACAAGATATCGTGGATTGAGAATGTTTTATTTACATGAGCACATGTCAAACAAAAGATTAATGTATTGAAAATTGTGACGGTGATTGAATATGATAATTAAGTCAAAATAAAGTATTCAACAGCACTGGAGGGCAATCACAATGTTGAAATGGCCAATTGTTACGCCACCATGGCCAAATAGGTGGATATACATGGCTAGAGCCTCTTGCCACGTACCCCCAGCCTCCTGTCGCATGACTCTGGAACATCAGCCTGATGTGTGCTTGTGGATGTTGAGCTGCACGAACTGTGCCTCCTGTTAGTGGTCACTGGCACAGACACACTACTCAGGCTCGATGCCTCCTCACTACCCTCCTCCCCTTCCAAGTTGCTGGCAATGACAGTCCCAGACTGGAGGTGTTCCACGGCAGTGGTCACTTGGGCTAAGGCCCTTGCAATGTCCCCACAGAAATGGCCCAGATCAATCTGTAAAGACACGGAGCGCCGTGCCAATACTGCAGTGGTGTTGCTCAGCTTGGTTTTGGCCCTCGTATTAGCTGACGTACTTAGCAAACTCTGCCGATGCCTCCGACGCCAAGAGCGTTGTCCTGCCAGATTGTCACGAGTGAGCTCCTGTAGGCTATGGTTTGTCTGTTGGTTTCCCTCCGCAACAACTGTAGTGAGGTCACGCACACAGTCCGACATAGTGCTAATGTTTTTGGCCAGCTTGGAGATCTGCATGTTGATGGCGCCCATGTGTCTCCCCTGCAGGCGCTGCACACGAAGCATCTGCGATTCAACGCCACCATATACATTTAGAGCCTGTTCTACATCAGCTGCAATGCGGTTCCTGGGCCTGCGCCGTTGTCCTAGTCGGAGCTGTGCTGGTGTTGGAGCTGGTGAAGGGACACGTGGCTGGCTGGGGACTGTTGTGGGTGCTGGAGTCGGCTCTGATTCCATTTCTGGCAGTGCAAGTACATGTGCCCTGCGTTTTGGTGGTGGGGTGGTGTACATTTAGGCTCCACAGGGGTCTCTACATCCGTCTCTGCAGGTGTCTCAGAGATGATGATCCGGCCACTGTCCTCGGAGTCCACCTGAGCTACATCTGTGTGTGAAACAGTGCAGTGTTAGTATTGTTTGTTCCTCAATATGTTTTTCACATGGCCTACTTCGTACATAATAAATCACTGATCTAAACTAACTGTCTGACGTGAAGTGTTGTTATGTTTAATTGGCATTGATGATTATCCATGGCCACTTGGCTCACATGACTTCAACTCCCATGATGCTTCATGTGTATGAGGGAAAATGTGGAATGGACTTCTCCCTGCACACTGTGATTTGCCTGAGGGTATGTGCATGGATATACAGTACGCATAGTTTTAGCACTTGCATACATCTTACCTTGTTGTGTACTCGCTGCGCCGGAAGTGTACAATTGGTTGACTCCCACGACTGCCTCAGGCTCGATCGTTCCCTCAAAGAGGTCCTCCAGGGCTGTGTTGGCGGGTGCTGTCGATGGTCCCTCTCCTGTGCCAGCTGCTTCCTTCACCCTTTCAGCAATGCGCTCCTTGGCACGCTTCCTGAGGTCGTAGCACCTCTTCTTCAGGTCTTCTATGCTGCGGTGGGTGACTCCAACAGCATTCACTCTCTCCTTGATGCGCAGCCATATTTTGCACTTCTCCGCCTCTGGCACCTTCACGGACAACTTGCCAAACAGTTTGTCGTGGCTGCTGCTCACCCCCTCTATCAGGTGTTCGAGTTCCTTGTCCGAGAACTTCATCTTTCTCTTCCTTGGTGTGGCACTGTTCCCTGCATCTTTTTTGGACATCCTGGCTATGTGAACTGCAGCTGGCTTGTGAAGGTGATGTGTCTCTGCTCAGCTTCAGTGCTCTGCTTCCTCCTCTGAGCTCCTCATGGCACTGAATGAAGCATGGACTGAATGATTTCCTGGTTGTGATGTCACCAGCCTGCTTCTAACGCGACTGGCTTTTTGCGAATAAGCTAATACAGAAATCGCAAACTGCGAACCCGCTAATACAGAAATCGCAAATTGCTAGTTTGTGGGTTAGCGACTCTCAATCATGTTTTCGGTATCTTTTAGCGATTTTTAAGGGATCGCTAAAATTTACTGATCCAGGATATGCATCTCATTTTGCGATTTTTTAATTGTGATTCCTTATATTTCGCTAATAAGGAATCGCTTTAGCGATCTTTGATGCATGTGCACCAAAGACCCTTAAGTCCAAAATAAACGCCCGAAGTCAAATCCAAAAAGTAAATGTCCAAAGAAATCCGAATTAACATGCCAGTTTCAAAGTAGGTGTCTCTCCTCCAAACCAACCATAGTGATGTCATTGCTCTCCCAGTTTGGGGGAAAGAACTGTTGGCCATACTGCAATGAGTCAGATGGTACAGCGAAGCGTGGTATATCCTATCACTGTAAGTAGGAGACTGGGGAAAGGTACACTCAGGATCAAATGGGGCAGGATCCTTTTCGGTGGACGTAACTCATTATTTCCAGCCAAGAGGATCCCCTTTCTTGCTCTCCTCCTTGCATGTGGCAGTGTCCTGTTTCAACATTGCAACCTCTGCAATGTCTTCTTCATTAAAGTTCTTTTTCTTCTTGTCCCACTCTTTTTCGGTGGTGGCTGTTGTGTGCCCTGCAGCCAAGGTCCTTCTATTTCGCCCTATCTCCTGTCAATACCTGCTTGCTTTAGCTCTTCCCACTGCAAAAGAAGAGGCAGCGTAAGTCTCATTAGTCCTTTTGTATACATAATCAAGCACAAATGACACTGAGAATGGAAGTTGGTAGCTCAAAGATGAACATTGATAGTCACCATCATCACTACCCCCATCCTTGACAATGTGGATGTGTTAAATTCCACATTGTCACATTGGTTAAACCATGTAATGGTGATGCTGACACAGCACATACCTAAACAACTTCCTAATATGTCACACAAAAGCTAAAATGTTTCTAATTGAACACAATTTAGATGGCTTGTTTCGATCAAGACATGAAAGATGACATTGCCAGCCAGGTATTACCACTTTGTACTTTTCTGCTATATATGCCAATTTTTGCCTGCTCAATATTTTCCTTATATAAAAAGCACAGTATCATCACTGTATGGTAGAACTGACACTAACTGCCCCCTAGTTTTGGTAAAAAATCTAAATGTGTCCAAGTTGCCACCTAAAATCATGCTCATATGCATGTGCGCATAGGTGCAGGCTGAGATAGGAGACAGTTGTCTGATTCAACCTGGCACCTGCATACATGTAGCACTTGACCAAATTGCCACATAAAATCATGCCGATATGTATGTGCATGTAGGTGAAGGCTGAGGGAAGAAGACAGTTGTCTAACTCAATCTGGCATTTGCACACATGTAGAACTGTCGCGGATTAGACCCATCTAAAATGTATTGTGGCCTATTAAGACTTCATATTTCAATTGAGAATCTTAAAAGAAATGCTCCTACTTTGTGGCTGAAATGCAAGACTGTCATGTTTTAACTCTTTTGCACTTTGGGTAAAGTGTCCTAAACGTTTACTGCTGATAAGAAGATCCCAGGTCAGGTGACCACCATGGCTGGACAGCAGGGCAAGTTCAAGCCAACATAGTCAGTGCTTAAAAAGGTTTAAGAAGAAGATTGCCAGAGGCTTTGGAAAGGCACTTGTAATCACATCTATAAATCATGAGGGCCAGGAAGCCCCTTAACATCACTCCTGATTGCTGGAGCAGAGTACAAGAGTAGAAAACCTTACCAGAACTGACCCAAATAGGTTTCAAGATAATATGACAATAAGCTTCTGCTACTGAGCAGCCCTGCTTGCCCTATGTGTGGGTGCCCTGAAGCTTTGTGCAGCTTGCAGGCCAGAATCACAGGTGCCTAATGAACATTTCTCACCTGTGCAGACCATGTATGTTGGGTCTCGTCGGTTGATGTGACACTGTCATGTTCTGTTGAAAAAGCTGTGCAACACCAAGATCGCCTTAATTCTAATCATCTCCTGCATGTCTACTATTCTGGCTTGGGATCATGCTGCAGCATGGTAAATGTCACCGTACAGATTATAGACAATGAACTCCTGACCACATATTAGGATGACTCCTGCCTTTCTGAGATTGCTAGATCACTCAGCAGCCTTCGCCACAGTTGACCTACAACCTGCATACACTCAATGGAGTCTGAAAGTGAATTCACAGTGTCTGGGAAACAGAAGAGGCTTTTACCCAGCCCCGATGGAGCCCTTGCTCAGTGGAGCTTGGTCCTTGTCCAAGGAGGGCCAGTGGGGAACCAGGAAGCCAGTGGTACTGAAATTATCCTTTTCCTTAGTGCCCATCTCTGGGATTACCTACCTAGAAGTAGGGACGTTTGAATCAGCCTCCTGGTTCCAAGGGAAGAAGAGCAGAGGCGGGCATGACAGTCAGCAAGATTGAGCAGCACATGATGTTTACTGTGTGGTCTCTGACAAGTATGGTGGTGCCCCTCAAGAATGGGGCTACCCAATCTGAGAACGCCTACTAAGGCAGGCACAGCAAAAGTTAAAAAGAAGAAATAAAAGAAAATACTTTTTGGCGCTTAGCCGCTAAATAAAAAGAAAACCATTGAGGGAAGAAGCACCCATAAAGACAACGGAGCTTAAAAAAAATAGTTGTTTTCATTTTCATGGGAGAAGTTGCTGTTTATTTTATGGTTTGCCTGAGCTGAGCTTTTTTGTTGCTTTGAGAGTGTGGGAGCTGTGGTTTGTTGGGTCCTGAAACATTGTTAGCAACCAAATCCTTGTAAGAAAAAAGGGATTTTTGCAGTTGTCCCCCTACTTTTTGCCCCCATTTGGACTACCAGGTGCTGGTTATGACTCTGACAGTGCTCTGAATCCTGCTAAACAGGCTCCAGTGCCAGTGTTCATTCCCTACAACTGGAGTGCATAATTGGCATCTCAATTGAAAGAGACCATACGCCCTTGAAGTCGCTGGTAAGTGGTACTTGTGGTACCCAGGACATGGTTGGTAAAGGGGTCCCCAGGGCATGCAGCGTTGTTTGTGCCACCCTGAGTGACCCAGGTAAACTCATTTCAATGGCAGCAGGCCTATCATTGCAGACTGCAGGAACAGTGTCAACTGCTCCATTTCGACATGGTCCTCTCCATGTGTGACAATGTCACTGCATTTCTTTTAGTATATGTCAGTCACCCTTAGAGAAGGCCTCCTGAGCCCAGGAGACGGGGTTCAGTATATTAAAAGTGTACATATGGAAGTGCAAGCTTATATGTCTCTATGGTGGCTTCACTATTAAAGTACACTATAAGTGATAGGTGGTCCATTGAATAAGATGGACTTGCGCCAGGGCAGACCCAGGGTCGCTAGCTCCTTGATGGTACCATCTAAATATGTCAAGTTTGGTGTCAAACAAGATGCCCTCTCTTCCCTGACACAAATCCTATGTCAAGCGAAGGCTGGCATGCACCCAGGTGGCTACCTTAGAAGTTGAACATGGTGTGCCCTCCTGTCAGCATGCACCTCCTTTTCTGAATGGCATGGACTGCACACTCCATGCCGTGCAGGAACGGGCTATGGCATTCCCATTGTGGTGCCTTTTTCATAAGCACTGCATAGGAACCCAAACGACTGTCCACCAGATCACGAGAAAACTCGTAATCTGACGAGCGGCAGGTTGTGAGTTTGGTGGTGTGGGAGCGGGGTGGTAATGTTCTGCACCGCTCACACACCATCAAACTCATAATCAGTTCTGTCATCTCCATGTAGAGGTTGAAGATGACAGAAAACAGTTGGAACCCTGGGGGACTCTGCAAACAATAGGGATAATTTAGCACTTGCAGATACCCATGTGAACAACTTAGGGGTCGATTCCGATCTCAGACAAAAGTGCTCCAAATCGGATTCGGAATTGCCTAAACCGATCCGGAGCCCTTGTTTGCGACCGAATAATTCACAGCTCTGAACGATCAAGTACGATGCCTGGAAAGCCTTAGCGCTGACTGAATCGGTTCCAAAGGCATTCAGAGAGATAGAGCCTTCCAGAGCCAATTCCTACAGCGCTATGGACAAGGTTTTCTGAGCGAGCAAGTACGATTAACGATTCGGACAGTCTTTCTGATTCGGTTTGCATGGATCAAAAAGGCTTAAAGAATCGGTCTTTGGAGGCCCTTAACAGGCCCCCCTTCATCCGGGGTCCTCCAAAATGGGCCAGTGGCGGTACCCATGGGTCCCTCTTCCCAACCACGCACAGTGTGGCAGGCATCATGGGGTGCCCGCAACAAGGTGCACGAATTTCCCCAAACCCCCTTTTGTCAATGCCAGCCAGTGTACACGTTCGGTACACAGGCTCCAATTGAAATCAATGGGAGTCCGTCCAAATCGTATCTGTATGCATTCAAAAGCATCATGCTTGTTCTGTTGGACTCCTCCGATCCGAGTTGTATGGAAAGCATTCCGGACCCCAGTCGTTCGGTATGCTTTCCGAAAGAGATCGGAATCGGGCCCTTAGTGTTGGTTGAAAAGGTAGGAGTATATGAAGTTAAGGACATTGCAGGTGAATCCCATTTTCAGACTCCATGGTCCATTTCAGGGTTGGATAGCCACCTATGTCTAAAGCAGCTGAGATGTCTAGCAATATCAGAAGGGCCGATCCCTCTTCTTCTGTGGTCAGGAGGCCATGTCTACAATATGTATCTCCGTACTGCAGCATGATCTGAAGCCAAACTAATAGTTGTGCAGGAGATGATTACATTTTGGTCATCTTCGTGTTGGACTGCTTTTTCGACTAAATGAAATTCAAATTTAATAAATCATTATTTTAATTGTATACATTTTACTGACCCTCATGATTTTAAAATAATCATTTCATAATCGACGCCGCTTTAAGAGGGCATTCCACAATACCTGCAACCAGTGTTGGCTACGACCCCACTCTTGTGCTTTTGCATCTTCTTTCCAGCTGCTCCAGCATCCCTGTGGTTCCCATTCAGCACTGAAGACAGCCAGGACAACTCTGCAACCAGGCTGTACAGGGCAGGTAAAAGTGAACTGACTGTCGTAGCCTGGTCTTGAGCCCCACACCACCTTTATCCTGCGAGGTTAAAATGCAACTCGACCTCTAAGTGACCAATTGTCACTAGTAGTTTTTGCCATTAAGTACTATGATAAAGACTCACTGTATTTAGCTGCTCTGATTGTATATTGCTTCTAAAATTCATAATTCCAGGTATATGTATACTATTTTGTTCATTTTGGTGTCTAAATTAAGATTTAAAAAAACACTCTATTTTTATAAAATCGGATTGGGTTTTTATCAAGCCGTGTCAATTGCTTATCGTCCATGTTGGTATTGTGAAATGCTTAACACATGTTCCTCTAGGAAAGCCTGACTGCCCTTTGTCACACTACTAAAGATTTAATATTGTGAATCCAAGGGCCATCCTTGGGTTATTGTGATAATATTGTATGATGAGCCTCACCAGCTTCACCACATAATATTCCACTTTCCAACACCGTGTAAAAGTAGAAATATTATGCGTTTAATAATGCATAAATACTCAAGAAACCTCAAAGTTAAGCCTGTCTGCACTGAGCCATAGCTACCAGAGGGTTGAGATCAGGTTTCTTTAGTGGATCACCCTTACAAGAGCTGTTATTATTAAATGAGGTGGATACTTACACCCTGAACTAATAACCCAATTTCTTACAAACAACCAACATGTAAAAGTACAAATAGAAGATTAAAAGATTCTGAGAGTGGTAGAAGGGATTGTAGGAAGAAAACTAGATATGGAGTATAGGTAGCACCGCAAATATTTGTGTCTAGGATTTTTGGATATCCATTTCCAGTTTTCAAATGGACAAAACTAACTGTGCCAAAATCTGCCTTTTATGTTGAAACTAGAAAGTACTGAAAGTTCTCCACTAGGAGGGAGCATTGCACTACCTTCCAAGAGTTTTCCCCATTAACCTTTAGTACAATAAATATGCCATCAAAATATATACTCCAAAGTATTCTGTGGCTGGAACATCATGATCAAATTAGTGATTAATATCATATGTTATTGTTAATAATTTGTTTACATGTACTATTATTTTATTTTACTTATTTTATTTCGTGGTTGTGGGGATTATTGATGTGTTGAATGGGTAGTATTTTGTATCATTATATTATATTGTATATCATATTATGTATATAATTATATGGTTTTATAATTACTTTTACATTTCTCTAACTGTTTTCAATTGTTTTCAATTCGTTTTTTTTGTTTTAGGGTTTGGGGTTTGGGGCAGTTTTGTTTAGCAATTCTTTTTTTAAATAAAATTATTATTTAAAATAATAATGGGTCAATTAAATGTATACTATTAAAAAAATGATTTATTAAAATTGCATTTCATTGAGTTGAAAATCAGTCCAACACTAAGATGACCATAATGTAATCATCTCTTGCACAACTATCAGTTTGGCTTCAGATCATGCTGCAGTATGAAGATACATATTGTATACAATGCCCTCCTGACCAAAGAAGAAGAGGGCTTGTCCCTTCTGATATTGGTAGACCTCTCAGCTGCCTTTGACACAGTTGACCATCCACATGAACCCTGGAGTATGAAAATGGGATTCACCTGCAATGTCCTTAACTGCATATACTCCTGCTATTTTAGCCAATGCTAAGTTGTTCACATGGGCACCTGCCAGTCCTAAATGATCCCTATCATCTGCTGAGTCCCCCAGGGTTCCATACTCTCTTCTGTCATCTTCAGCCTCTACATGGGGACACTTAGGGCCCGATTATATGTTTGGTGGTGTGGGAGTGGGGCAGCGTGTCACCGCCCGCTATCACACCGCCAAACTCACCGCCGGCTGGTCTGGCAGGCAGTCCTTTGGCGTTTCCATTGTGGTGTCTATTAAAAAGGCACCACAATAGGAACGCCGAAGCCCGTTCCTGCACGGTATAGACCGTGCAGTCCATGCCGTGCAGGAAAGGGGGTTATGCAGACAGGAGGGCATACCATGTGCCCCCTGCATGCATCTTCAGGTCATGAAGGAACAGGGGGCCCTGTAGGGCCTCCTTTGTTTCCTCACTGGCACAGGTTTCATGGCAGGCTAACTGCCATGAAATATGTGGTGGTGAGGATACTCGTAATATGCTTGGCGGTGCTGCCAGGATATTATGGTCCTCTCACCGCTGCACCACCACCAGGGATTGTGGATCTCTGGTGGTTGCGGCGGTCCTGTGGCGGTCCAACCACTGTAGTTGCAATATGACGGTCGGATCACATTAGTCCTCTTATTTTCCAAGCACAACAGGCAAGAAGCAATATAAACATGAACATTGGTGCCTTCAAACTCAAACTTTCACTGAATGTCAAGTCACTTGGATTTGCCCAGGACACCAACCTCATCCTCCAGGAACACATTGCCAAAAACAGAAGGCCTTGTTCTAACTCATTTCTAAAGAAAGTGAAACTCTTTCTTCCAGAAAATTATTCCAGTACTACTGTTCGAACCCTCGTTCTCTCACATCTGGATGGTGGTAACGCCCAACTCTGTGACATCCTCTAATTCAATCTAGCACCCCCTAAGGACATCCTCCATATTGTAGCACGTCTCTTTTAGGGCCTAATGAAATATCATCACATTACCAACATCCTGATGAAACTGTTGGTGGACAGATTCAGCGGAATCCCTTTAATTGCATTATAATTCCATGAGATTCTATAGAATTCTGCAGTGGGGCATTGGCCATTATTTTCTTGGTGCAAAATGCACCCTCTTGCCCAAATATTAGTGTGAGGATGCATTTAGCGCTAAGACATAACACTGTAAAATACCCAGTGAACTGCAGTGCATACCCTACTACCACCTTGCATACTCTGCCATGATTACTGCAGAGTATGTAGGTGCCCAGAGGGGTATGTACTGTAAGTGCATTTAGTATTTGCCACTGCTGTGCATACCCGTAAGTGCTCTTACATACTCTGCAGTAAACATTGCAGAGAATGTAAGGTCACCGAGGGGTATGCACTTTAGTGCATACCCCTCAGTCTCATTACATACTCTGCAGTAATAACAGCAGAGAAGGTAAGGATACAGAGGCATATGCACTGGAGTGCATACCCCTCGGCGCCCTTACATACTCTACAGCAAAACTGCGAAGTATGTAAGGGCACTGAGGGGAATGCGCAGCAGTGCATATCCCTCTCCGCCCTCCATACTTTGCGTATGCAAGCCTTATATACTATGAGGGTCTGATTTACAAAGAGCCTTCGCACTCATGGTGGAGGCTCCATAATTGTGGTGGGATTTCTGTACTAGTGGTGGGATCTTCCCAATCCAGTTTCTCATTGCAGAGATCGCACCACGAGTGTGGAGATCCTGCCATGACTGCAGAGCCTCTGCCACAACTGCAGAGGTTCTTTGTTAATCGAGCTCTCAGAGTATCTAAGGAATATATACTCTGAATATGTAAGGGCGCTAAGGGGTATGCACTGAGGTGCAGTCATTTATTTTTAAACAGGGCCAGACGAGGACGCTGCCCTCTATTTTTGAAAATCGCTGCAGATTAAAGTTTAAAGTGCAGTGGTTTTTAAACATAGGAGGGATGCTCCCTCTTCCAGCCCTGTTTAACTATACATTGCAAATTAATTCCATTGGTGGAGCGCCAAAATCTATTAGTAATTCTGCATAACACAGAATTACCAGATTCCTCTGATTCTACCGGTGAAAAAGAAAATTCCGCCCACCCCCAAATGCAACTTCATTTGCTCTCCTTCTGCCCAAAACTATCTTCAAAACCAGCAGCAACACTTACAAAGCCAACACAACCAGAAACTCTGCTTTTCTTGCAGACAAGCTCAACATATCTGGTGGCTCTCTGCATACCTGAGCCCTCAACATCACCTGAGTGCAAAGTAATAAGTATAAAAAAGAAAGAACAAGGCATTAGGCCTTTTCCATCTATGCACCCAGGATATGGTGCAACATCCCCGTATCATTTAGGGCTTCCCCTGTGCTGCATTAATGGAGGATAGCATTAAAAACTCACCTCTTTAAAGAGCTCAACATCACTCTACATTATTACTCCACAAACCATCTGTGCCACCCAGCACTTGCTGATTTGATGCTCGACTTGTACAGTGCTCCACTGCCTTTTGTCTAGGTTTGGGCTATAGAAATATCATGTACATATCACATCCGCACATACAAATAAAGTACTTTCTAGTTTTTATGTAAATTAAAAAACACTACCGAGTATTTTTTATTTTTTGAGTTAGGCTATGTCTTTATATTGATTATAAATATGCATGGAAATTTGTTTTATTTTAAATATTTAATATATTTTTGGTTTGTTTGGACATTACAGTGTCTAAAACATATATTTTGAAATATATATTTGTGGTTTATCAGTTTGAATATTTAATCTGAATATATCAGCTTTCCCTAATTATCTTAGACTTAATTTAGAATGGCATATATGAACATGCCCACCCCCAATAGTGCCAACTTTCACCAATGTTTGTTGGACTGGATTTAAAATAATAAATCTGCCCTCAATTCCCCCCTTTATAAAATGTTCTCAATGTTTGTTGGACTGGAATTAGAATTGTAAATCTGATACGCTCACAATGTAAACATTTCTCGAGTGTTTGTTAGTTTAGTTATAGAAAAGAATATTTGACTCTCCACCCCAAATATATGCACTTTCCCCAATGTTGTTGGACTGAAGTAAGAATAGTACATTGGACCAACCAAATATGAGCTCAGATGCTTAGAAATATATGTTTAAATGAGGCTTATCCAAAGAGTAGCTTGTGAGCTACTGGCTCTCCTGAGTAACCCAGCCTACCATATTAGAAGCTTTTACTTGGTTAAATTAATATAAGTATACTTAAATGATGTATTAGAGGTGAAAATGTGTCTATTTTCATGACTCTTAAGCTGATGTTTGGAGAAAACGGTTGCATTTCCAAAATGTATTCAAATATGATCTTTGAGTGAGATAATGCAACATTGGGGAGACATATTCTATTATTATTTCCTAGGGCATTCCTGCTATGGTTGTTGTGTTATACATGTAGAGGCGTTCCAAATGGACACAGCCTTTTCTACGTTACTGCTGGCAACCTTACCTAATGAACTGAGGTAGCCACTGCTGGTAAAATTGCATTTGTGGTCCACTAATGTAAAATTGTCTGCTATGGTCGAAATTAAAACTCTGATAATAATAGAAGCTCATGACGATTTTCATTGAACATAAATTGCTCCTATTACAGTTTATGTTGGAGAACCCTGGCTTCGAGGTTTCTATGTTTATGATCATGTTTCTTAGACTGGAGTTTGAAATTTATATATGATAAATGAATATATTTTCTGATATAATGTCAATATTTCGGACCACAATAATGTTGTAGTCAATGTTTTGGCAAATTGCATTATTATGAGTTTGTGAAGCTGATATTTTGATGTTGAGATTGTGAAACTTATATTATGGCATAACAATATTTTTGTTGTCAATATTCTGAATTTCAACCACTACAATATACCTGTAAAATAAATATATATTTTTCAATTTACTATTCAATTTTTATTATCAAAGTGCACTTTTAATTAAAACCATTAACCCAGGAAGAATATATAAATGAAAAAGAAAATGTAAACTCTATAAAATAATTTATGAAAGGAGCATTTCATGGCAATTGGGTATATCTAAAAGTTTAAGTGCAAAGCTTAAAAGTGTTTTTTAAAAGTTTATATCGGAAAACATTCATGGATGTTGTTGGATTAGGCCCTTCTTGCAGGGTTATCCACAAACATTTTGCTTCTTCCTCCTATTTTTTCTGGCCTGTTGTTGTTGGCTATAGGACTTGGGGCACTTTATCACTGCTACTCAGTACTAAAGTGCATATGCTCTCTGTGTAAATTGTGAAGAAGATTGGTTATCCATGATTGCCATTTTGAGTTACTGGTAAGCCCCTAGTAAAGTGCACTAAGTGTGCCAGGGCCTGTAAACCAAATGCTACTAGTGGGTCAGCAGCACTGATTGTGCCACCCACATGAGTAGCCCTGAAAAGGTATCTCAGACCTGCCACTAAAGTGTCTTTGTGCAGTTTGCAAACTGCCATGTCAATATTTCAAGTGAATCCACTCGCCAGGCCCTAACCTTCCCTTTTCTTACACGTAAGGCACCCCTATGTTAGACCCTAGGTACCCCCTGGGCAGGGTGCAGTGTATATGAAAGGTAGGAAATTTACTGGTGTATGTGACATGTCCTGATAGTGAAATGCTGGCAATTCTGTTTTTCACTACTGAAAGGCTATCTGTCCAATAAGATAGAATGGGAAATACTTTGTATAACTTCTCATTGGGACAAGATAAAGAAATAAAGTTTAGGCTCTCTGAACTCAAAATTTGATAACACATCTTTTAGTAAAGATGGTTTTTCAAATTGTGTGTTTGGAAAGGCCACTTTTAGAAAGTAGGCCTTTTCTTGTTTAACCATTCCGTTTGCCTCTGCCTGTTTGTGTATTGACTGTCTGGTTTTGGAGTGACAGGGGCTTGGGATATGCATTCACTGTAGACAGCCACTTGGGATGGGGGGGTTGAGGTGTACCTGGCCTTTCCTAGATGACTCATAGCTGAGCTGAATTGGCTTGGTTGTATTTAGAGTAGTAGGAGGAGATTTTCCTCCTACTAGAGCATTCTGTCCATCAATTGTTCCTTTTGCATATGCCGCCCTAAGTGGGAAGGGTATGCCCAGACGTGGGCCCCATGCTCACTACACCACTGGATTCAAGCTAGCCTGGCTGATGAAGGGTGATGCCCTGAAACCAGTCCCAGGATGCTTGTTTCTGGTCCAGGGAGGACCCGGCATGGCAGTTTGGGCTGGACTGTTCCCACAAGGAACAGAGTCAAGACCGATTTGTGTTTCACTGGGTCCAAACTGGGGTGGTGTGGTGAGCAAAAGAATGATGGGTTAAACCCAGATCCTTGTGACTGGGGGTGAATGATTGCATTGTCCAGCATTCCCTCCATCAATTGTTTCTTTTGCATATGTTTTTCTGAAGCAGCACTGCTGTGCGAGAAGAATCTCCATGCATTAACGCGTCGCTGCCAAAATGAAGCAGCACCTGCCTCCGCTGCAAGAACTGATGCATCGACGGATCACGGCTAAAGAAACTGACACTGCGCAACTCAAGACCGCCGTATCGATCAGCAGAACTGACGCTTCCCATCTCGGTGGCTGTTTGGACTTGTGAATTTTGACGCATTTACAGGTACTTTTTGAGAACTCACACATCCATACTTTTCTTTGGACCAAGTTGTTTGAAACCTTTTTAAAGTCATATTCTTATTACATGTATGTTGGATTAATGTTGTTTTAGTCTTGGTGAGTTTAGATAAAGATACTTTATTTTTCCGAAACTGGTGTGGTGTCCATTTGTAGTGTTATCACTGGGATAAATCTGTCCGCTCGTGCCAAGCTACCCAGGGGGTGAGCAGAGGTTATCAAAGTGTGTATCTCCCTTACCATGACTAGAAACAAGGATTCTGATTTGGACAAAGGTACCTACCTCTGCTGACTAGAGACCCCCATTTGTAACAGATGTGATTATACAGAGAGATTCCAGGAGTCGGTGCATACTTCAAGGATCTTTTTATAGCGGATGGCCCAGGTCTGTCAGACTCCATGGTCAGCCTCCATTCATGTATGGTAAGTGTAGTGTTTTGTTTTGGCTTCAAAGATTCCCAGGAACTTTACCACCCTGATGTTAAGCTGTGTGTTTACTGGTTCAAGTGCCACAATAGTTCTGGCTTGCCTGCATATTCAAACGGCTGCTTGATTTAGGGCGTCCCGCAACATCGCTCTGCGGTCCTGTAACATCGCCAGACATAGGCAAAGAATGTGCATTTATGTATCTTTGTATGCCCTACAGAGCCTGCAATTTATCTTTGCTGATTTTAACCAGAGGGCTGATTGATCTATGGTTCGCTGGATGCCTGAAAAAAGGTGCATTATTTTAAGTTTGAGGTGATATTGAAATCCCAGGTCAAAATATGCTTGTGGATTTAAGGAAATCTAGGGGTTAATGCTTTGCCAGGCATGGATGAGCTTTGCCAAGTTCCCTTTTTCTTCTTGCATGGAAATCAATCTGTCAGATCTGTAAAGAATCTTTTTAGATTCGACAGGTGAGGGCCTTATTTCCCACAGCTAAGAGGCTTGCAGTAACTGCGGAGCATCACTGAGACATGGCGGTGGCGTAACCATCATGCACAAGAACAACATCAGCTGAACCATCTCCATTGACACACCTACCACCAACATGGAACTCTTGTTGTTCAAGCTGCATATCACCGCCAACTTCATCCTGAGTGGCACTGTCATCCGCAGACCACCAGACTCTGCACCAGCGTTGCCAACACCATTTTAGACTTCATCACACCAATCATCCTTGATGTAAGAAAATACATCTTCCTTGGTGAGCTGAGTAAGTGATATTCCTTGCCATGGTTCTGAACCTGTAATAGATTTTGATGATGTTGACTGATGTTTCAATTTCTCATTGTGTCAAATCATCTACTAGAATGAGAACTTCTTGGTGGAGAATTCAGTGAGATTATTATTTTTTTTACATTTACTTTTTCCTCATTTTGTCTTTCTAAAGGGTTAAAATATGTTATATTTTCAATCTCTTTCGCTGTTCCCCCCACAATAGTTCAGTCTGTATAATCCCTGTGGTATATCCCACGGAATGTTAGTATGGAACCTTGGGTGTGATTATTTTAACGGTATTTGTCAAATGAGCCTTTTAAAACTGAGACTAGCCTGTTTGCTCCTAAAAACTATTCTACACTTACTGTGTGCTCTTTCATCAATTCAACAGTCACCGAAATCAACCCCATCGCTGCCTCATGCGTCCACTTCCATTAGATGCTGAGGGAGATTTCCAAATGACTCTCGATCAATACCCAGAAAACCATGACACACAACCTCCTCACCAACACGTTGTGCAATGGGATCACCCTCTAGACTAGGATCAACACGCATCTCATCAAGAGGCTACAGACCATTTAGAACTTGGCAGTCATATTCACTCTCAACCTGCCATGATGGTATCACATCTCACCTAACCTCAAGGAGCAACACAAAACGATGATTGACAGAATGCTGAACATTGTCAATCACCCCAGTTTGGACCCGGCCACGTGAAAATCAGTCTTTAGTCTGCTCCCTATGGCTGCAGTCCAGGCCGAACTGCCAGGCCAGGTCTTCCCTGGACCGGAAAACAAGCATCCTGGGACTGGTTTCGGGGCATCTTCAGTCAGGCTAGCCTTAATCCAGTGGCATAGTAGGCACGGGATCCACGTCTGGGCATATCCTTCCCACTTAAGGTGACTAAAGCAACACAAAAAGATGATGATCGGAATGCTGAACATGTGGCAGAACATCGGGGCATATTCACTAATCTTTCACACAACACTGGGCAGAAAACAAAGTTCTGTGAAATGGAGAGAGTAGAAATGCTCAATATATACAAAGATATGGAGCATTTCTGCTCTCTTCTTGCACTGTGTCTAGTCTAGCGCCAACACAAGCACTCTTGCACCATATTGTTAGGGTGCCTGCACTATAGGCAGAATTTATTTTGTGCAGGAAGGGAATAGTAATAGGGAGAAATAAAGATATTTCTCCTCTTTACATCTGTTTTGGGAGACGTAACATTTTGGTGCAATCTCTGCTTTACTCAACATTGTAAATCTAGGATTGCGTCAAAATCCATTGGTGGATGCATGAGAATGGCCATGCTCCACCCATGGAACACCTTCCTGATTGCACTCTCGTGTCGTGAACATTGTAATGTAATTGTATTTTCTTTCCTTTAATTTTTGGGTGCCAGAAGGTATTACCTCCTGACCATGAGGTGTGGAACAATTTTGATACAGGGAAGCATTCTATGACAGGAAAAGAGCGAACCCTTTCAGCACTCCTGAATACGTTAAAAATTGTAAATCCTTCAACAAATTAATGATTAGAATAAACTTTATTTTGATGCTTTATTTCTCATTCTTTATTTTCAGTTTACTTTATTTTCTTCTTTGTTCCTTTTATAATGTTAATTTCACATTATCTTTATTAATGATCATTGAGCTTCACATAATTAACGGGGTCCCCAATGCATTTCGGGCTGTTGCCCTTCATCCTTATTCATACTTTCCAGGACTTACCTGACGACGGATTCATCTGTCTTCACATATACTCACAGGCAAACACCCCCTGATGAAGGGCAACTGAAAATAATGAGTGAGAAATACAGCATCAAAATAAAGTTTATTGGAATCATTAATCCTTGATTTAACATCCTTTAAAAGGATCTTGACAGTCTCAAATCTGGCTCTCCCAGAGACTCTCTTCCTGTAGCTGTGCTGCAGAAGCTGGAGTTGCCATCTTTGAAGCTAACCATGGACTTACTCAATGCTTTCTTACAGGAAGCAATTGTTACGCCTGCATGGAAGCACGCTATGGTCCTTCCACTCTTAAAAAAACCTAATGCAGATTCGACACAACTCTCTAACTTTCGGCCTATTTTATTACTCCCGATTTTTTCAAAAGTGGTGGAAAAACACATTAATTTACAACTGACTCATTTCACTGATGCTCAAAAGTTTCTACACCCTTCACAGTCCGGCTTTAGAGCTGGCTTCTCGAAGGAAACTACTCTTCTTGGAGTAACAGAGATGATGAGAAGCCGTCTGGATGCTGGAGAAACTGTGTCACTCATATTACTTGATTTGAGTGCTACTTTCGACATGGTGTCTCATACCGTGTAATTGAAAGCTTCACAATCAATGGGTGTCACTGGCCCACACTAAATTGGCATACTGATTTTTTGATAGACCGCACATTCCAGGTTTTCTCCTCTGGGGCCTACTCCAAAACCCATGTATTACCTTATGGAGTACCGCAGAGCTCCATTCTCAGCCCCCTACTATTTAATGTCTACCTTAGACCTCTGGCTGCCATTGCTGAAGATGCAGGGTTGTCTATTTTCTCTTAAGCTGATGAAACCCAAATAATGTTTTCTCTCTCTGTTGAACAAACGTCTAAGTCATCTTCTCTTCAGAGTGGACTGCGGAATATTGCAAGTTGGATGCAAACCAACTTGCTTAAACTCAATGACGAAAAGACGAAATTACTAATTTTGGGTAAAAATCAAGATCTTTGGGGCCCTCAACATTGGCCTTTTGAAATGGGGCTTTGCCACAGCCTAAGCACAAGGTCCGTAACCTAGGCGTTATCATTGATGACCAACTATCAATGAAGCAACAAGCGGTGAAGGTGGCTTCAACCTGTTTCACTATCCTTAAAAGGCTTAAAAAAATCCTCTGGATGTTGCCTGGGTCCACTCAAAGAACTGTGGTCCAGGCTCTTATCACTTCCAGATTGGATTATGGTAACAGCCTATATTTGGGAGCCAAAAGGGATGTGGTACGTAAACTACAGGTGGTGCAGAATGCGGCTGCTCTGCCAGGTTCCTAGAATGGCCCCCATCTCAGGTTATCTTCAGGACCTTCACTGGCTCAGTTTGGAAATGCAGACTAAATTCAAAGCCCTGAGCTATATGTTTAATTGGGCAAAGGCTCCCTAATACCTAAATGTCCTAGCTCACCCGTACGCACCATCGCGCCTTCTCCGCTCTGCCACTCAGGCCAGGTTTTCGGTCCCTAAGACCAGATTGTCATGCATGGGGGTCAGTCCTTTTCCTGTCTGGGCCCTTCCATGTGCAACTCCCTCCCCTTGCCACTTCAAAATGAAACAGCTTTCGAGAATTTATTAAAGGGCTTAAACACCTGGCTGTTTAATCAATAGATCTTCCTTCTTCGTTCTGCTCCTGTCAGGCGGCTCCGGCAAACCTTCGGGTAGCTGTTGTGCCTTACAAGAATAAATAACATAACATAACATTGCATTGTGGCTGCTCCGAAAAAGTGGCTTGACCACAACAAAAGGTTTTTGTGAGTCTGTGCCCTTGTATCACTTTTCCCACCCTAGTGCATAAAGAAACCATTCCTTTGCTGGTTTTGTGTAGCTAAATGCTACTTGATTATATTGAACTTCTAGTTCATGCTTTAAATTGACTACAAAGTCATCAGTAACTGAAGCACAAGCAACACTGTGACCAGCAAAAGTAGTTGAAACAACAAATGTTTAGCATGAGCTTGATTCATCCAAGGTTTCAACTGTGTTGCAGCTACAGCAGACTACTTAATACTTTTTGGGTGCACAGACCTTGCCATAACACCAATAGGGTTGTGTAGGAAAGACCCATTTTTTGACACTGTTTACTTTAAGTTTTTTAGAAACCAAAACCTTTTTTCAAAGGCTTCTGTTTAGGACACCTGTGATTTCATGCTGTCTTGATTGATTGCTGTAGGGGAGATTTCTTCCTTAGGAGATTTGAAGGTCCCAACTGCTTACATTTTTCTTGGAGGGGGAATAAAAGCATTAAATATGGTGTATGGAGTTTTAACTTTTATTTTTCCTGAAGCAAGAAACCTAATTTCCAGCCACATGAAGGATGAAACATCCAGAGTTAGATAGAAATGGTCTGAGGAATGACCTGTATGCCACAGGGTAAAGAACGGGGGCTAGGACCTTGGGGGTGAGGGGGTAGAACTCCTTGGACAGTGGAGAGGGGCTCTGCCAAAGAGAACTTGATGCAGGAGGATGGGGAGCTGCCAGGGCAGGAACAATAGGAGCAGTAGGGTATAGGACGTCCTATGCCAGGTGCTCTTTTGGGGATCCCTCTCCACTTGGATCTCGTGTAAGTGGAAGAATTTCCCACCCTAATTAATTTCTGATTAATCTGTCCTTTTTTGTTTTTACCTACACATGGCTTGCTTTGTGCTTGGGAAATCTCTTGTAAAAGAAATAAAAAATATTAAATATTAAAAGGGGCTTAGATACTACTCATTAGTCACCTTTACTTGCCATTGCTTGAGTCACACATAACTCTTGTTTCTTTGTTTCCTATCAGTCAGCACTCCTCCTGGCCTCCAGCTTCCTCCTCCTAGCCTTGGAGTCTTCATCCATGCTGTGGAGCTTGGACCAAGTACTGCTTCCTGTGGCCAGTTTTATTTCACTGGTCAGCTCCTGCATGTACTCTTTTTTATTTTATTTCCCAGCATGCAAAGATAGTGCATGTGTTTGCAGTCCCTCTCCTTCATCCCTGCCCTCCTTCCTCATTACATAGTTACCCTCCTCTATGTGGTGCAACCCTCCCCATGTGACCGTCCGCTGGCCGTTTTCAAATCCACCCGCCCTACTCCTGCTCCCAGTGATTACACCCAACCCCCTTCAGTCCTTACCGCCACCTCTCTGATGTCTTGCCCACACTCCTCCCTCTTGTTGTTCCCTTCACTGGGACTGACATGTTTTTAGGAGCAGAAATGGAGCTTTCACTTGCCCCTGCTTCTGCTGTGCTCTGTTAGCAAACACGACAGAGGGAATTCACACTCCGGATTCCTTTGTCTTTCCTGTTGCTTGTCTATGGCTTGGCTCCTTCCAGTGACATGGCTGCCATTATTTCCCTTCGATGTCCTACATCACTCTGAGCTTGAACATCGACGTTTCTGCATGGAATTATGTTTTTAATCCTGGTTGTTGGAGAAGGCAGGTGTGAGAAAGGTGTGGATGCAGCCTACACAATGGAGTATATGGATCCGTACTATCAAACATTTCACCGATGGCTGGATTAGGAATTGGTTCACACGTCTGCCCAATAGTTGTAAGCAGGGATCCACAGTTCATGGGATGTAATGCCCACCTCTACAGTGAATATGCAGGCTCCAGAAGCGGGCAGCAAGCTGGAACTCTAGTGATATTGAAAATACAGATTTTTAGAGGTGTTGAGGCATGCGCATTGTGAGTTAGTTTCTCTTCTAGTGGAGAGAGTGTTACGCTCCCTCACCATTATTTTGCAGTGGGCCCTTGCAGTTTGGCATTACACCACTAAACATAAAGGCACAGCTACAGTGACACTGCATCCAGAACTGAAAGTCCTTGGAGCTTAGAGTAGCACATTTAACTTGATATATTTATCAGCAGATATGCTGTAGCTAGGTGCAGAATTACTCAGTTGTAGAATTGTGCTTAGGAGCAGCAGTACCTAAACACAGAGAATGTGTTCATCCCAAAGGACAAAAGTGCATGGTTACTTCACGTACATACCTGAAATATAAGGTATACCACACCAGTCTGATTCAAGTTTGTCTCAGGAACAGAACAGATATAGTGTTGCCAGATGCAATATCAGCTTCTCTTGCATACAAAAGAGGAACAGCACAACAGCAGCAATTCAATATTTCTTCTACACACAGAGAACACTAACAGCTGAGGCCACGCAAGCAATAGTCACTTCGACCCAGCCTGATCCGGTTCACAGTCTATTGAAAGATTATCCGACTGGAAGAAGTGACTTAAAATGAGTCTCCCCAGAAAACACAAAGGCTGACCTGGCAGAAGCGTGCTGGTAAATGGAGCACGATGACTGGTAGAATCACTGTGAACTGCCCTTTAACGAAGTATTTTTAAAATAATATTGATTTTGTGCTTATAAGCTCTTTCACCAATGTAAAAGTAAGCCAAGTATGGGAAGAGCATGTTCCATGTGCACAACTCAGTGACACAGGGAGAATAGTGCAATATAGGTGACTAGATAGTACATACCTCATTCTGCTCAAGAATGAGAGCACTTAACAGTGCATTAACGCGCTTCAAGGTGGAGAATTCCCATTGACCATCTCCTTGTATGATAACATAATTGATTGTATAGGCCTCATTTAGGTGGCCCTAGTGGCACGTTCGCACCTCTGGAGCATCACTTTTTTGATGCTCCTGTGGCGCAATATGCTGCAGCATATTTGCAAGGCTATGCAAAGCCACTGTACATGGCTTTTCATTACCTTGTAAATATGTGCCCCTTTCACGCAGAACAATGCGTGAAAGGGGCTTTCCATGGGTGTTGCTGTGAGAATCTGAAGCATTCGTGGAATTGTAAACCTGGGGATGCGTCAGATTACTACACCTCCCTAGGTAGGCATAGGGGAGGTGCAATGAGGAAAAATACTTTTATTGCTCGTTGTTTTTTCCTTTTTCTATGCATGATGCATTCTGCAGCACACATAGAAAGAGGAAAATGTTATCAATCAATGGACAAACAAAGCAAACACAAGGAGATGATGGACGGAGCGCTGAAACTTTTCAGACACTCACCCCCAGTCACAGATCTGGGTTGAATACATCATCCTTCTTTATCTCACTTCACCGCCTCAGTTCAGACCCAGCTATATGCAAATCAGTCTTGACCCTGTGCCTCATGGGAACAGTCCAGCCCAAACTGCTAAGTTGGGTCTTCCCTGAACCAGAAGCACACTTCCTGGGACTGGTTTTGGGTTAACAGCCCTCATCAGCCAGGCTAGCTTCAATCCAGTGGCAAAGTGAGCAAGGGATCCACGTCTGGGCATACCCTACCAACTTAGGGTGAACAAAGAGAACACAAGGAGATGAAGGACAGAGCGCTGAATCCTTTCAGACACTCACCCCCAGTCAGAGATCTGGGTTGAATCCGTCATCGTTCTTTAGCTCACTTTGCCACCCCAGTTCAGACCCAGCTTTATGCAAATCAGTCTTGACCCTGTGCCGCATGGGAACAGTCCAACCCGAACTGCTAAGCCAGGTCTTCCCTGAACTGGAAACAAGCATCCTGGGACCGGTTTCAGGGTAACACTGCTCATCAGCCAGTCTAGCTTGAATGCAGTGGCAAAGTGAGCAAGGGACCCATGTCTGGGCATATCCTACCAACTTAAGGCGAACATAGCTAATACAAGGAGATTATGGATGGAGCGCTGAAACTTTTCAGACACTCACCCCCAGTCACAGATCTGGGTTGAATCCATCATCGTTCCTTAGCTCACTTCGCCACCTCAAGTTCAGACCCAGCTATATCCAAATCAATCTTAAGTCTTGACCCTGTGCCTCATTGGAAAAGTCCAGCCTGAACTACAAAGCCAGGTCTTCCCTGAACCGGAAACAAACATCCTCGGACCGGTTTCGGGGTAACACCCCTCATCAGCCAGGCTCGCTTGAACCCATCAGCAAAGTGGGCAAGGGACCCACGACTGGGCATACTCTACCAACTTAGGGCGAACAAAGCAAACACAAGGAGCTGATGGAAGGAGCGCCGTTGGAGCATCACTTTTTTGATGCTCCGTGGGTGTTGCTGTGGGTGTTTGCATGCAACACCAGTGGAATCTGAAGCATTCCCAGATTTAGGAGGAATCATAGACCTGGAGATGCGTCAGATTCCTATGCCTCTCCATGGGGTGCAATTAGGAGAAATACTTGTATCGCTCCTTGTTTTTTCCTTTTTCTATGCACAATGCATTCTGCAGCACGGATAGAAAGAGGAAAATGTCATCAATCAAGGGACACCTTCCTGCACCAAAACAATCATGTCCGCAACGCAGGCACAGTTGCAAAATGACTCAAGGGTGTCTGTGTTGGCGCATGGCTGAATTTGTGCTCCGGCACAGGGGAGAAGGACAGCAATATGCCGTACCTTGTATACATAGTGCATTCCTGCCCTTTTATTTTGATGCATGGCAGTGCATCAGGAAGGTCTGCTTTGCTTTGGTATGGCAAAAGTTTGTAAATGAAGCCCTATTTACCTGGCTGATATAACACACTTGTCATAGCTGGTCACAGCACTCTCTGACCCTCATTTACAAGAAACTGACGCATTGCTGCGTTAAGACAGTGATGCGTCAGTTTTCTTGCACCTGTGGTAGAAACCCTTGTGCCACCATGGATGCGCCATATTTACAGTACTGCGCTGAGTGGCGTAGGTTTTTTTGCACGTTGCTGGAGTTAGTGTGAAAACCGAAGCAACTCCAGCAATGCATCAAAGTACTAATGTATTAGAGAATGAAAAGGTGACAAAGTCACCTTGCGCTCAAACATATTAGTCCAGGATGTGATGCATGCAAGTGGGCATAGTGCATACTTACCATATGTGGCCCACTTACCTCATGACTTGATTGCATATTGCATTCAAGCCAGTACAGCTAGTGTGGTCCCTTGAGCAATGCCAATGTGTCATCCCTACCCCTGCGTTTGGCAGGCGTAGGGATTGTGGCGCATTGAGGGCACAGAGGCAGGATGCGCCCCCAAAAAGTGGTAAATACTACTGCATCAGTTTCACGGTAGACGTTTCTGATAGAACACCTGCCTTGCATAAATTAAAATCTGAGATGGCGCAGGAGATTCTCACGCAGGTGAAAACTGGCACAATCTGTAAAAAAGTGACGCACATGCATCCATGTAAATATAGAGCAGATGCAGCGTTCCCTTTCCCCCCAAAAAAGTGACCCTATGATGGCGCAAGGGCGTTGGTAATAAGCCCCTTTGTTTTTTTCAAGCAATGTTGCACAGCAGTTCACGCTGCTGTGCAACCTTTGAAAAAACATTGATAAAGCCAATAGATCTTGCATAGCTGAAACCTATATACTTTGCCAATGCTTGTTTATACTTCACAAGCTTCACACTTTACAAACCTTGTAAGATTTAAAATAACAATTAGGCAGAGGTGCAAAATGTGAGACTTCCAGGCTGTGAAATCCCCTATGAAGGATAACCCATGGGGGGACAAAGATTCGGCCGTCAAAGTAGTCTTCAGGGTGAATACTATGAACGTTCTCACTTAAATTATCCTTTACAGCATTTGGAAATGATAGATCAGCGTGAATTCTATGCACCTCCAACGACAGGCAGTGTTCTGAAAGCCCTCATGAGTGAGCACCACGTCACATTCTAGATGGCATTAATACAGCATACAATGCTTGCAGTACAATTAGTTTGGCCTTGGTGGGAACATAAACAACTCCCTCTTTGCACTAAAGCCATAATCACTCGACGATAGATGCGTATCCACTTGCACACATATATCTACACAAGGGCTAGCTAGAATCGGTTGTGGCAGAGTGGAGCAGTGATGCAAGATTTTATTTATTCATTTAAGAGAAGTTTCTGTCAAAAGAAAACACTTGCCAAACAACATGCACATGTTGCCTAGGCTTCTGAGTAATTGCACGTGGCGGCCATGTTATGGAAATTATTTTTAGGTGCTTCAGTTAATCAATACTTTTGGCAAGATGGGAATGACCTGGAGGTAGGTAACACATTTTTTCACTGCCGACCATATTTTGTCCATAGTGATCAAATCTTTCTTCTCTTGAGTCTGTTTATCATTGATTACTGTGACCAGGCACCTTTTCAAAATAAGGAACGATTCAAGAGGCATTGTCTAATGCGTGCCTTGACATCTATGTTATATTAATTCTGACTTATGTGTTAATACATGAGTATATCGATGTTTTCCCTTGTCTGCAGGTGGTTAAATAAAAAAGCAGCTCCCTGTTAAAACATTTTCTGGACTAAACATGGTAACACTGCCTTGAAGTAGCCAACTGGAAGAAGATCACAACTGTGACACAGTTTGACATCAAAGCCTGTGAGGTATTTGTAAGTAAGACATGGCCTAGTCTGTGGTTAGTTTGAGTCAGAGTTGGAGGTAGGTCTGAGGCACGGAAGGCATTTTTAGAGACCTGGACTTTAATTTTCATGATCAAAGTTTAACCCAGGACAAGAGAGAAAAAAAAAAAATGGGAAGATAGAATGTAGAAAAAATTGGGAAAAGTGACAGAAAGCAGAATGAAAAAGTATTCGCAAGAGTGAGATAAGTGACCAGATGAAGAGGGTGATGGGAAAAATGTTTGATGGAACCATGATTGCCATTACCATGCATGCCATTACTCTGCTGTCAGTACAATGACAACAACACTACTACTCAAGCCATTACCACGCAACTCTTTACCACGCACATACCTATACTACACATGCCGTTACAACAATTTCTCATTGTAAAGGCATGTATGGTAAAGGCATATGCATGGTAAGAGTCTAACAGATAAGTAGTAAGTAAGTATATATACATATTACCTATTGGCAGTCACAACATTCTATTTGGAATAACTTTGGCGCCAGTTGACGAATCTTCGTGAAATTTTCAAAACTGGTGGGCGCTCAGGGCCGCTCCGATCCTGAAAGTCTCGGGGTGATTTGTCAAGCGGGCGCCGAGAAAAAAAGGGGGTCCCAAAATGTGTTTTCCCCATGCAATTTCTATAGGAACCTTTAATCGCAGCTACAGCCCGAACTGCTGTACGGAATTACACCAAATTTGACAAAAAGGTAGTCCTTGGCTCACAATCGTGTCTTTTGGTTAAATGGTGTAAATCCGTTCAGTAGTTCCTGAGAAAATCAAAAGTAAAATCATAGATATATCTAGACGGAGCCTAACCACACGTCTCATCGTGAGATCTGATTGGCTGACAGCACTTCATCCAAGAAGTGTTGGCAGCCATCTTGGGACCAATATACATGATAGCACCTCATTTAAAAGCATTGAAGTTAATAGAAGGTTTTAAGACTTTAATTACATTATACATCATTTGTTGATGGTACTATACTCATTTTAGGAATTGTGGTGTGTTCTAAGGTGATTTTACCATGTGAAAAAGCCTTCTGCTGGGATATCATGAATCATGTTTGAGAGAAAACTATTTTCTCATGCTTTTCCCACAGAGGTTTGGGAGGTGATCTATAAGCTAAACTGAGAGCATATTTTCTGTAAATTCACATTATCTTTCTCAGTCATGTGAGAATGAAGTCTGACATGCTCAGTAAAACATGTACATCCAACAAGGGCAGAGACTGTCAGTTGATTCCTTTGTGTTCCACTGCAGCTTCCCAGAGTGTTCTAAAGAACAACTAGAGCGCTAACGGTCCTACTTATGACACACGTATGGCACACCTGAAGCCATCTTGATTGGAATAAAGTGGTAACTCTTAAAACATTTAATTTAAAAAGGAACAAAATGAGGGGGTTCATTTTGCCATAGAAAGTATGATTAGTGCTGCAGAAAGAAAAATTAGGGCACATTTTGAGTGACTTCTCAAATCCTCTTCTATTTCATTAAAAAATTCTGACATGCAGACTGAAACATGCACTTTCAATACCAGCAGCAGACTTCCCTGGTGAGCAGTAGCTTTACTACAGTGATTTAATAAGCAACTAGAGTACTAACATTCTGAATTTATGGCAAATGTGTGACACAACTGAATGCCTTCTTGATGGAATCAAAGTAAAAAACTGAAAGTATTCCTACTGAGGAGACTGTAGTAAATGAGGAAATTAGGAAACTTCATAACAGATAAGTCTCCCAAGATGGCCACCAGAGACAAAAGAGCCCAAATGCAGCACAAATATCACCCAGATGTAGCCCAATGACAGAATGTCCCAGAGTGTTCTAAAGAACAACTAGAGCGCTAACAGTCTTACTTATGACAAAAGTATGGCACACCTGAAGTCATCTTGATTGGAAATAAGTGGTAACACTTAAAACATTTAATTTGCAAAGGAACAAAATGAGGGGGTTCATTTTGCCATAGAAATTATGATTAGTGCTGCAGAAAGAAAAATTAGGTCACAATTTGACTTCTCAAATCCTATTCTATTTCATTAAAAAATTCTGACATGCAGACTGAAACATGGACTTTGAATACCAGCAGCAGACTTTACTACATTGATCTAATGAGCAACTAGAGTGCTACCATTCAGAATTTATGGCAAATGTGTGACACATCTGAATGCCTTCTTGATGGAACCAAAGAAAACAAGCATTGAAAATGCAATAGGTCTCGTTTAAGTTGTACATAACATGCATATGTATGCATATATGTATATGTATATGTATGCATGCATTTCTATGTGTATTTATATAGATATGAAGATTATATATATGTGTGTGTATATATATATATACACATACATATATATGAATGCATATGCATATATATGCATATATATGTGCATATGTGTGCGTGTAGAGAGAGGTAGAGAGAGGTAGAGAAGTAGAGGTGTAGAGGTAGAGAGGTAGACGTAGAGAGGTAGAGGTGGAGAGGTAGAGGTAGAGAGGTAGAGAGGTAGAGAGGTAGAGAGTAGTAGAGAGAGAGGTAGAGAGAGATAAAGAGTAGAGAGTGAGTAATAGAGAGTAGAGAGTGAGTAGTAGAGAGTAGTAGAGATTAATAGAGAGAGTAGCAGAGAGTGAGGAGTAGAGAGTGAGTAGTAGAGAGTAGTAGAGAGTGAGAAGTAGAGAGTGAGTAGTAGAGACTGAGAAGTAGAGAGTAGTAGAGAGTGAGTAGTAGAGTGAGTAGTATAGAGTAGTAGAGAGTAGTAGAGAGTGAGTAGTAGAGAGTGAGTAGCAGAGAGAGAGTAGTAGAGAGTAGTAGAGAGTGAGTAGTAGAGTGAGTAGTAGAGCGTAGTAGAGAGTAGTAGAGAGTGAGGAGTAGAGAGTGAGTAGTAGAGAGTAGTAGAGAGTGAGAAGTAGAGAGTGAGTAGTAGAGACTGAGTAGTAGAGAGTAGTAGAGAGGGAGTAGTAGAGAGTGAGTAGCAGAGAGAGAGTAGTAGAGAGTAGTAGAAAGTGAGTAGTAGAGTGAGTAGTAGAGAGTAGTAGAAAGTAGTAGAGAATGAGTAGTAGAGAGTGAGAAGTAGAGTGAGTAGTAGAGAGTGAGTAGTAGAGAGAGAGTAGTAGAGCGAGAGTAGTAGAGAGTGAGTAGTAGAGAGTAGTAGAGAGTGAGTTGTAGAGAGTGAGTAGTAGAGAGAGAGCAGTAGAGAGCAGTAGAGTAGTAGAGAGTGAGTAGTAGAGAGTGAGTAGTAGAGAGTAGTGGAGTAGTAGAGAGTGAGCAGTAGAGAGTAGTAGAGAGTGAGTAGTAGAGTGATTAGTAGAGAGTAGAAGAGAGCGAGTAGTAGAGAGCAAGTAGTAGAGAGTGTGTAGTAGATAGTGAGTAGTGAAGAGTAGTAGAGAGTGAGTAGTAGAGAGTAGTAGAAAGTGAGAAGTAGAGAGAGTAGTAGAGAGTAGTAGAGAGAGTAGTAGAGAGTAGTAGAGAGTGAGCAGTAGAGTGAGTAGTAGAGAGTAGTTGACATCGAGTAGTAGAAAGTGAGTAGTAGAAAGTGAGTAGTAGAGAGTGAGTAGAGAGAGAGTAGTAGAGAGTGAGTAGTAGAGTAGTAGAGAGTGAATGCTAGAGAGAGGTAGAGAGTAGTAGAGTGAGTAGTAGAGAGTAGTAGAGAGTAGTAGAGTAGTAGAGAGTGAGTAGTAGAGAGTGAGTAGTAGAGAGAGTAGTAGAGAGTAGTAGAGTAGTAGAGAGTGAGTAGTAGATAGTGAATAGTAGAGAGCGAGTAATAGAGAGTGAGTAGTAGAGAGTGTGTAGTAGAGAGTGAGTAGTAGAGAGTAGTAGAGAGTGAGTAGTAGAGAGAGTAGTAGAGAGTGAGAAGTAGAGAGAGTAGTAGAGAGTAGTAGAGAGTGAGTAGTAGAGTGAGTATTAGAGAGCAGTTGAGAGCAAGTAGTAGAGAGTGAGTAGTAGAGAGTGAGTAGTAGAGAGTGAGTAGAGAGAGAGTAGTAGAGAGTGAGTAGTAGAGTAGTAGAGAGTGAGTGGTAGAGAGTAGTAGAGAGTAGTAGAGTGAGTAGTAGAGGGTAGTAGAGAGTAGTAGAGTAGTAGAGAGTGAGTAGTAGAGAGGGAGTAGTAGAGAGAGTAGTGGAGAGTAGTAGAGTAGTAGAGAGTGAGTAGTAGAGAGTAGTAGAGAGTGAGTAGTAGAGAGTCAGTAGTAGAGAGTGAATAGTAGAGAGTGAGTAGTAGAGAGTCAGTAGTAGAGAGTAGTAGAGTGAGTAGTACAGAGTGAGTAGTAGAGAGAGAGAAGTAGAGAGTAGTAGAGAGTGAGTAGTAGAGTAGTAGAGAGTGAGTGGTAGAGAGTAGTAGAGTGAGTAGTAGACAGTAGTAGAGAGTGAGTAGTAGAGAGTAGTAGAGAGTACTAGAGAGTGAGTAGTAGGGAGTAGTTGAGAGTGAGTAGTAGAGAGAGAGTAGTAGAGAGTGAGTAGGAGAGAGTGAGTAGGAGAGAGTAGTAGAGAGTGAGTAGTAGAGAGTGAGTAGTAGAGAGTAGTAGAGTTGTAGAGAGTGAGTAGTAGAGAGTGAGTAGTAGAGAGTGAGTAGTAGAGAGAGAGTAGTAGAGAGTAGTAGAGAGTCAGTAGTAGAGTGTCAGTGTCAGTCTGTCAGTGTCAGTCAGTCAGTCAGTGTCAGTAATCAGTGTCAGTCAGTGTCAGTCAGTGTCAGTCAATCAGTGTCAGTCAGTGTCAGTCAGTCAGTGTCAGTCAGTCAGTGGCAGTCATTGTCAGTCAGTCAGTGTCAGTCAGTCTGTGTCAGTCAGTCAGTGTCAGCTAGAGCAGCTCTGCTGACCTGGTTCTCTGGCTCTAAAGCAGCTCTGCTGACCTAGTTATCTCCCTCTAAAGCAGCTCTGCTGACCTGGTTTCTCTGGCTCTACAGCAGGTCTGCTGACCTGGTTCTTTGGCTCTAGAGCAGCTCTGCTGACCTCGTTCTTAGGCTACAGAGCAGCTCTGCTGATCTGGTTCTCTGGCTCTACAACAGCTCTGCTGACCTGGTTCTCTTGCTCTAAAGCAGCTCTGCTGACCCGGTTCTATTGCTCTAAAGCAGTTCTGCTGACATGGTTCTCTAGCTCTAGAGCAGCTCTGCTGACCTGGTTCTCTCCCTCTAGAGCAGCTCTGCTGACCTGGTTCTCTCCCTCTAAGCAGCTCTACTGACCTGGTTTCTCTGGCTGTACAGCAGCTCTGCTAACCTGGTTCTCTGGCTCTAGAGCAGCTCTGCTGACCTGGTTCTTAGGCTCTAGAGCAGCTCTGCTGACCTGGTTCTCGGGCTCTAAAGCAGCTCGGCTGACCTGGTTCTATGGCTCTAAAGCAGCTCTGCTGACTTGGTTCTCTGGCTCAAGGGCAGCTCTGCTGACCTGGTTCTCTGGCTCTAAAGCAGCTCTGCTGACCTGATTCTCTGGCTCTCAAGCCGCTCTGCTGACCTGGTTCTCTGGCTCTAGAGCAGCTCTGCTGACCTGGTTCTCTCCCTCTAGAGCAGATCTGCTGACCTGGTTCTCTCCCTCTAAGCAGCTCTACTGACCTGGTTTCTCTGGCTCTACAGCAGCTCTGCTGACCTGGTTCTCTGGCTCTAGAGCAGCTCTGCTGACCTGGTTCTTAGGCTCTAGAGCAGCTCTGCTGACCTGGTTCTCGGGCTCTAAAGCAGCTCTGCTGACCTGGTTCTATGGCTCTAAAGCAGCTCTGCTGACTTGGTTCTCTGGCTCAAGGGCAGCTCTGCTGACCTGGTTCTCTGGCTCTAAAGCAGCTCTGCTGACCTGATTCTCTGGCTCTCAAGCCGCTCTGCTGACCTGGTTCTCTGGCTCTAAAGCAGCTCTGCTGACCTGTTTCTCTCCCTCTAGAGCAGCTCTGCTGATCTGGTTTCTCTGGCTCTACAGCAGCTCTGCTGACCTGGTTCTCTGGCTCTAGAGCAGCTCTGCTGGCCTGGTTCTTAGGCTCTAGAGAAGCTCTGCTGACCTGGTTCTCTGCCTCAGAAACAGCTCTGCTGACCTGGGTCTATGGGTCTAAAGCAGCTGTGATGACCTGGTTCTCTGGCTCTAGAGCAGCTCTGCTGACCTGGTTCTCTGGCTCTAAAGCAGCTCTGCTGACCTGGTTCTATGGCTCTAAAGCAGCTCTGCTGACCTGGTTCTCTGACTCTAGAGCAGCTCTGCTGACCTGGTTCTCTGGCTCTAAAGCAGCTCTGCTGACCTTGTTCTCTCCCTCTAAAGCAGCTATGCTGACCTGGTTCCTCTGTCTCAAGAGCAGCTCTGCTGACTTGGTTCTCTGGCTCTAAAGCAGCTCTGCTGACCTGGTTCTCTCCCTCTAAAGCAGCTCTGCTGACCTGGTTCTCTGCCTCTAGAGCAGCTCTGCTGACCTGGTTCTATGGCTCTAAAGCAGCTCTGCTGACCTGGTTCTCTGGCTCCAGAGCAGCTATGCTGACCTGGTTCTCTGGCTCTAAATCAGCTCTGCTGACCTGGTTCTCTCCCTCTAAAGAGCTCTGCTGACCTGATTCTTTGGCTCTAAAGCAGTTCTGCTGACCTGGTTCTCTGCCGCCAGAGCAGCTCTGCTGACCTGGTTCTATGGCTCTAAAGCAGCTCTACTGACCTGGATCTCTGGCTCTAGAGCAGCTCTGCTGACCTGGTTCTCTGGCTCTAAAGCAGTTCTGCTGACCTGGTTCTCTCCCTCTAAATCAGCTCTGCTGACCTGGTTTCTCTGACTCTACAGCAGCTCTGCTGACCTGGTTCTCGGCCTCTAGAACAGCTCTGCTGACCTGGGTCTCTGGCTCTAGAGCAGCTCTGCTGACCTTCTTCTTAGGCTCCAGAGCAGCTCTGCTGACCTGGTTCTCTGGCTCTACAACGGCTCTGCTGACCTGGTTTCTCTGGTTATACAGCAGCTCTGCTGACCTGGTTCTCTGCACTCACAATGCATGCACCCGACTTCGCGAAAATATATTTAAAAATAAGAAAAGTTTATTATAAGTACAAATATATTATTTTAATGAATATCTTCGATAATCTCATGCCCTAATATGTATATTAAAGACACATACATATCATTTTGGATCATACATTTTTTTTGCGGGAGTCGGGCACCCATTTCACCCCAGCACGTATTTGACGTCACGCGGGACCCGCCACCGCTCAAGCATCTCGTACCGTAATGCCCATATGTCGCGAATGCGCGGGAGCAGGAGTCGCGGACTGGTCGCACATCACGTAATATTAAATGTATATGATGTAACTGAAAAGCACGCAGCCATCGCTCACCGTACGCGGATCCTTCATGACTTTTCTAAAATGGCGGCTAGAATCCGCGCCCCCACCGTGATGTGTAGGCTTTGAGTGCGCGAAATTGGAATTTTTTTTGTAAAAGAAAATAATATAAATATATTAAAATAAAAAATGAAAACAAAAAAATTAATCAATATTTCAGTTTGAATTTTTTTTGCAGTTTTCAGAAAAATATATAATGTTATTTATTGAATAACATATTTATAAATAAACAGTTAAAAAAAACTGTAGAAAATCAGTACAAAAAAATAGGTAGAACTACTGTCACACTTAGAAATTAGCATTTAAAAAACCTTTGAAATTCACTTAAAAAAAACATAGGTTTCAGAGACGTTATAGTTAGAAATTAGCATTTAAAAACCTTAGAAATTCACAGAAAAAACCATAGGTTTCAGGGGTGTTATAGTTAGCTGGCCATTTCACTCGTACAAAATAGTAGAAATTCCTCCATTATAGTTAGTTCTGCTAACTATAACTTGCGCGCCCGCAATGCACTGCTGATGATGTCACATATTGCATCATTAAGGACATGGTCAGTGACATCACTGATGACATCTCAAATTACATCACTGATGACATCACTGATGACACCATCCACGTGACAATCTGATGCACCTCATCATACACTAGTATAACCTTTCATCACTCACTGTAAAATACAGAGTACTATATTTGAAACCACTGACACACCAATTCCAGTTACTACATACTCACTCACTGATTCCTAAGTCTACACACACAACTACCCATTCAACAACAGAATCATTTATACATGCAGTCACTAATTAATAGAACACTATCAAATGCACTTATATAGACATTGACACATCAGCAGTCATCCTACTCACTCATGAAAAAAAATATTCACACTTACATTTACTCAGTTACACAATTATCCAACAACACCTCATTTATTCAAACACATAGTAACTCATAGTTAATATGTTAATAAATCACCATTACAATTATACACTGCCTTTTATTTTTTTACATTGTTGAAGATGTACAACTAAAACATATATTCGCTCACCAGCACACAAATAAATACACTCAGTCACCCAAACAACTGTTTCCACATACACTCTTAAACATATACACCTAGTCAATCAGCCATTCACACAACTATGCATAGAGTTACACACACCCCATCCAACCACACACAAACTCAGTGTCCCATACAAATACTCACCCAACTAATCAATAACTAATATACACACACATGTAGTTAGTTACCAACTGATGCAGCATGTTATACAACAACAGAGACAGTGATGCACACATTCACAAGTGATGTCACTGACCATGTCATGAATGATATAATATGTGACGTCATCAGCAGTGCATTGCGGGGGGTCGAGTTATAGTTAGCTGAACTAACTATAACAGTGGAATTTCTCTGGTTTTGTACAAGTGAAATGTCCAACTAACTATAATGTCCCTGTATCCTATGTTTTTTTCATTGAATTTAAAAGGTTTTTTAAATGCTAATTTCTAAGTATAACGTCCCTGAAACCTAAGTTTTTTCAGTGAATTTCAAAGGTTTTTTTAAATGCTAATTTCTAACTATAACCTCCCTGAAACCCATGGTTTCTTCAGTGAATTTCAAGGGTTTCAAAGGTTTTTAAAATGCTAATTTCTAACTATAACATACCAGTCGTGTTTCCAGAGTGATGGAGAAAGGCGAGCGTAGCCTCCGAAACACCTCTTAGCAATCCCACTGTGTTGGATTTACTGGAGGTAGCAGGAGGAGTAGTTAGCCCCCACCGTCAACCTTGGGGGCCAACTATCCCTTTTATTACACCCAGTAAGTCCCACACAGCAGGATTGTTAACTTCTTATAACAGGCCCCACTCCCTCCCTGCACCAATGTGCAAATGCACCCCCTAGCAAATTGTAAGTTGGGGGATTAGGTCCCCTTGAATCCTGAGGGTCCCTGGGGGCCAACTAACCCACCAGGTACCTCCAGTAAGTGCACAGAGCCTCTTTGCCCCTGCAGCCCCAGGGTCTGCCACCTTCCTGGGACTTATTGAAGAAATAATGCATTGGGGGCCCACGCTGCCCCAGGAACCGCCACCTCCATGGGGCATATTTAATAGGATGCGGGAGGCATGTGGCCCCCCCGCAGCCCCGGGGACCACAACCTCCCCTGGCTGTTGTTTTTTAAAAAGAAAATAGATGTGTGGGGGGTCAAGAGCCCCCCACACGCCCCAGGGACCACTACCTCCCTGAGGCCCGTACTTATTTAAATTCGGGGGTCCGCAGTGGACCCCCAGGGACCACCACCTCCCTGGGGCTATTTTGACAAAGGAAGGGGGGCTGTGCTGCCCCCTCCAGGGGCCCTTAATGGTCCTGGGGACAACCATCACCCAAGGCCAGCTCCTGCAGTGTCCCGGGGTGCCCACCCCTGGGACACTGCTGTTTGCTATGGCAGGGCAGGATCCGTGTGGCTCCCGCCCTGTCTTAGCAAACTCTGCTGTGCATCATTAAAGCAAGAGCAGGGAAACCTGCTCTCGCTTCAATGAAGCAAAGCAGAATTGCTTTTCCACAAGGGGTGCTGCATGTCAGCAGCGCCCCTTGTGGAAAAGCAATGCCGGCTCCCGCTCGACATGGGAAGCCGGTGGGACTGTGGAGGCATTGGGGCTCCCCCCACAGTTTCCAACGGAGCAGCCAGGCCCTGGGTGATGGGGTCCCTGGGACCAGAAGTGGCCCTGGTGAAGGGCCACGGGGCCCCCCTCCCTCAAACAAAAAAGGAAAAAAGATGCACTGCCACGGGGGATGGGTCCCCAGGGCTAATAGAGGCTTCAGGAGGGAGGCCACACAGCCCCCTCCTTAAAAAATATATTTTTAAAAATAATAAATATGCACCCATGCCCCGGGGGCAGAGGTCCCCGGGCCTGAAATTGGCCTCGGGAGGGGGCCCACATGGCCACTTCCTGTTTATTTTTACATTTTTAAAAAAAATAGGGGTCAGGCCCTGGGGGATGGGGTTCCCAGGCCCCAAAAAATGTGAAAAGAAGGGGGGCCACACAGCCCCCTTCTGGAAAAAAAATCCAGGATCGGGCCGGAGGCCCCGCCGCCTCCCTGCAGCACGCCCCCTGGCATGTTGTAAGTTGGGGAATAAATTCCCCTTGAATACTGAGGGTCCCTGGGGGCCAACTAGCCCACCAGAAAACTCCAGTATTCACCTTTTTACACTACTCTGCAAACACGGTTCTTGGCCAACTGCTGGTGGGGCAATGAGGTCCCCTTGTGTCCTGAGGTCTTTAGGACTGAAGTGGACTTCTTTCCTCAAGCAGAAGTGCGCCAGGAGGCGCGTTTGCAGAGTTGTGTAGTAAGGGGGTGTGGCCACTGACTACCTCTCAGCAAATCAGCTGTGTGGGCCATACCGGAGGGAATAGGAGGGCTAGTTAGCCCCCAGGAAACCTTCAAGATTCAAGGGGACTTCTTCCCCCAACCAAGAGTACACCAGGAGGTGCGTTTGCAGAGTGGTGGAGGAAGGGCCCATGGCCTCTGACCACCTCACAGCAATCCCACTGTTTGGGGCTTACTAGAGGTAACAGGTTGGCTAGTTGGCCCTAGATACCACCAGCAGCAAAGGGGACTTCATCCCCCAACCAAGAGCCTGCCAGGAGGCGAATTTGCAGAGTGGTGAACAGTGGAGAAAGTGGAGAAAGGAGAGAGGGGGCGTGGCCTCTGAAAACCTTTTAGCAATCCAGCTGTGTGGGACTTACTGGAGGTAATAGGGGGTAGTTGGCCCCCAAGGATGTTTTTGGGGGCCAACTACCCCTCCTGTTACCTCCAGTAAGTCCCACACAGTGGAATTACTAAGAGGTTTTATTGAGGCCATGCCCCCTTTCTCCACTACTCTGCAAATGCGCCTCATAGCGCACTACTGGTTAGGGGATGAAGTCCACTTTACTCCTTAGGGACCTTGGGGCTCAAGAAGTCCTCCTGGTACCCCCTGTAAGTCCTAAACAGCAGAATACCTGAGCACTGCTTCCAGTGACTGTGAGTGTTTTTTAAAAGTTTATGAGTGTTACATATATATACCAAGGTGTATTGGTGAATCAGTGGGTCTGTGAGTGACTGTATGGATGACTCAGTGTGTGCTTGTCTAACTGTATGAGTGAGTGATTAAGAGTCTCAGTTCATGTATGGGTGAGTGACTGGTTGTATGTCTGTATAAATCTGTCAGTTAATGTCTAAGTGGGTGTATGAGTGTGTTAGTAGAATATCTATATGGGTTATTGATTGGTTGATTGAGTATGTCTATGGTTGTCTGGGAGTCTGTGTGTGTGGGTGAAGAGGTGTGTGACTGCCTGTATGGATCAGTGAGTGGGTATATGGGGTAGTGTTGCTTGTGTGAAATGTTTTGTGAGTGTATTTATGGCTGTGTCAGTGATTAAGTGTATGTGTCATGGGTGAGTAACTGAGTATGTGAAAGGCAGTATACATGAGTCATGGGGTATATGAGTGACTGTATGCATGAGTGAGTGAATGTGAGAGTGGCTATATAAATGAGTGCATGCTTCTGTCAGTGACTGTATGGCTGAGTGAGTATCTGTTTGTATTTTTATGAGTAAGTAAGTGGGTGGGTATGTAACTGTTTGGGTGAGTAAGTGGCTGTATGATTAATTGTATGTCTGAGTGTCAAGGTGTGTGAGTAGTTTTATGGGTGACTCACTCAGTGTGTCAGCACCTGTATGCCTGTATGAGTAGATATGTCAACGGTTGTATTAGTGAGTGAGTGGGTCTATGAGTGGCAGTATTGTTGAGTGAGTGGATGTGTGTATAGATCAATGAATCAGTGAGTGGGTTTTTAAGTACTGGTATGGTTTTGTGACTGGGCTTGTGAATGGTTGTGTGGGAACAGCAGTGGGTGTATAAAAGATTCTACAGTGGTGTGAGTGGGTGCATCTTTGGAAACATGGTGAGACTTACAACAGTGACATGGGAAGGGTTGCTGTTTTATATTTGGCTAGGCCCAACATTCTGAGCAGTCAGTCAATAGTGAAGTTGCCAGAGAAAAGGCTCTACTATTACACTCATCAAATCACTCAGGTACTACTCTTGCACTCAGTCATTCACTCAGGTACTACCCATGCACTCATCCAATCACTCATGCACTATCCTTGCACTCAACCATTCACTCAGGTACTATGCATAAACTCCTGCATTCTCTCAGGTATTTCCTACCGAGGAGACTGTAGTAAATGAGGAAATTAGGAAACTTCATAACAAATAAGTCTCCCAAAATGGCCACCAAACACAAAATAGCTCAAATGTAGCCCACATATCACCCAGATGTAGCCCAAGTATAGCCCAATGACAGAATGTCCCAGAGTGTTCTAACGAACAACTAGAGCGCTAACAGTCTTACTTATGACAAAAGTATGGCACTCCTGAAGCCATCTTGATTGGAATAAAGTGGTAACACTTAAAACATTTAATTTACAAAGGAACAAAATGAGGGGGATCATTTTTCCATAGAAATTATGATTAGTGCTGCAGAAAGACAAACTTAGGGCACATTTTGACTTTTCAAATCCTCTTCTATTTCATAAAACATTTCTGACATGCAGACTGAAACATGCACTTTGAATACCAGCAGCAGACTTCCCTGGTGAGAAGTAGCTTTACTACAGTGATCTAATGAGCAACTAGAGTGCTAACATTCAGAATTTATGGCAAATGTGTGACACATCTGAATCCCTTCTTGATGGAACCAAATTAAAAAACTGAAAGTATTTCCTACTGAGGAGACTGCAGTAAATGAGGAAATTAGGAAACTTCATAACAAATAAATCTCCCAAGATGGCCACGAGAGACAAAAGAGCCCAAATGCAGCACAAATATCACCCAGATGTAGCCCACATGTAGCCCAATGACAGAAGTGTGCAAAACACTTATTTTTTGTGTATTTGCCATTTTATATAGTGCAGACTTGTCAGGTATTGGAGTGCTTTACATGAGCATTGGTTACATCACACAAGATCAAATTCATTTTGGTTGTAGACATGGGGAGATTAAGTGATTTGACCAGAATCACAGAATGTTGAGCTGAAGCAGAAACTCCAACCTGGGTCCCCACTTGCAAAGTCTGCAGCTCTGGAAGTAACACCATATCCTCTCCCCTAGGTGCAACATTTAATCAAGTGGTCAACTGGATAAAAAAACATAAAGATTACAAATAATTTAAAAGTTATTTGTCGCTATTTGAAAACTCAGAAAATATGTCCTCATTTTAGTTTTTTAGAGCACTAACCATAATTTTGATGCAAATAAGACCCTCTCATATATGTAATTTCTAAAGGAAATGCTCTAGGTATTACAGTTGTGATTACATCAAGATGACGTCTGGCGTTCCACACTTTTGTAATAAATATAGAATGTTACCAATCTAGTTGTTCATTGGGATACTGTTGAGAGGCAGAGGCCAGGGGCATGGACTCTGAAAATTGAAGGCAGTTAGGAGAGTGCAGAGGCAACAATTTGACCACACTGGGCAGGCAGGAAGGGCCGTGGCAGCACAACAGACTATGGAGGGCAGTGGAAAGGGGGGCAGGGGCAACAAACCAACAATACAGGACTGGCAAGAGAGGCTGTGGCAATATAATAGACCATTGTGGGCAGAAGGAAGAGGCAGTGGTAGGACAACCATACATGCCAACAGACCCGTTTCGGCCAGGAAACGTCCAATGTTTTAAAGCTCAAATGGGCTTTATTTGATCTGTCTCCTGTCTACAATCTCCTCTTTTTCAATGTAACTCAAAGGGGAAAATCAACACACCAGTTTTTTTTCAAAATCTCCCTCTTACCAAGTTCAAAATGTTCGCAAATATGGTACATTGGATCATGGTAGGCAGGAGGAATTGGGGTAGGGACATGGACTCGGATAACAGAGGACAGGAGGGACATGGAGAGGTGCACCAAACTGACCCTACAGGGCAGGCATCAGGGATTGCAGCAGCACAATACACCACACAGGGCATGCGGGACGGGAGTGCAGCACAACAATCCATAGAAAGCAATAGGGGGGGACAGGACCATGCACATGAACAACAGAGAACAGAGGGGAAAGAGGCAATGGTAGCTAGCTGACCATAATGGACAGACAGGAGAGAAAGCTGCAGCATAACAAACCATAAAGGGTAGGATGGACGGATCAGGGGTATTACAATGGAACAGACAAGCCAGGAGAGAGAGAATAGGGGTTTGCACATGGAAACAGAGGGCTGGGGGCAAGGGGACAGGGCAGGAGCAGCAAGATGACCATGGAGGTCAGGCAGGATGGGCACTAGAAACAAGACACACCATGGAGAGCAACAATGAGACTATGATGGCATACACACAGACCATGGAGGGAAGGTGGGAGGGGGTCATGGGCAGCTAGCTGACCACACAGGGAAGGTGGGAGGGACCATGGCAGCACAGAAGACCATGCATGGCAAGCAGGAGGGTTAGTGGCAGCACAATGGCTATGATGGGCAAGAAGGAGGGTGCAGGGGCATGCATAAAGGACCATGGAGTAGGCCTGGGCGGTAAATTCTGTTCCGTTCGCGGAATTTGCGGAATTTGGGTAATTTCGCGTTCCGCGGAGAACGCGAAAGTGCCCAAAAATCTGCGTTCCGCGACTTCGCGAAATTTTTTGCTTGTTCGCGTTCTCAATATGCGTGTTCGCGAGATATTTCACCCCGAGCACGCAAACAGCGATTGCGAACAGGAAAAAAGTATCGCGAACAAGCAATTCCGCGTGTTCGCAGAATTTCTGCGTGTTCGCGGAGATTTTTTACCGTTTCTCGGAGATTTGCGTAACGCGTTTACGCAAATTCCGCCCACCCCTACCATGGAGGATAGAAGGGAGGGTCAGGACCTGGGCAAAGACAAGGGAGTTCAGGGGAAGGGGCCTCACAACAGACCGTGAGGGGTAGGCAGGAGGAGCAGTTGCAGCACAACAGACCAGGGAAGGCAGAAGGGTGTGGCAGTAAAATGGACCATGGAGGACAGGAGGAAGGGGATAGGGGCATGGCATGTGGACAGGCAGGGTAGAGGTGGCAGGGACAGGTTACAGTCATCTGACAATGCTAGGCAGGTGGGAGGGGAGTGGCAGCTCAACAGAACACTCAGAGTAGATAGGAGTGGCAGGTCCATGGAACATGGTGGGCAAAAAGGATGGAGCAGGGGCATGCACAATGACATCGGAGGGCAGGGTGAAGGAAAATAGGGGCAGCAAGCTAAGCACAGAGGCTAAGCAGGAGGTCAATGATGGGCCATAGAATTGGGCAATGGAGGGCAGGAGGAATGGACTGGTACATCATGCTAAATGGTGGGCAGTGGCAGCACATCAGACCATGCATGGCAGGGGGAGAAGGCTAGTCCATGGATTCAGACAACAAAGGATAGGGAGGAGGTGGATGGGGCAGCAAGCTTACTGTTCAGAGAAGGTGGGTATTAGGAACTTTATTGTTTTTAAAATGTGTGTCTGTGCGAACTGCTTAAAATATGAACAAGTATGCAGCATAATCTCACTTTTATTTAGGAGGAAGAGGACGTTTGTGACTGTGACTTCGGGCTCATTTGTCAGAAACACCCCCTGACCCTCCACCCCCCATCTCAAAATGTAATGCCCGTGAAAAGGGTAGGTGGACGCAGTGTTATATAGAACATAGTCCTGAGAGCACGACTGAAAATGAAAACTAGATATAGTATATCGTATAAACTATGCACCAAAAAGTGTGATATAAGATGAACCGGGCGTGAAATATAATGTGCGCAATGACAGGTTCATTGGAGAGCGCGAGATAGCACATGCACTAGCACGTGCTATGCGATATGCGCCTTGGCGTGTAATATGCACAGGGCAGTGTTGTGTAACCTAACTAGTCTCTAAAGTTGTAATATAAAATATGTGCTGGGGAGTGTAACGTTGCATATGCACTGTGACAAAGATATGGATCCCATATTGTAATATGTATGGCATAGCGCTGTGCGTTATAACATAGGCATCGAGGAAGGCACGTTAGATGGGGCAATATAACCCGTGCAAAGGCAAGTGTGGCATGACATATTCACGGAGTGGTGTTACAGTGCACATGGGCTAGAGAGTGTCATAGCATACGCACTAGCTGGTGGAATACAACACAGAGGTGTGTGGCACTCGTTGGGCACTGGTGGGTATAACACAGCATTGGCCTCAGCCAGGAGCTAGTGGGTGTAACACAGCATTGGGTTTAGCCAGGAGCACGCTGTGACTCTCAAGTGAGGTTCGTCTCCTTTCCGGAGAGTAAAATAAAAAATATTACACATCCGGCGGTGGATGTGTGTTTTATTAACCATGAGGGGGGTTTCTTGCATAGTTTGGTCGAATTTTGGTCGAATCCCCTTTGAATGGCTTGGTGTGCGTGTGTATTAAATGTGCCCGTCAATACCTACCCATGTTTCTATAAATAAACGACAAGGGTGTCTACTTGGAGAGTACCAACCGGCGGGGGCCCCGGGATTAGGCACGGTAGGGCGTCAGACACGTCAGAGCTTCACTAGTGGTGTAAATACATTCCACGTGGATTTATTGTATGCATAGTCGCCTTTTAATGAATAGCACGCAAATCGTCATGGTGATAGGTACATACGGTTTGTCCAGCATGTCCTAGGTGTTTCTATAAATATATATTTTTTTAAAATAATTTTTAAAAAAGGCCGGCCCCGGGGGATGGGGTCCCCAGGGCCATAAGTGGCCTGAGGAGGGGGGCAACGCAGCCCCCTCCTAAAGATTTTTTTTTTTTTTTTTTAAAAAGGCCATGACCCGGGGGTTGGGGTCCCCGGGGCCGATTAAGGCCTTGGGAGGGCCAAATTTAGTTTTTTTCAACCACAAAAATTAGGGTGCGGGTCCTGGGGGATGGGGTCCCAAGGGCCAATAAATTAGAAAAAGAAGGGGGGCCACACAGCCCTCCTTGTTAAAAAAATTAAATAAATAAAAGACCGGCATCGGGCCGGAGGCCACGCCCCCTCCTTCCAGCATGCGCCAGGGAACTGCGTTGCAGAAAGGTGTTCTGAGGCCACGCCCCTTTTTACACTTCTGCTCAACGCAGCTCTGTGGCGCTTACTGGAGGTACCTAGTGGGCTAGTTTGACCCTAGGGACCCTTAGGATTCAAGGGGACTTAATCTCTCAACTTAGAACGGCCACAGGGCGCGTTTACACAGTGTTGAAGGGAGGGGACGGGGCCTGAGGTGACGTGTGCAAACACGCCCTGTGGCGCGTTTTAAGTTGGGGAAATAATTCCCTTTCAATCCTGTGGGACACTGGGGGCCAACTAGCCCACCAGGTGCTTCCAGTAAGCGCCACTGCTCTGCATTGCAGAGAGGTGGTGCAGGCCGTGCCCCTTTTTACACCTCTCTGCAATGGCGCTTACTGGACGTACCTAGTGGGCTATTTTGCCCATAGGGACACTAAGGATTCAAGGGGACTTAATCTCCCAACTTAAAAAAACGGCCAGAGGGCGTGTTTACACAGTGGGGAAGGGAGGGGACGGGGCCTGAGGTGACGTGTGCAAACACGCCCTATGACGCGTTTTAAGTTGGGGAAATAATTCCCCTTCAATCCTGAGGGACCCTGGGGGCCAACTATCCCACCAGGTGCTTCCAGTAAGCACCACTGCGCTGCGTTGCAGAGAGGTGGTCTAGGCCGTGCCCTTTTTTACATCTCTCTGCAACGCAGCTCTGTGGCGCTTACTGGAGGTACCTAGTGGTCTAGTTGGACCCTAGGGACCCTCAGGATTCAAGGGGACTTAATCTCCCAACTTAAAACTCCCACAGGGCGTGTTTACACAGTGGGGAAGGGAGGGGACAGGGCCTGAGGTGACGTGTGCAAACACTCCCTGTGGTGCGTTTTAAGAGGTGCCCTATTATATACTAGGGGCTTACAGAGGAGGTCATGCTAATCACAGGGGGACCCCAACGCATAGTGTTCCCTAGTGTCTGTAGGTGTTTTCACTGTATTCTGAGTGTCTTTTAACATAGCACTGGCTCTAGGACTGGTTAGTCAGACTCAGTTACCACCAGTATCCATCTGAAAAAGTTGAGGGTACAGAATGATTTTGCAACAAGCCTTCTTTCTGCTCTTCTGTTTGTTCTTTCTGCACATTATCCTTCTTCCTGCACTTTTCTTCGTCTTTGAGGACTTCTGTTGCTTCTTTCTGCATTCCTTTTTTTTCTTTCTGTGCGTTTTTTCTTCTTTCTTCACATGTCCTATCTCTGTAGGCATAGTTAGAAATTAGCATTTAAAAAACCTTTGAAATTCACTGAAAAAACCATAGGTTTCAGGCACGTTATAGTTAGGAATTAGCATTTTAAAAACCTTAGAAATTCACTGAAAAAACCATAGGTTTCAAGGGCGTTATAGTTAGCTGGACTTTTCACTCATACAAAACCATTGAAATGTCCCCGTTATAGTTAGTTCAGCTAACTATAACTCGCGCGCCCGCAATGCACTGCTGATGACGTCACATATTACATCACTCATGACATGACATGGTCAGTGACATCACTCGTGACATCACTGATGACATCTCAAATGACATCACTGACGACATCACTGATGACATCATCCTTGTGATAGAGTGGCAGACCTCCTCTCCCCCTAATATAATCTCTGATACACACATTCAAAAATAGAAACTAACATTTTCAAACTATGGACATACCAATACCAGTTATAACAACCTATTCAGTAATTCTAAGATCCACATACACATCCACTCATTCACCTATAGGTCCTATACAGTCACTCATACATGTACTCACTCATACACCTATACATCCTGTTACACAACGCCACTCATTCATAGAGTTCCTCACACACATAGTCACTCATGCTAATAAAGAATCAAACATCCATTTACTTGCATATACAGTTATACACACACCACCACACTTACTTCTACAGAAACTTACACATACTTAGTCTTTTAAACAGTCACTTATAGAAACACATACTTATTCATACAGGAACTCTTTCAATCTCTTACTCTCACATATACTCACTTATATACACCAATAGTCACATATACTAGTTTAAAACATATGTAGTTACTCATAAAGACACTATTGAGACAGTCATTCACTCACTAACACAGCCATGCACACACTCATCCACCCATACAGTCCTGCACACATGCACTACGTAATACCCCCCATCGAACCATACAGATACTCAGATACTCATACTGATACTCAAAAAACCAACTAATAACCTATATAGACACTCATGTAGCTACTCACCAACCGATGCAGCCACTTATACACAAAGTGAGAGACTGATACAGATATTTACATATTTAAACATTACTCACTAAGCCATGTATTCACTAAGATACACTTAATCAGTCAGTTATACAACAAATCATCCATTTAGACACTTATATCCCCATTTATTCTTCCATCAACCTTGAGATATACATATATAAAACATGTACTTTTCAGAAAAACACACATTCACTGGATGATGTCATCAGTGATGTCATCAGTGATGTCATTTGAGATGTCATCAGTGATGTCATGAGTGATGTCACTGACCATGTCATGAGTGATGTAATGTGTATATGTGACGTCATCAGCAGTGCATTGCGTGAGTTATAGTTAGCTGAACTAACTATAACGGGGGAATTTCAATGGTTTTGTACAAGTGAAAAGTCCAGCTAACTATGACACCCCTGAAACCTATGTTTTTTTCTGTGAATATATATATATATATATATATATATTTATATATATATATAAACTTTGCGGAAAGGCGCTTGGTTAATCCTGCCGCATCTCCAAAGCAAAGGGCGCGTCATCTTGTCGGACCAACCCAGCAAGGTCCGTAATAAATTGCCAATATTCCTTAATAAGGAGTGACAACGCCGTGTCTTGTGCTGCAAAATAGATTTATTTGTCAGCTGCTGGACGCGTTTCGCCTGACCTGCAGGCTTGCTCACCAACATTTTAAATAAAGTTTTTTCGCCATTTAAATGTGCCAGAACTTAAACAGAGGTCACATGGTGAACTACATACACAGTGTGCTGGAAAAAAGACTCGTAGTTTTTTGTCTGCTATCGTTATAAATAAATTCACATTTCTTTTCTGCAATTGTAATACATCATAAATATATCAGTCAATTGTGTAAGTACACCTCAGATAAATTTGTTCTCATAATTAATCATTGAATAATAATGCTAAATACACTTATTATACGCAAAACCAAGCGTGTTCGTCTCTGCACATCGTGCTCTAACCATTCTAGCCCCAGTGGGCAACAAATGATAGAATTGTCATCAATCATAATATCCTACAACGGCTCAAAAATATCAACTTATTTATATATGGCTAGTGCCTATAAATCAACACTTGGTAAATGCAAACATGACACACCATATTCCAACTGATAAATATATATTATTTACATATTTTGTTGCAGCTAGTATAGCCCAAGTGGGCAATAATTGATACAATTATCTGCAGTCTTTTTGTGACTCTAGTGGCATGTGACTCTCTCATAACACCTCCTAAAACTAAATGTGCCTAATGTGAAAATTATTAAAAACGGTAAAGGTGGAGACTTGATCCACCCAGATCAATCCGACTTTATTCCGCATCGTAACACTGCGTTAAACCTTCAGCTCCTTCATGGTGTAATCGCCAGGGCGGGCACGCTGCGTGAACCAGCTATTGTGGCATCTCTCGATGCCACGATGGCCTTTGATACGGTGGAATGGGCATATTTGTGGGCTGTGCTGGCCAAGTTCGGCTTTGGCCATGGTTTTGTGAGCTGGGTGAGGTTGCTGTATGAGGGACCCCTTGCGAGTGTGGTGGTAAATGGCCGGGCATCGACTCCGTTTCAGCTTGGGAGGGGTACTCGGCAAGGTTGCCCCCTGTCGCCATTGTTGTTCGCCCTCGCCCTTGAGCCGCTGGCAGCGTGGATATGCTGGCACCCGGATATACGGGGACTTAGATGGTCGCCCGAGCACGAGGACCGCATTTCGCTATATGCTGATGACATCCTGTTGTATCTTGCCTCGCCCAAGAAATCACTTATAGTGGTCTGTGACGTTCTTACATCTTTCGGTAGGAATTCGGGTCTCGTCATCAACTGGAGTAAATCGTATTTATATGTTCTGAGTGGCGAGGCTCCACCGATCCCGCGAACTTGTTCGATCCAGATCGCTCAGCAGGGCTTCGTGTATCTGGGGATCTTTATCTCCACGGACTCCGCTTTGCGGTATGAGAGGAACCTGCTCCCCCCCCTGGCGCGCCTGCGGCGGGATGTAGAGGGCTGGCGGAGGCTGCCGCTCTCCCTCGTTGGGCGCACTGCCTTGTTCAAAATGATGTCTCTTCCCCGGTTCCTCTACGCATTGCAGAATACTCTAGATTGGGTACCGGCCAACTACTTTCGGGAGGTCGAAAGCCTCCAACGAACGCTGTTGTGGGATGGGCGGCCGCGAATAGCAATTGCTAAGTTGACGCTTCCATGGTATGATGGGGGTATTGCGCTTCCAGACATCCGACGCTACTATTGGGCCGCCCAGCTGAGCGCGATTAATCATGGTCTCTATGGCCCTGTCCTCAGCCCTGGTTATGCCATGGACAGGTGGTTGCTGCGTGGTGGTAACTATCACAGGGCGTTGTACTCGCGGTCCCTGGACTCGTCCCTCACGGGGCCCACTGGGGTGGCGGTGCGTGTGTGGAAGATGGCAACTGACTCGCTGGGCTGGAAGGATAGGCTCACCCTTGCTACCCCGTTGTTTGAATCTGAAAGATTGGGTAGGCTTTGGCATACAAAAGGTTTTGATAAATGGGACTTGATCGGCATCTCCAGGGTCGGAGATGTGCTGATTAAGGGGAGGGTGAAGTCCTTTGAAGAGTTGCAGAAGGAGTATGAGCTGGGGACATCCGAGTTTTTCTGCTATGTTCAGGTGCGTCATGCCCTCCGGTCAGTGCTCGTGGAGGGTGAGAAGGTGCCTGAGTCCTCTCCTTTGGAGGACCGGATCCTTGATGGCCATATGCCTGAGAGCACGATCTCGCTCCTCTACAAGAAATTGATAAATGTCCGGGCGGATATGCTTCTGGGGCTGCGGGACCAGTGGACTAGGGATGGACTCGAGTTGGATGACGAGGATTGACAGTCTGCTGTTTCCTCTCCCAACGAGGTTGCGATCCCGTCGCGTCTGAGGCTGGTGCAGCTCAAAATACTGCATCGAGTGTATGTGACGGGGCCAAGGCTGGTTCATATGGGATTCTCTGAGGAAGGCCTATGTAGGAGGGGATGTGGTATGGTGGGTACTTTCCTGCATATCATTTGGGAATGTGGTGTCATCACGGAATTCTGGAGGAGAGTCCATGCAGTGATGGGGGAGGTGACGGGCATTGCTATGCAGCCGGAAGCGCGGTGTTGTCTCCTGAATGTCTGGGGGCCCACTGATCACGATGAGGCACAGACCCAATGGGTGACTCTGGGTAACATGGTTGCTAAGAGAGATATCGCGCGATTGTGGGGCTCCGTGGGGCCCCCCATATTGACCGCGTGGAAAGAAAATATGGACTGGAGTATGCTCAGGGAAAAGACAGTATATTGCGCTAGAGGCCGCCCTCGGAAGTGGCACGCCATCTGGGGGCGGTGGAATCAATACAGGGGGGGAATATGTCTTGCCCCTGATTTGGATCCCCCCGAGGAACAGCTTTCTTCTTGACATTCTTTCCAGCTCAGTATATAAGATGTGATGGTTAATTGACTTCTTGGGCCTCTGCTGTCCCCCTTCTTCCTCTTATCACAGTACTGTGACTGTTAGATGATTGGGGTCCGGCCTCCCCTGGGGGGCTATCACCATGGGCATTCAGTGTTCTTGCCTTGCTGGGGTTTGTTGTGTGTTTGCGTTTATTTAAAAATGGAACCTTTTCACTGCTCCTTAATGCAATGTGGACGGTTCTCTGTCCTTCTCTACCGAAGCTGCCGAACCTCCGGGTTGTCGGCTGAATAGCTGTGTCCAGACTCTTGAAGAAATAAAGGTTTTAAAAAAAAAAAATAAAAAAAAACGGTAAAGGGAGTGGCTTATTTTTCAGAATCCTATTTTATTTACAAATGTGTATAAAGATCTTCTTCTACATTTAAACCTGCAGGAATTTTGCAGTTTGATTTTATTATATACATAGACTCCAATCTTCTCAACTGCTTCTCATGGTTTCCCCCTCTCTCATTTGGTCTTACTGCATCTATCACATAATAGGATAAACACGTTATATTTTATTGGTGATGTCGTTCAAAGTGACGTGCCACTGGGTACGTTTTGTCTCCATTTTTAATTGCTCTTAAGTGTTGCAACACTCTCTTGTGGACTGGTAAGATCGTGCTGCCCACGTACCTCAGGCCACAGGGACACTGTAGTACGTAGACCGCATGGTCTGTCTTGCAAGTATACTGACCTCTGACTTTAAATTCCCTACTCGCTAGACTTGATGTATATTTGGTGGTATTAGTCCCATGAATGCAGGCTTTGCATTTTGTGCATTTAATGAAACCTTCTTTTTTGTTTAACCACATATTAGATGATTTTTTAGGCACCTTTTTCAGTACATTACTGACCAACATTTCTTTAAACACTGGCACCTGATCAGAAACGATCCGGTGCTGGGCAAAATTGTGCAGAAAAGGCCCCAACTAACATTCAGAAAAGCGAGAAGCTTTAAAGAAATGTTGGTCAGTAATGTACTGAAAAAGGTGCCTAAAAAATCATCTAAGATGTGGTTAAACAAAAAAGAAGGTTTCATTAAATGCACAAAATGCAAAGCCTGCATTCATGGGACTAATACCACCAAATATACATCAAGTCTAGCGAGTAGGGAATTTAAAATCAGAGGTCAGTATACTTGCAAGACAGACCATGCGGTCTACGTACTACAGTGTCCCTGTGGCCTGAGGTACGTGGGCAGCACAATCTTACCAGTCCACAAGAGAGTGTTGCAACACTTAAGAGCAATTAAAAATGGAGACAAAACGTACCCAGTGGCACGTCACTTTGAACGACATCACCAAAAAAACATAATGGGTTTATCCTATTATGTGATAGATGCAGTAAGACCAAATGAGAGAGGGGGAAACCGTGAGAAGCAGTTGAGAAGATTGGAGTCTATGTATATAATAAAATTTAACTGCAAAATTCCTGCAGGTTTAAATGTAGAAGAAGATCTTTATACACATTTGTAAATAAAATAGGATTCTGAAAAATAAGCCACTCCCTTTACCGTTTTTAACCATTTTCACATTAGGCACATTTAGTTTTAGGAGGTGTTATTATGAGAGAGTCACATGCCACTAGAGTCACAAAAAGACTGCAGATAATTGTATCAATTATTGCCCACTTGGGCTATACTAGCTGCAACAAAATATGTAAATAATATATATTTATCAGTCGGAACATGATGTGTCATGTTTGCATTTACCAAGTGTTGATTTATAGGCACTAGCCGCATATAAATAAGTTGATATTTTTGAGCCGTTGTAGGATATTATGATTGACGACAATTCTATCATTTGTTGCCCACTGGGGCTGGAATGGTTAGAGCACGATGTGCAGAGACGAACACGCTTGGTTTTGCGTATAATAAGTGTATTTAGCATTATTATTCAATGATTAATTATGAGAACAAATTTATCTGAGGTGTACTTACACAATTGACTGATATATTTTTGATGTATTACAATTGCAGAAAAGAAATGTGAATTTATTTATAACGATAACAGACAAAAAACTATGAGTCTTTTTTCCAGCACACTGTGTATGTAGTTCACCATGTGACCTCTGTTTAAGTTCTGGCACATTTAAAATGGCGAAAAAACTTTATTTAAAATGTTGGTGAGCAAGCCTGCAGGTCAGGCGAAACGCGTCCAGCAGCTGACAAATAAATCTATTTTGCAGCACAAGACACGGCGTCGTCACTCCTTATTAGGAATATTGGCAATTCATTACGGATCTTGCTGGGTTGGTCCGACAAGACGACGCGCCCTTTGCTTTGGAGATGCGGCAGGATTAACCAAGCGCCTTTCCGCAAAGTTTATCTAAACTACTGCCGTCCCCCTTATCGTATCACGTAGGAGCGTTAAGATCTGGAGAACGTCCTTAGCGAAACCTGGAGTGCTGAGTGGCAGACCCACGAGTCGGAGGACCCGAGGCTTTCTACTGAGACCCAGGTAAGCCGGGATTTTAATTGATGATACGGAAAAGGGAAAGCCAGTTTCTACCATTACAGTCCATGCTGAATTACAAGCTGCGACACTGGCGGTTCTTGTGGGAGTCAGTAAAACTTGCTCTTAAGTATTATTTGGTTTGAATACAATATGTCAGCTGAAGAAGTAAAGGAAAGGGAGGAAGCGGCATTATCCATCTTCGACGATGCATCGGTTAAATTAAAAACTAAATATGTAACACAAAAAGATGTCGACAAAGATGATGTCAGTGTACGGTTGAAGAGGTTGGAAAAGCTCAAGCGAGCAGAACTTTCAAAATGGTGGGAGACGAAATCATTGACAAGATACCTTGAAGTCAAGCGAATTCCTAGAGGACTACGCATTTTGGTTGCTCCCACATATGAAAACCCAAATCCCAACATGTTACGTGAATGGGCAGAAAACAACTATGAGTCCTCGGCGAGAATGTTAGCTATTCTTATAAAATATGCTAAAATAGACAGAGTAAAAATCATTGAAGAGATACAGCAAATTTTGGACTTTCTCGACAAAGAAACAAACCAAGAAATTATTAAGAAATTCAAGATTGGTATGTCAGAGAGAATGCGTAAGTTGGAGGAGTCAATAAAAGAAAGAAAAGCGCAGAAATTTATACGTGACAAACTGGACTATGAGCGAGGCCAGATTTACACGTTTGCGAAGAAATTTGAAAATATACGAAGACAAAAATTGAACGAAGGAGGCAAAGCCGCATATCAAGGACTGTCAGAACTAAGCAGTGTCCCAAGTTCAGAGGTTGACACGGATGCAGATGAAATAACCAATGGGCGGATGGCCCCAACCCCTTCAGTACAGGATGAGTTTAGTTTTTTAGAGCAAGAGAGGAGATTCAATCTCCGGCTAAGGCAATTCGTCCAATACACAAAGCCTCCAAGAGGAAGAGGCAGAGGAAACAATGGAGGAAAGGCACAAAGCTATTCAGAAAACGTAGGGAAGCCCAAGAACAAAGGGAAATAATGAATGATGACAAAGCTACAATTGTAAATTTGACCAACATAAAATTGACTGAAAAAGAACACAGAATTTTAAAATTAGGCTTGTCATTCTGCCCAAAAGAGGACTTTAACTATGTTCAGACAAGGCTGGACGTCTTCAAATTCGTTCGATCATTAAAATTGAAGAAATATTTCAGCAATATTATGAGAATATCATCATCGTGTAAAGACCCTTGTATACCTGAGGCCACCACTGAATTAGTGGTAGATGACATGAACTTAATGCTGGATATGTATAATCTGCAGGAACAACCATGCTCCTCCCAACCATCTGTCAGCACAAGTACTGATATTGATCAAGCTGTACTAGTGGCAGAAGGTGAAGGCATCAGCATTATAAGTAATGATCCAACACATTTTAAACCAACCTCTAAATTTATCCCCATGACTGGAAAAGATGCAGGTGACATCTACAGCGAACTGGTGACCAATGAACTAAAACAACTATGTACTAAAACACAGTCTAAACAAAAAACTATATCACAACAACAACGTGAATATCTTGCTTTGGTCAACAAACTAGCAATGAATTCTGACTGCATTGTAAGAAATGCAGATAAAGGCGGCAATGTGGTACTTTGGGACAAACAGAAATATTTACTGGAAGCATATAAACAATTGAACAATAGTTCAAATTATGTTAAAATATCTGAACCAACTATGCAGAACAGTCATGCCTTGTACAGTAGTATGTTATCAGATTGGTACAGAAGAGGGCTATTGAAGCAAGAAGAAATGAATTTTCTAAAAATCAGCAACCCAGTAACACCTGTGTTATATCTAATACCAAAGATACATAAAGACCAATTGAACCCACCGGGCCGCCCTATAATTTCGGCTATCAGCAGTGCTCTAGCTAATACTTCCAAGTTTGTAGACTCCTTTCTATGCCCCCTAACAAAATGTCTTTCATCAAACATTCAAGACACAGGGGATTTCCTTAAGCGAGTATATGATATGCCATGGGAAAGTGATTTTTTATTGGTAACTATAGATGTGACAAGTCTATATACCAGTATTCGCCATGAAGATGGCCTAAATGCAGTTAAACATTTTTTAGGCAATCGACCAGTAAAATTCTGGGCTCACACCCAGATGTTAATTGAAATGACAGCCTTTTGTCTAAAAAATAATTACTTTCTTTTCAATGGAGAGCTATACCATCAGATATGTGGTACGGCGATGGGCACCTGCTTCGCCCCCAGCTTTGCGAATTTGCATATGGGCTGGTGGGAGGAGCAGGTGGTCCAAAAATTGTACCCAGAAATTTGGCAAAACAATGTGATGCATTGGAGCAGATTAATCGATGATTTGTTCATCGTGTGGAAAGGCTCCAAGAACTCTGTAATTGACTTCATTACACACTTGCAAAATAATGACCTGAATCTAAAATTTACCAGTGCCATCAGCGATACAACAGTCAATTTTTTAGATTTAACTATCTATATTGACAAAGGTAAATTAGAAACAGTGTTGTATCGCAAACCTACGTCAGGCAACACGTTGCTGCATGCCAACAGCTTTCATCCTCGGAACCTAATTAATAGTATTCCGTATGGGGAAAGCCTCAGAACAATTCGCAATTGTAGCAATAAAGATAACTGTGATATAGAGTTAAAAACTTTACACACACGTTTTCAGGTGAGAGGGTACCCAGATCAGTGTATAGACTCAGCCATTTTGAAAGCTAAGAAAAGAACAAGAGAAGACATTTTATTTGAGATAAGCAACACCAAGAAGAAAAAAGAAACTCCAAATGTGAATGTATGCAGGATGATAACCACGTTTAACACACAACATGCACATGTGAGGAATATTCTATCCAAACACTGGCACCTGATCAGAAACGATCCGGTGCTGGGCAAAATTATGCAGAAAAGGCCCCAACTAACATTCAGAAAAGCGAGAAGCTTTAAAGAAATGTTGGTCAGTAATGTACTGAAAAAGGTGCCTAAAAAATCATCTAAGATGTGGTTAAACAAAAAAGAAGGTTTCATTAAATGCACAAGATGCAAAGTCTGCATTCATGGGACTAATACCACCAAATATACATCAAGTCTAGCGAGTAGGGAATTTAAAATCAGAGGTCAGTATACTTGCAAGATAGACCATGCGGTCTACGTACTACAGTGTCCCTGTGGCCTGAGGTACGTGGGCAGCACAATCTTACCAGTCCACAAGAGAGTGTTGCAACACTTAAGAGCAATTAAAAATGGAGACAAAACGTACTCAGTGGCACATCACTTTGAACGACATCACCAAAAAAACATAACGGGTTTATCCTATTATGTGATAGATGCAGTAAGACCAAATGAGAGAGGGGGAAACCATGAGAAGCAGTTGAGAAGATTGGAGTCTATGTATATAATAAAATTAAACTGCAAAATTCCTGCAGGTTTAAATGTAGAAGAAGATCTTTATACACATTTGTAAATAAAATAGGATTCTGAAAAATAAGCCACTCCCTTTACCGTTTTTAACCATTTTCACATTAGGCACATTTAGTTTTAGGAGGTGTTATGAGAGAGTCACATGCCACTAGAGTCACAAAAAGACTGCAGATAATTGTATCAATTATTGCCCACTTGGGCTATACTAGCTGCAACAAAATATGTAAATAATATATATTTATCAGTCGGAATATGATGTGTCATGTTTGCATTTACCAAGTGTTGATTTATAGGCACTAGCCGTATATAAATAAGTTGATATTTTTGAGCCGTTGTAGGATATTATGATTGACGACAATTCTATCATTTGTTGCCCACTGGGGCTAGAATGGTTAGAGCACGATGTGCAGAGACGAACACGCTTGGTTTTGCGTATAATAAGTGTATTTAGCATTATTATTCAATGATTAATTATGAGAACAAATTTATCTGAGGTGTACTTACACAATTGACTGATATATTTTTGATGTATTACAATTGCAGAAAAGAAATGTGAATTTATTTATAACGATAGCAGACAAAAAACTACGAGTCTTTTTTCCAGCACACTGTGTATGTAGTTCACCATGTGACCTCTGTTTAAGTTCTGGCACATTTAAAATGGCGAAAAAACTTTATTTAAAATGTTGGTGAGCAAGCCTGGAGGTCAGGCGAAACGCGTCCAGCAGCTGACAAATAAATCTATTTTGCAGCACAAGACACGGCATCGTCACTCCTTATTAAGGAATATTGGCAATATATATATATAGATATATATATATTTTATATATATATATATATATATATATATATATATATATATATATATATATATATATCACTTAATACTTACCTGTACGTACCTTTAAAAGTTTTACCACACATAAGGCTTCACCAGTCATGCTTTTACAATTAAATTTGTTGTACTAGCATGCGTGGTAAAGGCATATTTGCTGCAAAGACGTGCATAGTAATGGCGTGCATGGTAGTGTAGCTTTCGTTATAAGGCCATTTATGGTAAAGGCATGCAGGGTTCCGACTCAGTTGTAGAGGCTGTTTCCTAAAAAGAATAAAGCAAAACCAAAGGAAATGATGGACGGAGTGTTGAACATTCCAAGCACTCACCCCCAGTCAACTGATCTGGGTTTAATCCATCACCGTTCTTTAGCCCACTCTGCCACCCCAGTTCAGACATGGCAATATGCAAATCAGTCTGACCCTGTGCCTCATGGGAACAGTCCAGCCCGAACTGCCAAGCCATGTCTTCCCTGGACCGGAAACAAGCTTCCTAGGACCGGTTTCTGGCATTTCAGCGTCTTCAGCCAGGCTTGCTTGAATCCAGTGGCAAAGTGAGCAAGGGACTCATGTCTGAGCATACCCTGCCAACTTATGGCGAACAAAGTAAAACCAAAGGAAATGATGGACGGAGTGTTGAACATTGCAAGCACTCACTCCCAGTCAACTGATCTGGGTTTAATCCATCACCGTTCTTTAACCCACTCTGCCACCCCAGTTCAGACATGGCCATATGCAAATCAGTCTGACCGTGTGCCTCATGGGAACAGTCCAGCCCGAACTGCCAAGCCAGAAACTGGTCCTAGGAAGCTTGTTTCCGGTCCAGGGAAGACATGGCTTGGCAGTTCAGGCTGGACTGTTCCCATAAGGCACAGGGTCAGACTGATTTGCATATTGCCATGTCTGTACTGGGGTGGCAGAGTGGGCTAAAGAACGGTGATGGATTAAACCCAGATCAGTTGACTGGGAGTGAGTGCTTGCAATGTTCAACACTCCGTCCATCATTTCCTTTGGTTTTTGCTTTGTCCTAAAAAGAATAGCCATGAAGTGGAATCAAGACTAGACAACCTTTGTATTTAGAAACTCCTGAGTTCAACATTACGGCTGTTGGGCTACTAAAACATATGGTAGGCCCCTGCGTTCTTTTTTTGTTTTCACAAACTTAGCACAGGAACTTGAATACTCAGGGCTTGAACAATGGAATAATAGTTAAAGCAATGTACATTTAATAAATGCTCAGGTATGAGCAAATCAAATAAGGAATACATATATGCAGTAGCGGCTGACACCTACTGGGAGTGGGGGCGGATTGATGCGCATGCAAAATTAAATTAAAAAGAGTTACCAAACAATGTCCTCAACTCCAGAGCTCTTCATTCGCCTACACCCACAGGAACTGGATGCTGGAACTCTCTTAACCTATCCTGGAACTGCTCTCAGTACTGCTCATGCCTAGACATTGGTCCCGGGCTCACTGTGCCACTGGATTCAAGCTAGCGTGGCTGATGAAGGGTGATGCGCTGAAACTGGTCCCAGGATGCTTGTTTTCGGTCCAGGGAGGACCTGGCTTGTCAGTTTGTTCTGGACTATTCCCATGAGACACAGGGTCAAGACTGATTTGCATATGGGTGGGTCTAAACTGGGGTGGTATGATGAGCAAAAGAACAATGGATTTAAGCCAGATCTATTGACTGGAGAGAATGTTTGATTTCCTCTGCATTCCATCCATCATCTGTGTGTCTTTTGCTTTCTCGCCCTCATGCTGTGAGAGCAGCACCCTGATTGAAGGTAGCGGCCTCACTCAGTGCTCCACAGCACCCTAGATTCCTGCACTTACTGTAACCCACCTGTCCTTAGACAACTGGGTTAGAGGTGTCAAATTGCACATGTCTGGCTGGCCATTGCAAGTTGTCCAGCCAAAGGGACAAGTGCACTTTACAAACTGCATAGCCAGCCAACTCTCCTCCCTGTTGCGGTCACTCAGCAGCGGCCAGCCTCTGTCCTAACGCTCTGCTCGGGATGGAGATTGAAAAATAGAATAGTAATAAATTACAACTTTATATTTCATGTCAGGGGCTTTGGGGGGAATTTAAGTGGGGTGATGCTCCTCCACTCCAACAGAGGAGCCGTACCTTCATTTGTGAGTTATAATCAGAAGGTTTAATCACTTCGTGGTCATGTTAATTCAGTATTCAAAATATAAGGAGTTCAGTTGTTGGACATGTACATAAGGTCTGTTTCCAGGACTTGGGATCTGGGAGGGCCATGAAGAAACTTAGGGGGCCATAAGGATAAGTGGGTTCTCCCAAAGTTTCTCACCTGTCTGAGAGCTGAGTCTGGTCATACCGGGCGGCCTGGTATGGATGAAAGCGGCATACCATACCTACTGCTGGTTTTAGTCCATTCCTTTTAACTGTGTATTTGTAGAGGTTTACAACTAAGGGCTGTAACTCTTCTGCTCTTGCCACTCACCCCTCTTTCTCTCTGTCTGTCCCTTCCCTTTCCCGATATCACCCTCCTTTCTCTCTACTTCACCCTGCTGTCACACTCACCTCACCCTCTAATTCTTCCCACCTCACTCTTTTCTCCTCCTACTTTTCCACCACCTTATCCACATTTCCCAGCTGCGACCTTCTCTTTCTCCATTTCACCCTCATATTTCTTTCACCTCATCCTCCACTCTTTCTGCCTTATCCTATTTTCACTCTCTCCTGACCTCACCATTTTCTTTCTGTGCATCAACTTACCCTCACTCTGCATCACCCTTTTTTACCGACTATACCCATTTCTCTCCACCTAACCTTTTTTTTCAATTTTCCTCAGCCTTTTCTCTTTTCCTCTTCTTTCTCTCTCTTTTTCACCCTCCTCTCAATCTTGCTTGTTGCCCTGTCTTCTTGCTTTACCTCCTTTGTATTTCTGACTCACCTTCTCTCCCCACACCATTCTTTTTTCTAACTATCCTCCTTCATACCTCAGCATCCCCCCATTACCAACCCATCTCTCTGCTTCACCATCCCCACTCTTCACCTTAGCCTTCTTTTGCTCCACTTCACCCTTTACTCTCCACTCACTTTCTATGCGTCACCTTCACTGCTGCTGCCTATGGGGGCAATGATTTTGTGTATACAAAGAAATGAGGGGTGTGCAGGAGCTCGCTTTGGTACATGGGAGTGTGTAATCGGGCATGAACTCCTCTGACACTAGACCCTTTCTTTTCTGGTAGCTCTCCACATTCTAAACAGTGGCAGCTCTAAGACTTTAAATTTAGTAGCACATACCCATGAGCACACATGAGGTGGCAACTATAGCAACAAAACCGAAACAAAAATCAAATGTGGGCCTGTTTTTAGCCTAATCCGCCCACCATGCCATGAGTACATTTTCCGAGGTTGATGACTAGACTTGTAAATTGAAGGCTTGTTTCTCAACTACAATTTTGGTGTCAGTCATTTTAGAGGAGCAAAGAGGAAACATACAGCTCACTTTCTTTCCTAAACAGTGACTGGCAAGCTTTGTCTTCTTTCCCAGTCTATCCCTTTCCCATCCCCCCTCTTTTCCATTACTCTCCCGGTCCATCAATGCTTCTCCCTTCTTGTTTTACCACAATCCTCCAGTATCTTTGCTGCAGATCAGGGCACACAAATTCTCCCTACTTCCACGAATAGAGTAATTTCACAGATACACGCACATGCACTCATCATACGCTTGGGCCCATTTTACTAACACACGCTCGATTACTCTATTAGCACTGGTCATGAGAAAAACTCCTGAAACACCCTGTATCTACAGTAAGGTCAATGCGATCAAATTGTCAATGTCCTGAGTCATGATTTAAACAACAATAATCACATTAGAGTATTCAATAAACGACAAGAAATAACCACCAACACTGTATTTGAAATAATGGTACTTTATCTAAAATTATTTCAAAAGAAAGTCAATCAAAGCAAAATCATTATTCTCATAATTACCTATTCTAGCTAAATGTCATAAATGGGTCAGGACAGGTCTCTCAGTAGAAGTCTCCCGAGTCGCCGTCCTCACAGCATCGATCCTCACCAACGCAGGTTTGGGAAGAAGTGGCCTTAGACCCTCTCTAGGCTAACAATACTTATAGCAAATCTTTCAAAAATAATGCAACATAAAATGTTCTGAATATCCGTTGAGCCGCTGAGCAGAGCGAGCAGGAAAGGATGTAGCATCGCTACATTTGGAAAACCTCCGCTCAGAAAAATCACAAAAATAAAAAGACGGAAGAAGGAAACTCGAGTTTGCAAATGTTACTTTTGTAAATAGTCTTCCTCGGAACCATAGCGAAACCACCACTGTAATCACAAAGTTCATTGTGGCTCTCTTTTCCTCCAAGGTTATTTGGATGTTTGCCTGGAGTCGCTGTCATCACGGAAACTTTCAAAACTCCAGCAGAAGCCATAGTCAGGTGACTTTCAACAAGGCCTCTCGTCATCTCATATTCACTCGAGCACAGGCTGTAAACTTCAGCCATTTTTTCTTAGGCCAAAACGAACCATCTTAATTGAAAGAAACACAAACAACATTACTACATCATCGCAATGATTAAACAGTGTTAATTCCCACTAATACCCTTATGTGTATGTAATTAACTAGCCATCTGCAACATATTTAAGCATTAGTACACGTTATTTTTAAAAGCATCAACACAAAACAAATAGCACACATATATTAAATAACCGCACATTATTATTAAGCAACATATGTGCATTCCCACGTGTAGTTTTCTCTCATTAGTATGTTGATTAATTAAAAACTCTCACAAAACAAATAATTATCGATTATAGATTAGTATTTTAAATCTCGACATATAGACAAAACTGAAGCTTAAAAACCCGATAAATTTTCAACAGAAAACTCTGCTCCAGCAATCCCCCCTTTGGTGATATTATCACCAAATAAACAACCCAAAAAAAAAAATTTAGTCCCATTTTAGGAGAAATTGAAAATGTCTTTTTTCTTTTTCACAACACTACACACCAGACTCCCTTTCATCATCCCTCTTCGTTTCCAAGTAAACACTCTCCCTCAATTCTTCTAATTCTATTTCCTGTGGATCTCTTTTTGACCTTTTATTTCTCTTTTCAATATTTCTTTTGATTAATTTCTTTTTCCCTCCCCTGTTTTTACAACACAAACACCCCAATCTTAGTATCAATAAAGCAACAATTACACATGTTAAAGGAAACAATATCTTACCTATAATAGTACTACCTATTTTTGCAATAAAACTCTTAACAGCAACTATTTTATTAGCTATTTTGGTCCAGATACTTTCAGCTTACAGTGGTACCAATTCTTCATGTAAATCAGTAATATTTTTAATATAGACCTTCAGGTCTTTGCTTTCATCAGGAATGTAAGTGCAACAATGTTGAACTTTTAGCATTCCACAAACCCCACCCTCCTTGGCCAATAGAATATCAAGGGCAAGTCGATTTTGCATAGACATGGCACGTACGGCAATCATCTCCGTATTCACCAAAAGAAACCCTCCAGCGGTATTTGTCGATAAACGATCCACCACTGTTGACAGTTTCCGAATTCCATATGCATTCAAAGAAATTCCCACTGCTGGAATTAAAGCTCCAAAGATATCACCTACAATTTCGGACCAAGTTTCTCTCTTAAAACGTGTTAGTAAATTAATATGTTCTACATCCTCTATTCTATCTATATGGAAAATCTTTGGAAAAAGCAGGCCCACATAACATGTGCCATACCAATGGTCAGGCAACCTGTAATAAGCCTTGTTCCCACAAACATAATACACTCCTGGGAAAACTGGATCTTCTCCTCCCTTGAAACCCCATCCTGTTGCAATGAAGTATGTATCATGACACTCACTAGCCCCAACAAAATATGTATCATATTGGGATTTCTTTCTTGTAATACATAGCTTACCCTTCTGTGGTGCATCTAGAGCTAAAGTTGGACTAGCCCCATTCCTCAATTCTTTCCCCATCTCAATGTCCCAAATTGTCTCACTCACTTTGTATTTCCCTGCCTTTTCATGCATGCTCATTCTCCTTTCCTCTACCATGTTTAGGAAAGCCTTCTCCTCTTTTTTCAAACTGCAAGTTAAATTATTCTTAAAAATGTAATCTAATGTTAATTCTTCTTTCTCAATAAAAATCTCACCAAAAATGTTAACTTCTTTAGCTGGATTCAGCTTTTTGTTCATAGGCAATTGCCCAAAAATATTATCTTTATTAGACATCACATAATCTATTTTCCCTAACAAATAAAAAACACTACTCAACACACTACATGAAATTCCATAGGTAGCTGGTAAATGGTGATAAGTAACACCCTCTGAAACGGATGCAGGTAACTGCATACATACGTAGCAATCCCTTACTTCCATTGTCTTCACATATTCATATAACAATTTTGAAAAAACATTACTAGAAAAATCATTAATTGACCTATCTTTATGTATGTAAGTATTACTAATTCTAGTTGGGACTACTTTCTGTGAATTCTTCTCTACATTAGTCACATTCTCAGTGTGTATCTCAAATGTACCTATTGTAACTCTAAAAGTAACTAATAAAGCTAATACACCCCATAGTAGCATTATTAATCCAGTACAGCAACAGCACATTCTACACCATCTTTTCAAGAAGGCACATCTACTTTGATTATTTTCTATGTTAGCCATTTTACTACTTTGACCGTGTCTTTTGACTTAGCCTCTACTACTCCACTACTGGAATTTCTAGAAATCTGGATTACTTCAAACAACTAATTTTCAGACTTTCTTCTTTTTACTTTTCTCCAAATGACTCCTTTAGTTCACTCAATTTGGATACTCATCACTCTTTACTTCATCCTCTTCAACATCAAATTGTATTAGATCTCCAACGACATCCTCAGTATCCGACTTTTCTCCAATGTCAGTCAAGATTACTTTCAGGATTTCACCTGTATCTTCCTCAACCACTTCACGTAAGGTCTCCTCTGGATTTCCCTGACTTTCTGCCTCTTCACCTTCAGACAGTGCCACGTACGTCCATTCCGGCGACCTATACTTCTGGTTAGGTTTTCTGATTCTTTTGATCTCCTCTGGTTCTTTCAACTCTTTTCGCTTTTCACCTTTTGCTGAATTCTGACTCGACACCTCATTCACTTGTTCAGCTTTCGAGGTATTTGCTCGTGTCAATCTGTATCTCAGCCTCTTTACTCTGTTGTTAGGCCAAAGATCTCCTCTTACAACCTTTTTTGGTCTTGTTTCTTTATTATTTCTTTCTCCAATCCAGGTTCTCTTTCTCAGAACTCGACCCTCCGATTTCTCATTCTCACTTTCATCCGATTCTGTTTCAAATGCCTCTTGTTCTTCAGCAGTTTTCTTTCGCTCCACAGTCTTTTTCACCACTGTTTGAGACTTCCCTATTTCTGTCCCTCCTCGGGTCTCCAACACGCAATCTTCTTGCTGTCTACTTGTCCCTTCACCTAGCTTATCAGGAATGTTCCCTACACCTCCTCTGGGGTCTTCCGCAATCTGTCCCTCTCTATCTTCTTCTAACCCTGCTTCTTCAGGTGTAATCTCAAGTGGATTTTCAACCTCCTCATCTGATTCAGGAGTAGTCTCTGTGGAACTGCTCTTTTCTCTTCTTTCTTCTCCACTGCTTGTTGGATCTTCAGGCTCTCTCACAGAATCTGATCTCCCTTCTGAGACTCTCAATGTTTCTCTTGAAGCTTCTCCTGGTAAGAAAGAATCACCTGAATCTCCTTCAGCTCTTTCAAAATTCCGATTCCTTCTCACTGGTTCTGTTTCTTCATCATCACTGGAATCTGACTCTTCAAAATACTCCTTATCAGTCCCATCTTTTGGATTTGGAACTCTCAGAGTATGACTTGCATGTACCCAGTTTTTCACACCAGCACACTTCACTGCAGTTGTCGTAGTCAGAATGATTTGTCTTGGCCTTCCCCACCTTGGAACCAAGCAATTTCTTCTTCTGTGCACTTTAATCCTCACCCAGTCCCCTGGACTCAGATCATGAGCTTGCTTCTTCTCAAGTGTGGTAGCGTCTCCTCCAACCTGGTGAAACACAGAATGAACTGCGTCAGCCAGGCCTTTACAGTAATCCAAAATCATGTCTTCAGTTATTGTCATCAATTTATTGACAGGCACAAATGCATGACGCATTGCACGTCCCATCAAAATCTCGTGTGGACTCAAACCAGTAGTTCTATCTGGAGTAGATCTAATAGTCATTAGTACTAGAGGCAAGACATCAGGCCATTTCATTCCAGTGGCTAAACACATCTTACCAATCCTGTTCTTGATTGTGCCATTCATCTGCTCCACAACACCAGAAGCCTCTGGTCTGTATGCACAATGTAGCTTCTGCTGTATGCTCAATGCTTCACAAATCAAACTCATGAGCTCATTATAGAAGTGTCCACCTCTATCAGACTCAATCGTTACTGGAAACCCGTACCTAGGAATCAGCTCTCTTAACAGTAACTTTGCCACTGTTATTCCATCATTTCTCCTAGTCGGATAGGCCTCCACCCACCTCGAGAACAAACAGACTACCACTAGAACATACCTCAATCTGTTCACTTGTGGCCTTTCAATGAAATCAATCTGCATTCTCGTAAAAGGACCACCTTCTCTGCCTATTGTTCCTAGACTCACCACTGTCTTTTTCCCAGTGTTAAATTGCTGGCAAATCAAACATCTTTGACAAATGCTTTCTGCAATCATCCTGAACTTTGCATTGTACCAAGTCTGTTTAAAAGACCTGATCATCGCATCCCTTCGCAAATGTCCCTGGCCATGATACATTCTTGCCATTGTTGACAACATAGAGTTTGGCATAACTGGTCTACCATCTCTATAGACCCAAACATGATCTGTTTCTCTTGGGGCACAACCTGCCTTGATCCAGTCTTTCTTTTCTTCTTTTCCTGCCTCATCCTGCAACTGTTTCACCTCATCCCACGTTTCTAGGACATTAGTAAACATCACAGAACAAAAAGACATTTCCCTTTCTCGTTCCCTATTAATCGAGTGATTATTTTTAGCACAATATTGTGCTATATCGTTGGCAAAACGATTTCCAAGAGTTACAAAATCATCTCCTTTTCCATGAGCAGCACATTTTACAACTGCTAATTCTTTAGGCAGCTGTATCGCCTCAAGTAATTTTCCAATCACTTCAGCATTCTTTATTGGAGTCCCACTCGACGTCAAGAAACCTCTCTGTAGCCAAAGCTGGCCAAAATCATGCACAACTCCAAATCCATACTGACTATCAGTCATCACAGTCACTCTCAGATCCTTCCCAATTTTGCAAGCTTTCGTCAATGCTACCAATTCAGCAACTTGTGCAGATTTCACTCCTTTCAATGGTGAAGCTTCCATAACTTCTGAAACCTTGCACACTGCATATGCTGCACTCAACACACCCTCATCATTTCTCAGACATGATCCATCCACAAACAGCACATGATCACTCTCAGGCAATGGAAGATCTCTTATGTCTGGTCTCGGTTTTGTACAGTAATCAAGCACATCCAAACAATTGTGATCATCTTCTGTCTTTATACCCACATTTAAGTATCTGGCAATAATGTTGCTGGATTCACATTCACACATCTCTCAAGAGTCACATTTGATGCTCCCAGAATGACTTTCTCATATTTAGTCAACCGACTATGTGACATGTACTGAGTTCTGCTTCTCGTCAAAAGAAGAGCCACATTATGAGGTACGAATACCCTTACAGGATATCCCATTATTATTCCCTCACTCTGTTCCAAACTTCTGCATGTTGCGGCTACAGATTTCAGACAACCTGGTAAACCTACAGCTACAGGGTCAAGTGTCGATGAGAAGTACGCAATAGGCCTTCTCAGTTGTCCATGCTTCTGGATTAACACTGAAAGTGCACATCCATTTCTCTCACTGCAGTACAACTCAAACTCTTTTTCATAGTCTGGCATACCCAAAGCAGGGGCTTCACACATTCTGCTTTTCAATTCCTCAAATGCTGCCATTTGTTCTCCATCTAGTTCCAATGGGTCTTTCATCTCACTCTTTGTCAGCTTAATCAGTGGCTTTGCTATCAGGGAGAAATTACTAATCCATTGACCACAATAACCCACCATCCCCAGAAACATCCTCACTTCTCTCTGGGTCCTTGGGGCTCTCATTCCCCTGATAATTTTGATCCTGTCATCAGTCACCTTTCTCAGACCCTTTTCAATATTGTGTCCAAGATAATGCACCTCTTTCTTACAAAATTGCAATTTGGCTGGAGATACCTTTAACCCTCCATCTGCCAGATGATTCAGTAAAGCTATGGTATCTACTTCACAAGCTTCACGTGTCTTTGATGCCACGAGTAGGTCATCAATATACTGCACTAGTACTGAGTTTTCAGGCATGATCAAACTCTCCAATGATTTTTTCAATAACTGATTGAATATCGAAGGACTCTCTGTGTACCCCTGTGGAATTCGACACCATGCTAAAATACGCTGGCCAAACCTAAATGCAAAAATCGGCTGGCTATCATGATGCAATGGAATTGAAAAGAAAGCATGACACAAATCAATCACTGTGTACCACTCAGCATCATGTGGAATCTGATACAAAATCACTGATGGATTTGGCACAATGGGACTACATGCCACCACAATTTTGTTAACTTTTCTCAAATCTTGTACAATCCTGAACTTCCCATTAGGTTTCTTTAGCCCCATTATTGGTGAATTACACGGGCTACTCAGTAGTTCTCTCAAAACTCCTTGCTGAATCATTTTCTCAATAATAGGAGTTATTCCTTCAATTATTTCTGGTGTCATTTTGTACTGAGGAATGTTAGGATAAGTAATTCCCTCTTTCACTGAAATTTTCACAGGATCTACATTATTCATCAATCCCACATCCTCTCCAGTAAAATCCCAAACTGTCTTTTTCACTGTGTCTCTCAGCTCTTGAGGCAAATCCTCTGGATTAAACACAGCATATGTACCAACCATCTCACTTTCTCTATTATCTAGAGTCATTCGGTACAAAACATCCTCATCTTGTGTTTCAAAAGCTATTCCATCCGGAGTACACAAAATTGTACAATTCATCTTGCATAGCAGGTCCCTGCCTAACAAGTTCACTGGACTAGTGTCACAGACCACAAATCTGTGCATGTCTGAAAATTTCCCTATTCTTACCCTTACTGGTTCAGTAAGACGTGTCTTGATTTGTGTATTGGCTACACCAACTACTTGGATTGCTTCATCTGAGAGAGGAAGATTTCTAATATCTGCTGACCTGACAGTTGATCTCGTCGCACCTGTGTCTACTAAAAAAGTAACACTTTCTTCATTTATTTTCCCATCCACAAATGGTCCTGCCTGGTCTATTTCTAGAGTTGCACCAAGTATGCACTCTTCCTCCTCTCCTCGGCACCGTCAATAATCACCTTCAGACTCTCCCTTCATTCTTTAACAAATACTGTTGTACCTGGTTAGAACGCCTTGGTTTGTTTACCTGCTCCTCGTTGTAGAATCCTGAATCCTGATTGTACTTTTGTGACCCTCTATTCTGCGGCAAGGGCGGTTTTGGCTCTTGGCTCTGCTGTCTCACAACCTTCTGTTGTTGCTGCTGTTGATTATTCCCCTCGTTCTGCACCTGTTGATTTAAGGGTTTACTCTCATTATTCGCTAATGGTGGATTGGTACACTCGGATCTCCAATGTCCCAGTTGACCACAGTTGTGACAAGGGAACTTTTTCTTAGCTTCCTCTAGATTCCCCTTTCCTTTCCCTCCATATCTGGGCCTATTCCCTGGATTATTTGCCTGTTCCACCAACTGGGCTTCTTGTCTCTCCGCAACCTTCACTTGTGCCCACATTGCCTTTTCTTTCAGCTTTCTCTGTTTTGCTTCAATTTCATCACTGAAGTACTTTGCATGTCTTAAAATCTCATCTATTTTCTTACTCTGCCAGTCCACTGTATGCTCACGAATTCTCTCACTAATCTCAGGTCTCAGGCCATATACAAATCTGTATACAAAATGACTCAAATCCTTGTCACCCAGGTGCTCATCCCCACTGCATTGTTTAAAAGCCAGTATCAGCCTCTCATAAAAAGCATGAACTGATTCTTTTGCTTCCTGATGTGTTCGATCTATCTTAACCCAGTCTGTCTCTTTTGGAGGTACTTTACTTTTCAGGTATACAATCACCTGATCGTACTTCCTCATTACCTCTGGATCTGGTGCTCCTGTTCTCTGATCTCTTGGATATTCCTCAGTAGGCCAACTTACAACTATTTTACACTCAGCCCACAAGTCTGCTGGAACAATTATATCAAACAGATTATTCAGGTCAATCCACAGCACTTTTGACAATTTCACAAACCTGTCTACCTGCCTATACCACTCGACGGGCTTTTCTCTCAGTCGAGGGAAATCATTCGTAAACGATAAAATATCCTGTCTGGTCCATGGAACATGTACATATCCTCCTCCAGGTATTTCTCTCATAGGATAAGCATCCACTGTTTTCTCTTTTTCTCTCACAGGAAATGCTGAATAAGTCCTGTCCACTGATTCTTCCCTTTTCTTGTACCACCCATCCTTCCATTTTTCTACATCACCCCATTTTCGCAACAATGCAATCATTTCCTTAATCTGTCCTGTTCTACCAGCACCATTCAGATTTTCAATATCTTTATCCGTGAAATCCATCCTGTAAGACTTCTGCAATGCTTTCACCTTATCAATGTCTACTCCTTGTTCATTCGCTATTGCTCTTAACCTGTCATGTGTATTTTTAGCTCTCCAGGTAATGTTTTTACACATAAATAATAATTCTCCATCATGATGGTTTTTTAGAATGTCTGTAGGAATTGTCCCTACAACAAGCTCCTTTAATTCTATGCGTAACCTGGCCACATCAATTGCCTGGGAATCTTTATCCCTCTTTTGAAGGACTCTCATCCAATCATTCAAATCTTCAGCTGTTATTTCAGTAGTTTTTTTCACTGGAACCACTTTTTCTGGCATCCTTTGTGGTTCTAAAATTGGCATCCCTGAACAACTAGTATCACTAGTATCCAATCTCGAATTAGACTGTACCTCTAATCCTCCACTACATGTGTCACGTCTGGATTGTCTCAAATCATCATTACTTTCTGTCCTTTTTCCTGACTCTCCTGAGGGACCAGCCAAACTTGTCAATTTATTCCCAACATATGGAACCACCAAACCATTTTCACCCATCCTCTGCTTATCAAAAACAGGCATAACCGGACCTATGGTTACAGGCACCGTAACAGCTTCTAGATTCTTCGTCAGTTCTCTAATCTTTTCAGTCAGTTCAGATGTAGTTCTGGCTAATTCTCTCGTATTCTCATCACCACATCTTTTCTCTCTCTCTCTTTCTCTGAAAGAGCTACCACTTCTTAAATCAGGTGTCACAACTTCTGTCTCAATGATACGCAATGTATCTCTTATCGGAGAAGCAACTGGTGTGCTCTCTTCTGGTTCTGGTCTATATGGAGGTGGTCTCTTGTAAATCATGTCATCCAAGACCTCTTCCTCATAATCATTAACTCTATATCTTTTCACTTCTGCCTCAGGAACCCTTTCCGTACCCTTCCTTTCTTCCTTCTCGTCAACTGTTCTCATAGGATATAATCCCTCTGACATACTAGCATCTCGCCATCTCCTCATTCGATCATGATGAGTTTCACGATCATATTTCCTCCCGAACATGTATCTATAGTTGCCTCCAGACCTCTGTTTTTCTCGCTCATGTACTTCCTCTTCCCATTCCACCAAAGCCTCAAACTGGGTCGGCCTTGGTCTAGGCTTTAGACTCATCATTTTCTCCCGTAAATTTCTCAACACGGTCAGATTAAATGAACCATGTTCTGGGAATGCTAGGACACCATCTTCCTTAGTATACCTAACCCAATTCTCCAACCATATACAGGTATGATACCCATATCTCGCAACCATGAAGGATGCAGGCGTTTTCGTTGGAGGTAAGAATTCACCTTCTCTTGTTTTAACATCTTTATCCTTGTCAAACCATCTTTTAATTTTTCCGAACAAGGATTTCTTCTTTTTCTCTTCTTGGTAATACATTTTAGCGTTTACCAAAACTTTCTAATCCCTTCCGTAATACAACTGTACAGTACGATATTTTATCCAATAACAGCGCCACTCACACCAACGCACCAATCCTGGAGCGTCTACGTCACCTTGTACCCCTTCCAATCCTTGCGCGGCTCACACCAACGCACCAATCCCAGCGCGAGCACTGTTCTGATCCACTATCCAATCAGAGCGCGGTCTGTATGACGTCAGCAGTCGCTGCAGTCGCTCCTGCTCTTGTCTCCTGTCACTCGTCTACCCCTCCTTTACAAAACTTCTCAGTAGACTTCGTGTCAAATTCTACAAAATCTATTAGTTACAACATATAAACATCTCCATTGTCTGTTTCGCTAACCATAGAATAGTAAAGAAAATCTATTTCACAAGAATCCCGTCTCTCCCTGAAACAGCGCTCACTTCTGCTCCACTACGGAATTAATACTCTCGTTGACACAGTAGCACATCCCTCTACTCTGCCCTTCTAACATGCATCCATTAACTGTTTCCTCTAGGACTGCTCCAAAGAGTCTTACAATCAATTAAATGCTCATACATTCACGCACTTTCATACACGAAAATATAGTACATACACACAAAATCCTGCTTTTCCCGAGAACAGCAATCAGTCTGCCCTACTACAGAATTATAACACACGTTAACCAAACAGCGTTTACCTCTGCCCAGTCCTTCAGACAAGCTCAGAGAATACCTATTACTTCTCCCGCGATAAGCTTTAACGGCGAACCTTACGGATCCCTGGGACTTAAGACCAGAGTTTCACAGATAACCTTCGCTATCATACACACTCCTTTTATACCAGAAATATATCCCTAATAGTAACACATGACGATATCACTGATTCCGAACCCAGACAATGTGACGCGCAACTTCAATTGTCACATGTTTTTCCTGCATACGTACAGGACCAACAATCCCGTCTTTCCCGAGAGCAGTATATACTTCCCTCTGCCCTACTACGGAACTGCTACCAGCTCCCAAGTTCCAGAAGCACTACATAAAACTCAATAGGACGACTCCAACATATAGTATTAGTACATATACCAACATCAATCAATAATCAATTAATCAAAAAGCCAATGTACAAGCAATCTAATCAGATCAAGACAATAATCAAAACCATCACATTCTGCTACCAGGAAATTGCTGCAGATCAGGGCACACAAATTCTCCCTACTTCCATGAATAGAGTAATTTCACAGATACACGCACATGCACTCATCATACGCTTGGGCCCATTTTACTAACACACGCTCGATTACTCTATTAGCACTGGTCATGAGAGTAACTCCTGAAACACCCTGTATCTACAGTAAGGTCAATGCGATCAAATTGTCATTGTCCTGAGTCATGATTTAAACAACAATAATCACATTAGAGTATTCAATAAACGACAAGAAATAACCACCAACACTGTATTTGAAATAATGGTACTTTATCTAAAATTAGTTCAAAAGAAAGTCAATCAAAGCAAAATCATTATTCTCATAATTACCTATTCTAGCTAAATGTCATAAATGGGTCAGGACAGGTCTCTCAGTAGAAGTCTCCCGAGTCGCCGTCCTCACAGCATCGATCCTCACCAACGCAGGTTTGGGAAGAAGTGGCCTTAGACCCTCTCTAGGCTAACAATACTTATAGCAAATCTTTCAAAAACTAATGCAACATAAAATGTTCTGAATATCCGTTGAGCCGCTGAGCAGAGCGAGCAGGAAAGGATGTAGCATCGCTACATTTGGAAAACCTCCGCTCAGAAAAATCACAAAAATAAAAAGACGGAAGAAGGAAACTCGAGTTTGCAAATGTTACTTTTGTAAATAGTCTTCCTCGGAACCATAGCGAAACCACCACTGTAATCACAAAGTTCATTGTGGCTCTCTTTTCCTCCAAGGTTATTTGGATGTTTGCCTGTAGTCGCTGTCATCACGGAAACTTTCAAAACTCCAGCAGAAGCCATAGTCAGGTGACTTTCAACAAGGCCTCTCGTCATCTCATATTCACTCGAGCACAGGCTGTAAACTTCAGCCATTTTTTCTTAGGCCAAAACGAACCATCTTAATTGAAAGAAACACAAACAACATTACTACATCATCGCAATGATTAAACAGTGTTAATTCCCACTAATACCCTTATGTGTATGTAATTAACTAGCCATCTGCAACATATTTAAGCATTAGTACACGTTATTTTTAAAAGCATCAACACAAAACAAATAGCACACATATATTAAATAACCGCACATTATTATTAAGCAACATATGTGCATTCCCACGTGTAGTTTTCTCTCATTAGTATGTTGATTAATTAAAAACTCTCACAAAACAAATAATTATCGATTATAGATTAGTATTTTAAATCTCGACATATAGACAAAACTGAAGCTTAAAAACCCGATAAATTTTCAACAGAAAACTCTGCTCCAGCATCTTCACACTCCTTCTCATGCTCCTACCTCACCACTTACCATTTGCTAATTACCCTCCTATGTGACCACAGTCCTTTCTCATCCTCCTCATTCTTCACAAGCCTCATCCCCCCTCCACCTTCACCCTTCTGCAGTCATATCCTCCTGTTCTCCTTTTATGGCCCCTACTCAGTCAGTACATGCTTACCATCTAACTGCTCATATCCCTTATTTTGCTCATCAAAACCTTCTCCATCCATCCTACTTCCTCAGACTTCGTTTTCATCCTCTTGCATTCATATCTCACATCATCATTTTCACCTTCTCTACTTTATTGCACTCATCACTGTCTACTTCTCACTAAATAAACCCTTGTCATATTTCTTCTTTTCTCTTTTAATCACTTGTTTACTCATGTTTCATCCTTCTGTTTCCTTTCTTTTATCTTACGAATCTTTTCTATCCTCACACTCTACTCTAATCAACACCCATCTCCGCACCTCATCACCTTTTCTTCTTGTCAAGATTCTAGAATCTTTGTTGGCCACCCAAGGGAGCCACAGCTCTAAAAGAGGCTGTGAATGTTTCAGGAATTTCAATGAAAAGATACCACTGCTTTCACAGCTGAAAATTAATCTTTAGTTACTATTGTTAGTAACATAAGTGAGTTCTGCACGCAACCTTTCAAAATGCCCCAAAACATCACACTTATTCGAAGCTTAAATAAGTGTGTTGTTTATTGAGATCAGATCAGAGACACCTAGCAGCTCAGAATTTTTATATTGATGGTAGGCGATCATTTTTCTTCTTATAGTGCTTGCTGTCTGTAAGAGATTTGATCATTATTTGGGGTAGGGAGCTGTCCACCTCAGTGAATTATAACACTTCTTGTCAAGGCACAAAGCACCAATGGTATTCAATGATTGCAGCAGACTGGGACCTAGGTGTGATTTGAGGCCAACCACAATAGATCTCTGGTCAGATGCACCGAGTGGATTGGTCCTGATGAAAGTCTGGAAGTTGAATAGTTAAAAAGGGACTTTATTGCTTGAAAAAAAGATATAACCTTGCAGTGTGGGTGTCGCTGAAACTGTATTTACTGCCATGGAAACGAATCCCAGATACCTGAAGAAGGTTGGCTCAATTGACACACTGAAGCTATTGAAATTTCTTGTTGTCCCAACTCAGAATGGGAGTTAGTTGTTTTTAGAGGTGCTGAGATCTCTGTGGGGGTGAAGTTGAAATACAATCTGACATTGTAAAAATGCTGGTTGGATTCGTACCTTGGTGGGTCCCCGCAAAACTCTGGAGGTCTAAAGAAAAAGTTTTCAAAAGTTTCCAAACTGTTCTGGTGCCCAAACAACCACAGGAGGACTCTTTGATGGCCCCCAGGAACTTTAAAAAGGGCACTTAGAGACTGAGGTTGGCAGCCAGAGATCAACTGCAAAGTTCAGTCCAGATCCAATTGCTGCTGGTCAGCATAACCCTTCAGGGAAACGGCCTCTGACAGCTCGCTGTATTCCTGTCCCCACAAAAAGGTCTGCCATCTGTCCCTTGGAGTCCACTTCTTTGTCCTTGGTTCAAGAGGGAGAAGCTCTAGTCCTTCAGAGCTCCTCCAAGGTCACAGAGAGCAAGTCTGATACTTTTCTGATCTACCACAGGTCCAGACAGTGTTCTGAGGAGGGTGCCTTGGGGTGTCACATTTATGATCAGCACTAGCTAGGGTAGGGCGGTGACTCCTGGGTAGGGTAAGAGTTTCCATGTCCTGGTCTAACAAATTTTTCAGTAGTTCCTGTTTGCTTTACTGCAAACAGGCCGAACACAATGTCGGAGCAATTCAAAGATGGCGTAAGTCTTCATCCACACTCAACTTGGCCTCCCACATCTAACACTAAAATCAACTTTGAAGCAGCCCTGGATTCATAACTACAAAATTAGACACAGGTTTAGTAAGACAAATCAGGATCCTTCAGCAACCAAACAGAGATACACAATAATTGAGAGCTGATCCTGTTTGAACCCTTTCAAGGGTGCAACATGTTTACATATTCCTCAGACAGACTTTTCAGGCAAGATATGACACTGTTGTGCCAACAGAAACTGCATCAATCTTCACCCTAAATGTTCAGCTCAGCTCAGAGGAGTCATAATTGTGTATTCAGATTGACCTGACTATCAAAGTGTTCTATTGTGGCTCCTGCAAAGATTTTTACTCCTTGTTGAAGACCAAGTACTGGCTGGGGAGCTGCTGGAGAGCTAAAGTAAATTAGTCTCCAGAAGCTTCAGACAGGGTAAATGTAAATTTATAGAAGTAATGTTTCTTTAATACTCATTAAAAATTCATATTTAATTAAATTGGACGTTTAATATCTATACAAAATGGCGGTTTAATTATTTTCCTTGCTAATCTCAAACCAAAGATAAAAGTGTTAATGCCCTGGTTTTCTGTAGAGGACAGCCACCTGCCTCAGTGAGAATAGCTTTTGAGACCTTGCACTGTAGGGACATGGTGACATTAATTTTCTATGAGCCCTACTTTCAAAATACCATGCTCCTTACTTTGTGGGTTACAAGAACTGCAATGAAGTCCCTTTTTTATATTTAAAATGGAGGTCTTTGCCTGTCACAACAGGTTATTTTAACAGGTTGTACTGCATGTTTTGCACTGCATCAGTCAGGTTACAATGGTAGGTCTGAAGCCATGTTTTGTAGACCCACTCTGTGGGTCGTACCACAGGTACTGCAGTCCACAAGTCGGATTTAAATTCTAGGCCCACAGTTCATTTTCTAGACCATATTTTAGGGATGTATAGGCAAGTTAAATGTGTCAATTAGGACTAAGCCAAATCAACCATGTTTAAAAGGGGAGCACATGTACTTTATTTCTGCTAAGCAAGAGTAAACTGTACAGAATTCAAAAACCAGTAAAATACTTTCCAGTAAAAGGCAGAAGAATCTAGGGTGGCCATGCAAAAAAAGGCAGATTTCCTACACTGCCTAACTCTTATTTCAGAAATGGAAGGTGGAGTAGTAAGATTTTAACTTGTGAATCCACCATGTGTAGGAGTAGTAAGTACATTAGAGTAGTATATTATAATAACAGTATAGGATCCAACAGCAGCACTGAAATCAGGGCTACTAGAAATTTAGAAGGGTATAGGATTAAATTATGCAGCAGGGTTGACTAAATTATGCAGCTTAATGCGGGTTGGTATTACTCATTTTGTCATTTTTTCACATATGTTAACACTGTCTGGAAAAACATTATATCACTAGTACTAGTTTAAAATGCAACTACAACAAAAAGCAGCTTGATGGTGACCAGTAAACCTTTGTGAATAGCGTTCCACTGTGCAACATTATTTCACTACCTTTTTGGCAATTTATGATCCATTTAAAATGGCTTTTGTTAAAAACTACAAATTATGCCACAGATGATGGAATGTGGAGCAAATGTTACAAACCTGTAATTGTATATAAAGCGCTACGGCTGCAGAGTCGTATAATTCCAGCGTCCCTGACTATAATCTATTTCTGTCTACTCATGTGACAAAATTAAAAAGTGTGTTGGGAGATTGTAAATGCACAGTCACCGGTGCCCCAAAGATGGGTGTCTGTTATTTAAATTTCTTCTAATTATATTAATACCATTCTACTTTTATGAGCACCTCGGGAGATTGAGAGTAGGCAGGACACTGGCAGCATATATCGCCAGTGCTGCAAAAAAATTGTCGCCAGTACTTTTCTTTGTATAACAGGCACGTGCACTGCGTCTTCCCATTCTGAATCTGTGTTGTATTAGTGAACATTGATAAGTCTTTTCAATTACAAAGAGTCAAAACTTTGCCATTGTCAGTATTTTTTGCTTAATATAGTGCCATAGGCAGGGCCAGTTTAGTTATGTGATTCTTCGGCTGCAGGGTATTCCAGATAAATATGTATTTGCCACATTTGTCACAAAATCCTCATCTGCTGCTTGATTTGCACAATTTAGCAAAATAAAATGTTGTTTCTAGCTCAAATGACTCGAAAGTTACTAAAAAAGCAGCAATGTGGAATGCCCTTCATAAAGGTCGAATGGCCACCTTTAAGTAGCCTATTACTGTAATTCGGTGTTAAATTAATACTAAAAAGATGTTACCTTTCCCAAGACAGGGTTAATGTGTGAAAATAATGAAATTGTACTATTACAAAATATGTCACATTACACTGAGTAATTTTGCATATTTTATCACATAATTTAATCAGCTTTGCCACATAATTTGGTTTATCCCACTCACATAATTCCAGTGGAACTGGACAAAAGTTTGGAATACTGCCACAGCAGAAATAAAATATAACAAATCACAAATAAGATATATCTTGAGTTTATGTTCATTTTCCCTTATCTTACTTGCAATCTCAAAATCCTTCACACTGTTTCTCCCCAAAAACTGGTTTCATGTCTTAATTTTTGTGATCAGAAGAGCAAGATACGGGGGGGCGTTTGTTTTCTTGCTGTGCACTTAATCTGTGAAGTGGCCTCACTATAACCCTGAAATTTGAACAATCCGCAGTGAAGTTAAGGAAACTATTGAAAACATATCTGTTCTAGAGCAGTTGCTTGTGCTGTCTTGGTCCGAGTTTGTGAGTTAGTTAGAGCTGGGAAGCCTTGACATGGTAACCATGCTCTCTACAAAAACCAAGAAATAATAGTAATAGTAATGGGACCTTGTGTCTTGATATAGTGGGGTATGTTAGGTACCTCTTCTAAGTGTACAGTAATAGCCACCCCCTTACCTCACCCCAGTTCCCAGGCACTTAAAGTAGCCCAAGGCATTGCTGTAAAAGATTAAATGAAACAATTAGGCTTTGGTGGTGAGCCTGTAGGCCCATATGGCTTTTGCATTAAGTAAAGAACAGATTTTGTTTTGCTTGTGAATAATACTTTGGTGTGCCAAAGAGTTATCTTGTAAGGACCTGGCCCACCTGGCCAACCTTCCAGAGCCTGATGCACATATATATCCAGCAGTAAAACAATAGTGTAATGTACAGTGCACATATGGGCTTCTCCGCTAATGCACAATTTAGTGTCCAGGAAATATCCATGACTTGCTTGAATTATTGGCAAGTTGATACTTAATTACAGAGCAATTTGCGTAGAGTGGCTTGAGGTTTCAGTTTCTAAATTATTTAATAAAACAAGACCATCCTCAGGACTGTATACTTGGGCAAAGAGGCCCCAATTCCCAGTTTAAAAGCTTTGATGTAGCAGGCTGAATCTAAAAAAAACCAGAAGCCAATGCAACCTCAACAGCATCAAGCCTCATTGCGGGCATTCAATGCTTGTATGCTGGTGAGTCTGCCTCAATTTCCATTTCCGTTGTCTCTGTGTCTTCTTTCAATTTCCACTTCTTTATTCATTCAAAGACTCGTGACAACAAAAGTTTACACAATTCTTTTGTGATCATTTGTGTACCCAAACATTGAAGAGGTTATTGTGTTGCCCTTCTCTATACTCATGTTTTGTGGTTGAGGCACTTTTCATCCATGAGGGACAGCCCCAGGTATAGTACTAGAAAAGGTACAAGGAGAAGATAACACTGAAGTACAAGAAGCTGTGCTTTCTACTGTGGAAAATGAGAGTGGTGGTGTTGGTTGTGAGGAAACAGAGCCACTCTTTCATCTTCAACATCCTCAAGCCCCCCTTCAGGTAGGGATGGCAACAACCCAGACAATTTCAAGAAAGTAAATGACCAAAAATGCAGGTGACAACAATCTTTATACCTTCTTTACTCTGCCTCATCCTTCAAAATAGGAAAAGAGAGACTTGGACACAGAAAGAGCATTGACCTTTTACATCGGGTGGACGATAATCTCTTTGTGGGGTTCTCTGGTGCCAAGAAGGTCTAGGTGGTGCAGAAACATACCATCTCCTGATGGATAGTTCGCTGTAATAATATCTTACACATTGGCTAAGAAGCAGTATCCAGATAGCCTACGGAAGCATTCTGCCAGAGTAAGGCTACTACCACTGCATTGGCACACAGAGTGCTTCTTCTGAATAACAATCAGGCTGTGTTAAACCTGGCATCATTGGCGTGGGTTTCCCCTGTATTTTTGCCTTTACCTCCTGTGTTTTTGCTGTATGTTGGACTTTGTTTTGCTGGTCTAGATGCTTTGGGCACTTTGCCACTGCTGTTTAGTGCCAAAGTGCAAGTGCTCCCTTTGTCAGTTGTTGTGATGGATTGATGTTTCCATGACTGGTATATTTGGTTTACTGCTAAGTCCCTATGACAGTGCACTGTGTGTGCCCAGGGCCTGTAAACCAAATGCTGCTAGTAGGCTTGCATCACTGATTGTGCCACCTACACAAGCAGTCTTGCAACAAGGTCTCAGGCCGGCCATTGAGGTGCCTGTGTGCAATCTAGTACTGCCATGTTGACCTGGCAAGTGCACCCATTAGCCAGGCCCTACCCTTCCCTTTTCTTATATGTTAGTCACCCCTATGGTAGGCCCAAGGTACCCCTCTGGGCAGGGTTCACTGTATCTGAAAGGTAGGACATGCCCGGATGTGTTTGGCGTGTCCTGATAGTGAAATACTGCCAATTTCGTTTTTTCACTATCGTAAGGCTATCTGTCCCCATAGGATAGAATGGGGAGTTTGCTTATAACAAGTAAAGTATAAATCCCTAGGCAATATTATTGAAAAGTATTTAATCTGTCGATATATATGCGCCCCTCTGGTGCACTTTTATTTCCAAAATTCAGAGTGTAACAAAACCTAAACAACACTTACTAAATTTAAAAACAATAATTTAATGACATTTCAAAATACATTTAAAAAAAATATGTAAATGTTAAAACAAATTATAACTCTTTTTCATCCATAAACACAATTACATAAGTAACAATTCTTGGTGGCAGACAAGTTGAATCTTTTTCGACGCACGTTTCGACGCAAACTGCGTCTTCATCAGGAAAAAGCCACACGTACACCTACAACATAATATAACAGTTACACTCGAATTCATGATAATATCAGAAAGAGTTTTTGACCTTCACCATCACCTTCTGTGAATGATTCTTAAAATCAGGTGATTCTAACATGTCTATTTAAATACAACATTTTCTTGTAGAGAGAGAGTTGGTGGTGAATGATATCATTATTCAGTGTTTATTTTATTATATTAATCCATCTGGTATATTACACAGAATCTCCTAAATCTGTATTTCTTAATTTGAGCATTGTTAACTCGATTATTTATGCTTACTTTAATTATATCTCCTCTGTGATTCTCAACAATGAAAGACTGTATTTCCTTCAGTGTGTAATTCGATATGCATTGGTTAAGAACTGATGCTGAAAGACAATAACGTTGTATTTAGTCAAAATCATTTCATTCCTTCCTAATATGTTACGGGGGGTATCTAGAATTTAGTTCATTAATTACAGGGTCTTTGGTCGTGAGGATTATAGATCTATTCCTTTATTTTCTAGTGTCCCAACGAAAGAGTTTTTTTTAATAAAACCCAGAATACAATTCAATGGATAAGGGTTACTAAAGTGGGAAAGGAAAACGAACAAATTGATATTTGATTCTATTTTAATGAACCCTGATGTTTATTTAAATTTGTTTATAAGGTTTACCTGTTTATTTAGTCCGTCTTTGAATGATAGATAACTTTATATTCAATTTATGAGGAACAATGTTTTCTTATTAAAAAGCAATCATTTCTATACGGCTGAAATTAAATAACAAAAATAAATAAGATTCTAGAGCTGTTTGTCCTTCCTGAATAAGCATTCTACCTATTCTTAAATCCTTATATTATTTTAAAGGTTACCTTCAATTGATTCAATAGATGTAAATACCGGCAGCGTCTCTGCATCCTGCTCGGTCGTTTCGGGACGTTTTGCATTCACTGTTTGTGTGTACTATATATATACACCTATGTGGTATGAATCTTACCTCAGTATTGGTTAAGATAGATCATGTGATGCGGATGTCGACATCAACTTCCTCTCAATTGACCTACGTTGTCTCACAAGTGCTCTGATTGGATTTCAAAGGTCACGTGAGATGGGTAATATCAGCTCATACGTTGTTATTGGCTATCTCAGGTCATATGATAGAGGTCTTCACGTGCATTTGCTTCTGTACCACCTAAATTTTCTTAAAGGAATAGAGATAGGGTGTTTGTTGGTCACATGATTAAGGTGTAAGGAGTTTGCTTATAACATCTTATGAGTATTACTGCTCATGGAAAGAAGATAGGAAAATAAAGTTCGACACATCCGTACCTGTTTCTGATGCATCGCTGAAGAAAATGATGCAGCGCCTGCCCACGGCTCGAGAAATCGCTGCATGCCGCATCAAGTGCACCGATCTCCTAAGTCCGTGATCACCACTCTGATTCTGATGCAAGCACCCATGCATCGTCCCGGATTGTCACATTGTTAGGGATGCATTATGAAACCGACGCATCACCTCCTCTCCAGTAAGGAACCAACGGATCACCTCCCCTGCATAGCAGTAAGGAACCGACGCATCACCCCCCCAGGTGCAAGGAACCAACACATCACCTTCCCTGAGTGTAAGGAACCAACGTATCACCTTCCCTGTGGCCCTTTTTGTTTGTATGCACGACGCATCCAAGGTACTTTGTGTGTAAAAAGTGTTGCATCTGCAATTTACTTTGTACTGAACTATTTCTACCATTTGAAAATCATATTTGTATTACTGTATTGTGGATTTTTGTTGTTTGGTCTTGTTTGTTTAGATAAAGAGTACTTATTTTTCTAAACTGGTGTAGTGTCCATTTGTAGTATTTTCACTGTATTACTGTATGTGTTCACAAATATTTTACACACTGCCTCTAAGATAAGCCTGTCTGCTCGTCCCAAGCTACCAAGGAGGCAAGCAGGGGTTATTTTAGAAGTGTGTCCCCCTTACCCTAACTAGGAAGAAGGGTTCTTACTTGGTCATAGGTACCTACCCCTGTCAACTAGAGACCCCCATTTCTAATAGGCTGTTACATGGGCAGTCAGTGAACATGTTCACAAAGCATTTGAAAGATGGGAAGGGCATTTTGCGCATTCAGTCTAGCTGACGTTTTTGATCACCACCATAGGAGCTACTGCTTTGGTATCTTTTCACACAGTGAGTAATCTGTACTTAGACATATCAATAAGTAGTTGCTTACCTTTGGAAATGCTCTTTCAGTGGGATACTCTATCTGACTGCAGATCCCTCACCACCCACCCCCATCCCCACTCTGTGGAATGGTCTCCTTTTCCATCTAAAACCATCTCAATTACGAAACATGAACACCGGTCTTCCCAATGTGGTGATGGACTCTGTGTTTCTGAAGGCGCTGACAAACATATAAAAACTGACATCAGGAAGCATGAGTGGCTCATGTATGCGGCTTCGTTCTTCAGTTCCAGAATGGAATGATGCTGGCACAGAACACCATGGCTCCACCTATCAGCACATAGGAACACTGCTTTTTGAGTTTCCAGCTCCAGTTTGGTGCCTGGGAATAGTAACAAGGTGAGGAATCTGTGATTAGATTGAGTAACCACGAGAAAGGACATTACTGAAGATACGTAACTTGTTCTTTGGGAATATTTTTCCAAATGCATACCCAGGAGCAGGTGAGAGTGGTGGGGCAGGGTGGGAGGGGACTCAACAGATGACCGCAAGGGAAAATTACATTTAAAAAAAGAAAAACACTGACCTTGCACTCATCGCATCGCTAAGTCAGAGGTGCAGCGAGCGCAAGGTAAGTGTTTTTCTTATTCTATAATTGAATTTCCCCTCATCGTCGTCTGTTGACTCCCTCCACCCCCAAACAGCCCCCCCATCCCACCGTTCTTACCTGCACTGGCTGCTCCTGTGCATACCCTTATTTTCACAGAAAATTTGACCAATGGAGTCAACAGTCAAGTCCAGCAAATGCAATGATGCACCAGTGCTTCAATGAAAATATACATGTACCTCATGGTTCTAAATTTTGGGCCGTTGGTGTGGTAAACTAATACCATATTCACTCCTAAACTGACTGGAAACCGTACAGTTTTTGTATCCAGCACCAAAGTATCTTCAGGATTTATCCTAATGGCACACAGCTCAGGGTGCCATGGGAGATCACTGTGACAAATAAAAATGTTAAGAGACTACCTATGATAAGAAAACAAGAATTTGCTAACAACTATACTCGGTTTCAGAATTTCCTTTAATCTACCAGTGAAAACACTGCCGTTTATTAGTACAATTTGTTCGCTGTTGAATTCATGAAAAGAGTCACCCAAAGACATGCGAAAAAGAAATTGTAATTCAAAGGGCGACCATTTTGAATATCAAACTGAAACCGCCTCATGTGAGCTAAATTGCAACATCTAGGACGTTGATACGCATATGCAAAATACGTGGTGAATGCTTCGTACCTCAAAAAATCAGTGCAGTTTATTTTAAACTACAATGACTGCTGTGCATATAAATTCGAGCATAGTTAATCTGAATCTGAAGCTGCGCATTGCAAGAGCTGACACGGGAAGGGCACGCAGTATGATGACGGTATTTTACCTCTGTGGGCCTGTGAAAGTGACGTACACTCACTCACCCTGATGGCAGATTTGTCTGAGCAACTATTGATACGTTCCGTTGACAAGAGAGTCGCGTTGGCCATGTTGTATCACTTTTTTCTTTACTTTGGCATCGTCGTTCACTGATTATCTTGAGGGGCACCCGAGGGAGCACTGATTTCAAATTTACTAAATGCTTTGACCGAGATCCTGTGAGCTTTGTTTTCTTCAATCGGCCCTAAAAGACGTGCGTTGTTCCGTAGTACGTGTCAGGCAGGAACTGGCTGTCATTACAGTTGTTATTTTCCATGGGAACAATGTCTTCCAATTGTCATTGCCAAGTGCTGGTGCCACTTGGCATGCGCAGTTCCACACCGCGTTCCACTGGCGCACAAAGCAGGTCCCATCAACACCATGGCCAAGCCAAATGTTTAACAAGGGTGACCGCCCGACGCTTCCCTTTGAATGTTTTCTAGGGAATCTTCGGACACACAGCTGTTATGTGTTCCTTGGCTACAAGGACAGTGAATGTTTCAGGATATGTGTACTCTGTGTACTCTGTGCCGTTTGATGGTAGTACACAACGTGCAACGTGGTCTCGCAATAACATATATCTCCTTTTGAGCAATTACTGCTAAATCAAGAGCAGGTCTGTAGTTACGTCATGTCGCTTTTACGATGTCAAAAATTGGCCCTGATGTTTTTGTATTCTGCCAATGAAATGTGACTAATGCGTTCCTCTGTTTGTAATTATGTGAAGGGTTGTACCAGCTCAATGCGGCACAAAGAAGGACATGGGGCCCAAACCTCAACCAAGTTCATTCAGCAGTCAACTTGGACCAAAGCAATCTGTTTTTGAGTAGAATAAGGAACTCACTCTACAGCACCACCAACGCAAGCGATGGTTTCTATCGGGTTCACATGCAATTGGTTGAATTAGACCTTTGTATGTAAGAATATCAGGAGGAAAATATCGCCCTGGCAAAATATCAACTACCTCCATATCATTAAGGATCGTATATGTGAGTATATATTTACTATTGTTAACTCCATATCTACGTATTTTATGGATGTCACATCTATATCTATGACTATATCTATATATCCACCTAAAATCCACATTGAAATGCGATTGTTATTGTTTATATCTCTGTAACTCATATAACAGCCATAAACACCATCACTCACATACAAAATGCAATGCTTACTACCTCACACTTTATGAAACAGATGCAATTACAAACGGCGTAGCGATGCCATCACATATCACAGTACCTTTACCACTGTGGCAGACAACTGTGATTGTGCTATCATTAAGTGGTTTATGTTTATTTTGAATTACTTTTTGCTCTTCCATGTTGTTAATTATTGGTATAAATATTGTGAGGTCATAAGAATTGCATTTGGCGTGCAAGTTATGGTTTGCACGGTCGTTGTGTGAGGGACAGATTGTGGTCCTAACCATGACATGCAAATTTCAGTGATTTTTCATTTTAATTTGTAACTATAACTGCACTTTACCTGTGTTTTTAAGCTGAATTTCTGAAGGCTTTTTTCAATGTATAATATGGTATTATAATAAAGTCAACCATAACTACAAATTAACCTTATTTTTTTTCAATTGTTTGTTATCATACACCTCATCCAAGTGTTCCTTTTTCCCAACCCTCAGTGGGTGGCTAAGCCTCACAGTGAACAGGCTTCAGAAGTTCACAGGGAGGGTTGGCTGCAGGGCAAGGCCTTTGGAAAGATCATGTACCCAACATGTTATGGGTGTCTATATCCTGTTCAAACAGAGCACCCTTTTTTAAGTGCTCATTTCTCAACAAATACTGAATGGATTTACACCAAACAAAAAAAAAAGCACAACCCTTCAGTAAAGTTCCACCTTCATGCCAAATGTGTTGCAATTCTACTTAGCTGTGTTTTCTGTATCAAAGAGCAAAGCATGGCATGAGAGTTACAATAGGAAAAAACACTTTTTGAGCCCATTTTTGTTTGGCTCTCGCTTGACAGATTTGTATGGAACTTTCCACGAAGACCCCAAAATCGATGTACTTTTAAAAATATTTCATACAGGTTTATTAAACAGTGCTAAAGATATTAAGAAATCGAAAAATGCCTTTCTTAAGCAAACTCTGACTTAGCCAGAATTATACTGCCACTATCACCACCAGTCAGTCAGTCAGTCTGTCTGTCTGTCTATCTATCTATCTATCTATCTATCTATCTATCTATCTATCTATCTATCTATCTATCTATCTATCTATCTATCTATCTATCTATCTATCTATCTATCTATCTATCTATCTATCTATCTATCTATCTAGCTATCTAGCTATCTATCTATCTATCTATCTATCTATCTATCTATCTATCTATCTATCTATCTATCTATCTATCTATCTATCTATCTATCTATCTATCTCTTCTGCCGAAACTGGCTTTTTAAAAAAAACATATTTCCACCATGCATCATAGCACATGTGCATGCACACATCACAAAGTACAGGTTTGCACGTCACAATACATTCATCATACCACACATCTGCACATGTCACAACATATGCTTGAACATTTGTGGCCGTTTTGTAATGGGTTTCTTTCATAAAAAACCCACTGGTAGACTGCCAGCCAAGCATGTGTTTGTGTCTTGCCATATGCATTTGCATGCATTTTAGAAAACATATGGGCAAGGCTGGTAGCTCAGACTTTTATAACCGAGAAATATTGGCTTACAGAAAGCCTGCTAATTGTTTATTTTCTTCTCTCAAGAGTTTGGGTTGATTAATCCCCGCCCAAGAATATTAAGAAAATAAAAGAGTCACCAGGATATTTTACAGTACAAATATATTGTCTAAAAATCGAACAGTTAAAAAACACCTCGGTATGACATTTTAAAAGGTCTCGTCATTTTTTCACTACATGCATAGCAGTTATTCACACATCAACCTCTCCATTCCTTACACTTAAACATGCTCTCTCTTACAAGTGAATAATTAGCTTTATGAAAAAATTTAAAAAGTGGCAAGCTGACAAGAGTAAAAGTTCTGAACATTTAGTTTCCAAACATCAGCATGGCACTTTCAGCAGATTCACAAAGAATGCCCCATTCTGCAACATTTAATTTCTTTTATCTGCTGGCACAGTGCTTTTCAATACAATCATTAAATGATTCCCGAACATCAGTTGACAGTCAAAGTAATATTTATTTGGTTTCAAACATTAAAACCATAAAAGCATACAGTAGCATATAACAGAATGATAAATATACTAAAAAACAGTCTTACTGAGAACAAACTTAATAGCAGTAGCGGTCCGTGGAGGGAGTTCGGTGAGGCAGAGAGGCGGGGCGGGGGAGAGGCAGGGTGGGGAAATGTATTTTGCGATGCAGCGCGCGCAACTAAATTCGTTTTATTTATTTAAATGTGTACTTACCTCTGTTTATCCATATTCCGGTGTTTACATTCCCCCCCTGCCCCTCCCCCGCCTCACTGCCTCTCCGAACTCCCTCCACGGACCGCTACTGCTTAATAAGCGATGACTTCAACTAAGCAAAGATCCATATATACAGGGGCCCCAATAACACACAGAATATGCCAGATACGAAAATCCCACAAAATTAGCACCATAAATCCCTACTCTTGCGCTATAAAATAGTCAAATGGATTGGGCATAGCATTATTTAAAATACAAAGTGCCATGAAAGGTAAAAAGAAGACAGACTGGTTAATCACAACTAGACCTAAGCCTTATTGCAGATTTTAAAAAGCTAAGCACATAAAAAACAATGCTACCCATAAGCATTTGTAAGAAAATAAAAGTAGGGCGCACTTGTCTAAAATTTGTCTTTTTCAAAATTGGGATTAAAAAGGACTTTCTGGAGGTACCATAAAAACTACAAAACATCATAAAATGGACCATACCCTGAGGGGATTGACCATCACAGCCACAAGACGGCAGACTTTGACCCTTACTCTGGCCCCTAGGATGTGCGAGGAGAAGATGGAAAAGGTTGAACCGAAACCTGGTCAGTAAAAATCTATCATATGTATTTATGAACCCAAGTAAGTACGGCTCAACAGCCAGAGTGGTTTAGCATAATAAAGTGCCGTACACTGGGATTCAAGAGTTCCTTCTCTTCCCTTGCAAGAGTCTGCTGTGCAAAGAAGACCGCCTTTACAAGGTTCAAATCCCTCTTGTTCATCTGATCAGGGTTGGTAAAAAGATCCCCTCTTCACAGACTCGTTGAACTTCTCTCAATATATTTGAGCCATGGTACCCTAGGGGCATAATCGAGTCAGGCAGTCCTTTAAGATCACCTTGTTTAAAGTTATCCCATTCTCAACCAAAGATTTCAACCAAAAAGACTCAGGGCGAAATGCTATTAGGTCGGTGATATATGTCATTCCAAGCTCCTCATGTACAGTGAAAGAGGGGGTACCCTGAGGAACAGATAGAAGCTGTCTCCCAAACTTGCTTTTCTCGAATTGGAGGTCATCAGGGATGGTGATCCCCCAGATTTCACTGCCGTATAGTGCCTTTGAAATACATTTAGACCTATAAAGCTTTAATAAGGCTCCAACCAGTCTTTTTCCCAATTTAGCAGCAAAGTTAAAAATAGCTGCAGACTCCCTGATTAGGTAATTTTTTTCCCGAAGAATTTGAGGCCCCCATTTCATTTTATCGTCTATCAATACTAGGGGTGGGTGGAATTTGCGTAGTTGTGCTCCGCAAAACTCCGCGAAATGGTAAAAAATCTCCACGAGCATGCAAAAAATCTGTGAACACGCGGAATCGCTTGTTCGTGATGCTTTTTTCCAGTTCGCGAGAATTGTTTGCGTGCTCGGGGGGAAATATCTCACGTACACACATTTTGAGAACGAGAACAAGCCAAAAATTAAGCGAAGCCGCGGAACGCAGAAATTTGGGCAATTCCGCGTTCTATGCGGAACGCGAAATTACCCAAATTCCGCAAATTCCGCAAGCGGAACGGAATTTACCGCCCAGGCCTAATCAATACCCCCAGGTATGAGAGAGCACTCGCTCTTGGGATCGAGATAAACCGTAAAATAAAGGTTTAAGGCCTGCTTTAACGGGCCCCTACTTGCATGTTGAAGGATTTAGAGTTATTAACCTTCAGGTCCCTCTTCCCCATACATTGAGCAAAAGAGTTTAAGAGTGGTTGCAGAACCCGTTCAGTCCTGGCCATCAGAACGGCGTCCTCTGCATACAGCAGGATTGGGAGACTGCACTGTCCCGGCTGGGTAAAATCCACCATGATCTCCAAAAGGGTCCCCTCGAAGTCATTAATGTATACATTAAATAGGAAAGGGTCCAAAATGCATCCCTGGCAGACCCCGCTCTTAATGCAGAACTGGTGTGAGACCTTCTGATTACCCGCATAGCATACTGCCGCCTTAGTATCTCGATGGAGATCTTGAAGAAAGAGCACTATATCCCTATCCACCCGCAAGAAAAACAAGGTCTGCCACAACCTAGATCTATTAACGCAATCAAAAGCGGAAGAGAGATCCATGAATGCTAGAAAGATGGTGCCAGAACGGGCAACTGTATACTTATTCATAATCATAAATAGATTCAGGCATTGATCTATTGTTGAGAGACCAGGGCGAAAACCATATTGAACATCTGACAAGATGTTATTCTCAGTGGCCCAATTGAATAACGTGTCTAGCAAGATTCATCCAACCACTTTAACGACAGAGTCTAACAGGGAGATGGGTCTGTAGCAATGGACGCTATCTCTGTTCCCCTTTTTAAAAACGGGGACAGTGATGGTAGTAGCCCATGAAGCCGGGGGGCCAGACCTAGCAGCCACATTGATAACAGCAGTAAGCAGCGGTGCCCAGAACTCCATGTTGGACAAATAAAGGTCAGGGGGAATTCCCTCCGGCCCAGGGGCCTTGTTACGCGCCATACTAGCTATTCCCTGTCTCACTTCTCCAACCATGACTGTTAGGACTAGATTTTCAGTATCCCCCCAGACATGCTCTGATTAAATACACCCGAACATACTCTCAAAGTGGCTGACCCAGTCATTCTCTGTGATATGCGCGTCCAAGGCATTTCCTGTTTATACACCCAAGATTGGGCTATTGACGATGCTCCAGAACTTGGAGCTACTTCTCATAGTGCTAGCATTCATGTCCTTGCCCCAAACATCCGCCTTTAAAGCTTCCTTACGTTTTCTATGGGCTACTTTGCACTGTATTCTTCAGGTTCTAACAAGGCCTCTATCTCTAGGGATAGAATGCAGTGCTTGCATAAGCCTTCTAGCCCCACAAGAGGAAGCTGTGTCAAACCATCTTGATGCCCATTCTCATTGGCTAGTAGGGGCTTGTTGGCTTGGAATAGAGCAAGCGATAGATTCAAAAGCTTTAACAATAGCCACATCCGGCCGCTCCGATGTAGCCAGACAGATCTGTATCTCTTTCTGACAGTTGACTACAAAAGTATCATGAAAGGAGCCTGGAATAATCTGCACCCATTTGAGCCTTCTACCTCCGTCAGTCGGCTGTAACTCACCTCTGCCCCTATTCCCCTGCTTCAAGCTCAATAAGGGCCAACTAGCATTGAGACAGAGGGGATTATGCTCACTATGATACTTGCTTGGATGGAAAAATCAGAGATCAGATGAGAAAGAGGTGTAGAGACTAGAATGAAATCAACAAAAGTGTCACTCACCATGCCCTTTAAAGGTAGGAGCAAGATCTCTCTGGACTGGATCCAGTTTACCCATCGCTAACAGGAGGTCAAAATCACATACCAATGTATTTGTAATATTTCCCTGACCGCTATGTTCAAAGTGCGTGCCATACATGTGGGAACATGAAGAAAAAAAACGATACCATGCATTCTTTGGTCCCCACAAAGGTGGACATTGAAGTTCCCAACTAATACAATATTGGGGGTATATTGAAGTGAAGCATTAAAACTAGTCATGTAGGTGCCCAACCGCGATATATTGCAAACCTCAGGGAGGGATGAAATAGCATTCTAAAACTTCAACAACAATAACCTACTAGACCCTCAAGAGAAAGCGAAGCCTGCATGCAAGGATTATCTATATTCAATTCAATAATACCCCCTTTTAGCTTAAGTGAAACATAAACCGCAAGTCCCCCTCTTGGGCGGCCAGCTCTCGAGGGAATGGCAGGCACAATGAAGGACTTATACCATTCCAAAAGGAAGGTGTTATCAGTGGCTCATGTCTCCTGCAAACAGATAATAAGATCTTATTTGCCAAAAAGGCTATGTTCCAGGAAATAAAGTTACAAGAATGAAGGTCCCTGGAGTTAAGCTCTGCATGGCCCGAGGTCAACAGATGCGTAGGATCCTGCTGTGGTGAAAGGGCCATGGGGGTTATGGATGCTTGCCATTCCAGTCATTCACAATTATCAAGGACCCCCAAAGGTGCAAAGGCATTGCAGACTAGGACTGGTGGGGGAACCTGATACCAATCATTAGAAGCCGTGTGGGATGGTCTCCTGGAGTTCCATGTGCCAGGGGGTGGATGCAGGGACAGGGGTTTATGATAAAAGTCATGAGGAAGAGCTGTGATGGTGGTGACTGGGCCCATGGATGTGGAAGAGCAGATGCTGGCTGCATGAAAAATTCTCTCTGCCAGATGTGGCCGGTTAAAGTTAATTGTTACACAGTCACCACCACTGCTCTTTTTAGACCCTCCAATCCAGGCCACCCTCCGGATGATAATAATGTGCCTTTTCACTCTATATCCCAGGGTTGTATTATTATTCAGCCAATGCAACACTTTGTTTTTTAACTGATAAAAAGCTTTGGTAGAGCCAGGCTTTAAGACAGGTACATTGCTCAAAACCACAAAATACGGTGTTGCTTCTGGAGGTAAGTTAATGGCAGTTGGGTCCAGGGACTGGGCGCCTGAGACCCCAGCTGCCAAGATAAGGGTTCCTCCTCCTCCTCCAGGCTCTCTTCTAATGGACAAGTTGCTGCCTCAACCTTCCGTTGTTCTAATGAACTCCATAGCTGAAGCCCCGACCTGTACAACTTCTTTCGAGGTGGGGGAGGGGGAAGCAGAGGCAAAGGGACACAGGGGAGAAAAATACTCTCAGATGAGTGAATACTAGAATTATGAATCTCCCTCTTTACAGGTACCTCAACAGACTTCCTTTGGCCCAAATTTCCACCACTAGATACTAAAATTATTTGGTTGGTCTTGACTATATTACTGTTTTTCTTGTAATATTCAGACCAAAGGGAGAATTCCCCTCTTGATTGCGACCAGACATTGCTTAATGGGATCCAATTTGGTATCCAGTCCATCAAAGTGGCAGCACACAGAAGCTTCTAGTATGGCTGTTAGTTCATCCTTCGAGGGGGTGCTGCACCCCGGTTGATAGGAGATGAAATATCTGCTCTTGGTCGTTTGGCTCTGGCCCCTAACTTGGCACTCCTGTACTTGGCCGCTGATCCAGTCTACCTACTAGCCCCCGCTGCCTGGGGATCCAGTTGGACTACTGCAGCAGAGCTAGTAGCTCCATGGCCGTTGTCAGACATTTTGGTTGGAAGGGCCTTACTTGTTCCCCCTATGCCATCTTTATTTCAACCTGCCTGCCTTGATCTGGGTCCTGACCAGATGGGGAACAGAAATATCCCCCAACTCCACCAATTCCGGGTTACACAAAGAGGGGTCAGGCCACCTGCTAAGCTAGGAGAGCAAAGATGTATCTCTCTATCCGGGGAACGTGAGAGCCAGTAAGCAACCAGCTCAATGTACTTTTATAGAAGCCCCGCTGCTCTCTGGAAAAACCAGTCCATAGTTAAAATTACTGGTGCCACGTGCACTATGGCAGCAGTCTTGCGTTTCCCCATTAGGCCTCAGCTGGGTAGAAGAAGTGTCTTATAGGAAGACAACGTGCTAACACAGAGAAGGCCTGTGAAACAATGTGGATGTGACTTGGTTACATTCACCCAAGGCAAGTTGAAGCAAGGAGCAATATGATCAGTATACTCTGGCACGCCGACTTGCAAAAAAAGGGTAGGAAACCACAGACCCTTGCACGCCCAGACCCCTCACGATGCAGAGTCCACAGTAATACTATAGTGCTGCCCCAGCGGGCTTACCTTGGTTCTTGTTCCTGAAGTAGAAAGGACAACAATTACAGTTCTAAGTGCACCAGAGATTCCTCTCTCTGCTCTCCTCTCTGCATGGAGCTGAACAGGGGTATATGGGGGAGATGAAAGACCCTCAAGGTGCAGGGCCAAGAGGTGGGGCCCAGCCCAGCCTTCAATGGGCTTTGCCCAGGCACGTCCCACATGCGTCACGTGCTGTGGGAGTCCCCGTGGGCAGAAATGCGGGTTGTGGCCCCTCCTCCTGGGCATGGCTTTCTGGGACTGGAAGTTCCTATCCCCAGCAGCAAAAGGCAGCAAGGGCGAAAACAACAGTCCATTGTGCAGCAACGCATCCCACGCTGCGGGAGTCCTCCAGGGCAGAAATGCGGGATGTGCCCCTCCTCCTGGACACAGCTTTCTGGGACAGGAAGTCTCTATCCCCAGCAGCAAAAGGCAGCAAGGGCAAAAACAACTGTCTACTGCGCAGCAACTGAGCAAGTAAACCTGGGTAAGCTATTTACAAAGGTTTCATAATTTTTTCACTACATGCATAGCATTTATTTACACATCGACCTCTCCATTCCTTACACTTAAACATGCTCTCCCAGTGAATAATGAGCTTTACGATAAACTTGTAAAAGTGGCAAGCTGAGAAAAGTAAAAGTTCTGAACATTTAGTTTGCAGACATCAGCTTGGCACTTTCAGCAGATTCACAAAGAATACTCCATTCTGCAACATTTAATTTCTTTTATCTGCTGGCACAGTGCTTTTCAATACAAACATTAAATGATTCCCGAACATCAGTTTTTGTTTCTTCTGAAAATACACCCACGTTGTCCTCAGATACCAGATTTTCAATTTTGGCATACCGTTGCTGCATCATCAAATATACAGTTGTCATTCTCTAACAAAAATGTTGTCTCCAAAATCCATTTTAATAAATAGTTTAACTATGCACCCATATGCCAGCTTCATCCTTTTCGACAAATACATTAATTTGTCCTTAACAATTTTTGAATTGTCTGAAAAAAACACTATCTTAATTTGAAAAAAATATAATAAATTTGCGCTCAAATATTGAGTTAGTTTGCTGAGTCAGCACTCCCACTCACTCTCATTTTTTTAAATCTTTTTATTTTCATTTTATGTCATCTGCATAAACATACACAATGAGCATACCCACATTACAGCAGAACAACTACCAGGATAACCCTTGTCAGAACATGGTACATTGGATAAGGAAATCTGCTTACAACCACCCAGGAGGTGAAAGCAGGAAGGCAGGAGGTAGCAACAGGGGTGGGTACCCTCTGCCATCTTCCATTCTTTCAGTGCAGTGGTCAGGTGGACCCTGCTCGGCGTTCAGCCCTGTGTCAGCTGGGAACCCTCCACCTCCAGGTCATAGAACTCCCTCAATCGACCCCCTTACCTAACAGATAACAGAGGGGACAGCAGACAGCCAAGGCAGCCTTGGCTGGTTCACCACCCTAGTGGGAATGATGCCGACGTCACCCCACTAATCCTCACTGCCGCCATATGTTCTAAATACAGGAAGGCTACCCTTCTACAAAAGCTGGGGCCAAAGCTGAATCAACTTAGTACCTCAAAGAGGTAAGGCTAGTTGATCGAATCAAATGCCTTCTCCGGATCAGTGGAGATGACCGTCAGAGTATGGGGGACATCTCTCACTGCGTTCAGTCAATTATGAAGGTGTGCTGATGTTCTGTCAAATTGAACATAGTATGAACCCTGTTTGGTCACGGTAAATTAGAGTGGTTATCACCCTGTTCAACCTACGAGCCAGGATAGTGGCAAAAAGCTTAGGGGCATATTATCCACTTCCATACAAGACTTTGGCGCAACAAATAGAGTTATTTAACTTTAAAATCATGCCTGGTGTCCAACACCCTAGCCTCTGTGCAAATTTGCGACTGAACCTGTGGACCTGTTCAGAGTCAGGCACTTTTCCTCTATTAAATGTTTGAAGTTCAGGCGATTATCAAAAAACATGCCAAGATATGCAAAAGCTGGGACTTTGCCTAAGGTATATGAGCCTATGGTGTAATTATAAGATTTGCTAGGCCTCATTCCCATCTCCATAACATATGATTTTGCGAGATTAGAGGACATATCCAGATTAGCCATGAATTTCACAAAGCTGTCAATTAAAAGCTGCAAACTGTGTGGGGTGCGGGCAAGAAGCACCGTGTCATCTGCATAAAGCAGAACCGGAAATGTTCTATCGCCTATTCTCGGGAGGTCTGCCTCAATGTTGAGCAAAGTAGCGTCAAGACTGTTAATATATACAGTAAACAAGAATGCTGCTAAAATGCATCCTTGTCTGATCCCGCTAGAACACTTAAAATGCTCCATTACCTTCCCCTCCTTCGTGCATCTTACAGCTGCTGTTGTGTTGGAGTGCAGTGACTGGAGGATGTTTATTATTGCTGTGTCTACCCCGAGGTCCCTCATTAAAGCCCACAGCTTAGTGCGATTCACTCGGTCAAAGGCCGGGGTGAGGTCTATAAAGTAAGGGTGGGCGGAATTTGCGAAATTGACTTTCTCAAATTATCATGAAATTACACAAAATCTCCGCGAGCATGCAAAACTTTCACGAAGATGCGGAGATTGCTTTTCCCGCCCGTTCGCGATGTGTTTTTGCGTGGTCGCGGGGAAATATATCTCCAACTTGCCCATGCGGTCGCTAATGGGCGCGGCCATCTTGCTCGCGATGGTTATTTCCTGTTCGCGATCGCATTGTCGCGTTCGCGATCGCAAACTCTTGCGGGAAAGCGCGACCGGCTACCAACAATCCAACATCTTGCGGCGCGCGCGAACGGATAGGAAAACTCATCGGCGAATGCAGGGACCCAGTAAGTCGCGATCACGCGCGCGAGAATGCATTTTTAAAGCACAAACAAGAAAAATACTTCGGTTTCGCGGTAGGTTGCGAAAGTTTTGACATTTTCGCGCTCTCCGCGGAACGCAAAAATGAAAAAATTTCGCAAATTCCGCGAACGGAACGAAATTTACCGCCCAGGCCTACTATAAAGGCTAAGTATAGAGCCTCAGCCTTCACTACAGTGTATTTTGCGATGATGAGGTACAGGTTAAGACATTGGTCTACAGTAGATTTCCCCGGACTAAACCCATATTGCGCGTCTGTGATAATTTGTGTCTCCTCTGCCCAATCCATCAACCTGTTTAAAATCACCCACCACAGGACCTTCGCTGCGACATCTATCAGGGATATTGGCCGATAGCAGTGTGGACTGTCCCTGTTGCCCTTCTTAAAAATTGGCACAATGATAGCGAAAGACCTGGATGCTGGCATGGTTGGGTTTATTGCTGCATTCAGAACCCTAGTTAGAAGTGGGGCCCAGACCTCACTGTTGGAACGAAAGAGGTCCGGTGGGATCCCATCTGGCCCCGATGCCTTATTCTTCATCAAACCCTCTTTTCCTAGGGTTACTTCGTCCAGTGAGAAGACAACAGGGTTGCTACTTAGTTGCGCAATTGGGGTCTGCAGCTTAATCAATCAATCAATCAATCAATAAATCATGGCATTTATATCGCGCACTACTCACCCGGACGGGTCTCAAGGCGCTTGGGGAGTGGGGTCTGCTACTGCTCGAACAGCCAGGTCTTGAGCTGTTTCCTGAAGGCGAGGTGGTCCCGGGTCAGCCGCAGGTGGACCGGCAGGGAGTTCCATGTCTTCGCAGCCTGATAGGAGAACGATCTTCCTCCGGCGGTGACTCTCTGGAAGCGGGGGACCACGGCGAGGGCCAGGTTCGCGGATCGTAGCTGGCGGGTGGGTGTGTAGAAGGTCAGGCGGTCGTTGAGGTACCTTGGGCCCAGGTCGTGGAGGGATTTGTGTGCGTGGGTGAGGATTCTGAACGTGATCCTTTTGTTGACCGGGAGCCAGTGCAGGTCTCTGAGGTGGCTCGAGATGTGGCTGCGTCTAGGGATGTCCAGGATGAGTCGAACGGAGGCGTTCTGGATGCGCTGGAGTCTCTTCTGAAGTTTGGCTGTTGTTACGGCGTAGAGGGCGTTTCCATAGTCCAGCCTGCTGGTGACGAGGGCCTGGGTGACCGTTTTCATCGTCTCGGTCGGAATCCATTGGAAGATCTTGCGGAGCATGCGGAGTGTGAGGAAGCAGGATGAGGAGACGGCGTTGACTTGTCTGGTCATTGAAAGGGTGGAGTCCAGGATGAAGCCCAGGTTGCGTGCGTGGTCTGTTGGTTTGGGTGCGGTGCCTAGGGCCGGGGGCCACCAGGAATCGTCCCACGCGGAGGGTGATGATCCCAGGATCAGGACTTCTGTCTTGTCCGTGTTCAGCTTTAGGCGGCTGTCTTTCATCCATTCGGCGACATCTCTCATCCCTTCGTGGAGGTTTGCTTTGGCGGTGTCGGGGTCTCTGGTGAGGGAGAGGATCAGCTGGGTGTCGTCAGCGTAGGAGATTATGTTCAGGTTGTGTTGGCGAGCGATGGCCGCTAGAGGTTTCATGTAGATGTTGAAGAGCGTAGGGCTGAGTGATGATCCTTGCGGGACGCCGCAGATGACTGTGGTGGCCTCCGAGCGGTACAGAGGCAGGCGTACCCTCTGTGTTCTTCCGGAGAGGTATGAGGTGACCCAGTCCAGGGCCTTCCCTTGGATGCCGGTGTCGTGGAGGCGTTGTACTAGGGTGCGGTGACAGACCGTATTGAATGCTGCGGAGAGGTCTAGGAGGATGAGTGCTGCTGTTTCACCGTTGTCGAGCAGGGTTCGGATGTCGTCCGTGGCTGCGATGAGGGCGGTCTCGGTGCTGTGGTTGGTTCTGAATCCGGACTGTGATGGATCGAGGGATCCGTTCGTCTCGAGGAAGGCGGCCAGTTGCTTGTTGACGACCTTTTCGATGACTTTGACCGGGAAGGGAAGGAGCGAGATGGGGCGGAAGTTCTTGAGGTCGGCCGGGTCCGCTGTTGGTTTCTTCAGCAGGGCGCTGAGTTCGGCGTGCTTCCAGCTCTCCGGGAAGGTTGCTGTGTCGAAGGAGGCGTTGATGATGTCTCGGAGGTGGGGTGCGATGGTGGGGGCCGCTTTGTTGAAGACGTGGTGAGGGTATGGGTCGGTCGGGGATCCGGAGTGGATGGTGTTCATGATGCGAGTAGTATCTTCAGGGGTCACCTCGGTCCATGTCTGGAGGGTGGTGGCTGGGTGCGTGGGTTCGACCGATGGGCGCGGGGGGTGTGCGCTGAAGCTGTTGTGGATGTCGGCGATCTTGCGGTGGAAGTACGAGGCGAGGGAGTCGCAGAGGTCCTGTGAGGGGGCAATGTCGTTGTTGCCAGTGCTGGGGTTGGAGAATTCCTTGACGATGTTGAAGAGCTCCTTGCTGTCATGGGCGTTCCTGTCCAATCGTTCCTTCAGTGATTTCTTTTTGGTGGTGCGGATGAGATGGTGATGTCTGCGGGTGGCGAGCTTGAGGGCGGTCATGTTGTCGGCGGTCTTGTCGAGGAGCCAGGCCTTCTCCAGGGTGCGGCAGGCCTTCTTGGAGTCCATGAGTTTGTCGGTGAACCAGGGGGCCTTCTTGCTCCTGGGCCTGGTAAGTGGGTCCTTCAGTGGGGCGAGGTTGTCGGCGCTTGCGGACAGCCACTGTGTGAAGTTGCAGGCTGCAGTGTTAGGGTCCGTTGTCCTGCCGGGGGGGTTCTGGCTGAGGGAGATGGTGAGCTGGTCGGCGGTGATCTTGCTCCAGTTTCGGTGTGGGGCCTGCTTCGTGTTCTTTGTGAAGCTGAAATGGATGCAGCTGTGATCGGTCCAGTGGAGCCCGGTGGAGTGACTGAAGGAGACGTGCTTGCTGGAGGAGAAGATTGGATCGAGCGTGTGGCCGGCGTGGTGCGTGGGGGTGTTGACCAGTTGTTTGAGTCCGAGGTTGGCGAGGTTGTCCAGCAGGGTGGTGGAGTTGTGGTCGTTGTTGTTCTCCAGGTGGAAGTTGAGGTCCCCGAGGAGGATGTAGTCGGTGGAGTGGAGGGCGTGTGGGCTGATGAAGTCCGTGATGTCATCGCAGAACTGTGCCCGCGGTCCCGGGGGTCTGTAGATGAGGGTGCCTCTGAGGGTCGTCTTGGGGTCGGTGCGGGCCTGGAAGTGGAGGTATTCGGCAGCGCCGAATGTGTCGATGGAGTCAGCCGAGATGCGAATGGTGCTCTTGTGTACGATGGCGATGCCTCCTCCGGTCTGGTTGACGCGGTCCTTCCTGATGATCTTGTAGCCGTCCGGAACGGCTATGGCGATGTCGGGGGCTGAGGAGGCATTCATCCAGGTTTCCGTGAGGAAGGCGACGTCTGGGGATGCGGTGTCGAGGAGGTTCCAGAGCTCGACGGCGTGTCTGTGGACGGAGCGGGTGTTGAGCAGGATGCACTTCAGGTGGTTACTGCTTCCAGTTCTGGCGGGTGCGGTGCAGGATCGGAGGCAGGAGAAGTTGCAGGATCGGCAGACGAAGGGTCCGTGGGTGCGTCGTGGGGTTGCTTGGTAGCATCCGGGGGTTCGGGCGGTGTTGAGTGCGATGAGCGTGGCGAAGTCGTAGGTCCTGCGGGGGTTCTGGTGCTGAGCGCGGGGGCCAGGGGGTCTGGCGCTGGGCGTGGTCCAGACCCCCTGACTGACTGAGAAGGTGATTATACAGGCCCTGAAAATGCTGCTGCCATTGCTCTGGCAAGATATTGTTACTTAGCCCTGGTTTGTTCGGGTCCGAGAAACTGGGGTTGTTAATTACTCTCCAGAAGCGGGCAGAGTCCTTCAATTCAGCCGCCTCAGTGAGTTCTTCCCAGGCAGCACGTTGTAGATTGCCCTTTCTTCCTTTGACCGCAAGTTTATATCTTAAGCGACAGGCAGCCACCAGTTCCCTGTCTCTGGGTTTCTGCTTAAGTGCCCCTTTTAGCTTTCTTAAGGCCTCCGAGCACTGACTAACCACCTTGGGGGGTCCCCACTAAACTCACGTGAGGGGGATTTCAACAAGTTTTCCACCAGGTTTGAAATATTTGTGAAATCCTCTATTAATTCCACCCCTTCCACTCCTAAATCTAGGCATTTCAATATTTCCTGCTGGCCGCTATCAAATAGGGAAGCATTAAAAGCAACAGTGTCAACCTGAGCCCATCTAAGCCTTCTACCTTGATCCGTTACGGCAATTTCCGAGCACCTTTCCTGTCTATTTGACACTTGCAAGTGCGACTGTGTTTTGAGCACTAAAGTGAGTGGATTGTGATTGCTGAACACACTATGTTGAACATCAAACTTCAGTGCACCTCTTTTTAGTATAGGGGAAGCAAAAATAAAATCAATATACTAATGGCAACCTCTCTCTATAAAAATGTAGGATGAACCAGACTACCCTTTTTGTTACTGATCACATCCATTTTGTAGGCAAGCCCATAGAAGTATAAAAGACCAGTCAGTTCTCTTCCCACCTGAGTATGCTCCAGGTGGGGGCCTTCCTTTGTGGGCAGGATAGCCAATCACCCTGTGCCATCCTCAGGTGAGGGCACAAGTGGCAGTTAAAATCTCCTGCTAGAATCAATTGTGATTGAGTCCGCCCTTTCTCTCGTGTCTTTTCTAGCCATATTATTAGTTCATGAAGACTAAACGCACCCTGCAAATTTGGCATTGCATTGTAAAAATGTATTAAAATTACCCTAAAGGAATTATTTGAGAATTTTACTCCTTGGGCGACGTTTGAGTCCCAGGCCAGATTCTTCCAACTACCTTGGATTCTCAAATCTATAAACTTAATCAGGCCCCCCTTTGCTCTACCGGATGCTGAATTAACTGCTGGGAAATGAAGGGTTTATAACCTTCAATAAAAAATAAATGTCTTACTTGTCTCATATCATGTCTCCTGAAAGCATATTATGTGGAACTCCTTCACATAGTTGAGCCATTGCTCCTCCCCAAATTTGCTAGATAATCCCGCTATGTTCCACAAGATGATTTTTATGTCTCCTCCACTACTCCCCACACTTGGGCCAGTAGGCCCAATACTGCTCCACGGGCTTGCTGGCCCACCAACCAGGTTTGTTTCCCGGTTATCAGATTCCCTGGTCTTAGCCGGTGATGGCATTGTTATCCCTATATAGGGTTCCACGCTCCACTCTGCCCTACCAATTTTGACCGAGTGACTATCGCTATCTCCTCCCCATTTCTCCCTGTGTGATAGTCAGTCAATGTCCTTCAGGTCCCTCAATGGTGCGAATGCATTAGATACCGCCCCAGTCCTAGCAGCCCACCTAGTTCCCTGATCCTGTCCAGCGTGGCAGTGTATGTGATTAATACTAGGCCCCGATCTATAAAAAAAAAAAAACAAGGGCAGTGGTTTAATGCTGGACTCTATGTCGAATGCACCAGCTGAGTACAAGAGGATCCTGCGTGCCAACTCTGGGTGTCTGAATGTGATGATGACCCAGTCCCCTGAGAAAGCTTTCCTCAACTTCCCAATCCAAGACACCCTCCTCGCCATAAGGATGTGCCGATACTCCTTGATGTTAAATATGGCATACTTGCACATCCATTGCGCCACTTTATTGATCAACTGAGGAGTGGACTCGTCTTGTGCGTTACTATGTCCAGGAACACCTGTCAAAACCACTGTATATGGGCAGCTTGCCGGCGGAAGATCTATTACTGGGAACTCTGTGCTGTGGGGGGCCACTAACCTGTTTTCCCCTCTCTTCAATTGTTGAGATTCAACGCCCCTCTTTTGGAGTGTGCTGCCGGCTCTCCAGCTCTGCCGTATCTGGTCCTACCTCCCTAGCCCTTGGGTTCCTTACACACGCAATCCCAGGTTGCATTTTGGGATGGGTTCCTGCAATGTGAGGGTGGGGTGTATAATTTACCATGTCATTTCCCCTTTCAGTTCGTTGGGTTAACTGGGGGTCAGAGCCTGTTGGAGGTAATAAGAAGGGCCGGTTTTGGTTCCCAGTCTGGCCCTGAAGACTGGGATCTTTGTCACGGGTTCACCCCTCCCGCTACCCCCTGCACCACACAGCCGCTACTTGAACAGGAGGAATACAGCAACACTCCCATATATTAGTTGTATTGGCTGACATACTATTTGACTGTACAATCACCGAGAGTTTCTCCTCAATTGACCGTAGTTTACAAAGTAGGGGATCCAACAATACAGTGACCAATGTCTCAAGTCATCTCCAGTGATCATTATTGCAATCAGGTATCGGAGGGCTCGGGTCTGAACTTTGTAGTATAGGATGACTTGTTTCCCCTCCCACAGCCGAAAGATCTTCATAAGATTGTTTGAGAAGTGGCTGTTTTTATCTTGGCTTCTGCTTTGGTCTTTTTGGGGCAATGCTCCTGGACCGTTTAGCCGGCGGTTCATCATTGGTTGTTGAGGCCGAACCTGCCCCCCCTTGGGCTAACTCTTAGGTGCTTCTTAGATCTAGTTGCAGCCTCTCTTGTCCTGGGCCCTGGTTTTGTTAGTGTTTCTAGTGAGAGCGGGGAGGTGAAGGGCGCAGTGGGCAAGATCCCTAGGGAGCAGGATGCCTCCTGCACTGGCATGTCTTCATACCCCACTGCCGCCACCCCCGTACCTGAAATGTCTGAGAAGGTATGAGTGGAGGCTCCTAGAGTCTAAATCACAGGGTCCGGTTCCCCCCAGGTCTATCCGTGGGTGCTATCTCATTTTGCAGGCATACAGGATTTATATGGACGCCTGCGGGAGATTTGGCCCTCCTTATCTCCCCTAATGAAGACGTTTTGTGGTTCACCAGGTTATCCAGCTACAGTCTTTTTTCTGTTAACTGTCTTTCATGAGTCAATACGGTTTCCTCTCATGTCAAAAAGGCATCAAGGGTCCCCACAATACCTGCCCCTAAGGATGTGCGAGCCGCCTTACTTTTGAGACGTTTAGCCATTAGAGAATACTTAGCAAGATGGGCTGTGAAAATGAACAGTACCTTTGAGGATGTGAATTCTGCGCCCCGTCTCTGTCGTCAGAGGGTGGGCCCAGCCCAGTCTTCTCTGCTCTTTGATGGGTGAGGACGGGGCCGCCCTTGGCCTGGGCTTCGCCCCCCTGCAAGTCCACGCGTGTCCCGCGGAGCGGGTGCCACGGTGAGATTTAAAGTGCCTCTGGTCGCACAAGCAGCATCAGCGCCTCCAGGCGCGGTACCAGGGCATTATGGGGCTTGGAGTTCCCCTGCGGCGTTCTGCTAGTGGCTCCCATGGAGCAGGTGCCACGGTGAGATTTAAAGTGCCTCCGGGTGCACAAACAGCGTCAGCACCTCCAGGCACGGTACCAGGGTGTTATGGGGCTTGGAGTCCCCCTGCAGTTTTCTACAAGTGGCTCCCCATACAGTCATTCACAAAGCCACTTACTTACTCATACAGCCACTGACATTCTCACTCACTCAGCAACATAGCCACTCACACACCAACTCACTTACCCACACAGCTACTCACATACCTATTTACACACCTATACAGCTACTCACACACCAACTCACACACTGGTAGAGACAATCACATACCCACTCCGATCACACATCTTAGAGATAGTAACACTCTATAATGGTACAGTTAGTGTGCTATTCTAACTTTTGTAATAGGTTAGTTTATATGTTTAGCACCCATAGACTCTTAAAATCACTTACTCTCACTCTCACTTGATGAAGTTATCAGTTTTGCCATTTGAGATTTTATCAGTGATGTCATCAGTGATGTCACTGACCATGTCATGAGTTATGTATTATGGGAATTCATAAGCAGTGCATTCCAGAGGTATAAGTTATAGTAAGCTCAGGTAACTGTAACTGCTGAATTGCTATGGTTTTGTATAATTGAAATCAGAGCCTAACAATAACATCCATGTAATCTTTGTGTTTTTTCACAGAATTTCTAAGGCTTTTAAAATTTTATTTCCCAACTATAACGTCCCTGTAACCTTTGTTTTTCTCAGTGAATTACTACGGCTTATTAAATTCTATTTCCTAACTATCACGTCCCTGTAACCTTTGTTTTTAAGTGAATTTCTAAGATGTTTTAATTTTATTTCCTAAGTGTAACCTGTAACCATTAAGAGTGAATGTGTGACTGGATGCATGAGTGTCTCAGTGGGTGTGTGAGTGTCTCTGTGAGTTTCTCAATGTATGTGAGTGGGTGTGTGAGTGTCTAAGAGGGCCTGGGAGTAGCTGTCTGAGTGTCTCACTGGGTGTGTGAGTAGGTGCTTGAGTGTCTGAGTAGGTCTCTAAGTGGGTGTGTGAATGTCTGAGTGGGTACATGAGTGTCTTAATGAGTGTCTGAGTGGGTCTGTTGGTGGGTGTGAGAGCGTCTGAGTAGGTTTGCAACTGCCTTCATGTGTGTGTGAGTCAGCCTATGAGTGAGTGCATAAGTGTCTAAATGGGTCTGTGAAAGGGTGCATGAGTGTCTCACTAGGTATGTGAGTGGGGGCAAGAGTGTAGGAGTGGATCTGTGAGTGGATGCTTGATTCTAAGTGGGTCTGTGAGTGTGCATGTGAGTGTCTGAGTGGGTCTGTGAGTGGGTATGAACGTGTCTGAGTGGGTTTGTCAGTGCCTCCATGAGTGTGTCACTCAGTCTGAGTGACTGCATAAGTGGCTGAATGGGTCTGTGAGGGGCTGTAAGTCAGTGTGTGAGTTTCTGAGTGGGTTTGTGAGTCATGGTGTGAGTCCAGAGTAGATCTGTGAGTGAGTGAGAGAGAGTATTAGTGTTTCTGTAAGTGGATGCATGGGTGTCTGACTGGGTCTGTGAGTGCATGTGAGGATGTCTGAGTTGTTCCGTAAGTAGGTAAATTAGTACCTGAGTGGGTTCTGCACATTCTCTGCTAATTTTCTGCCTTTTTCTGCTCACTTCTGACCTTTATTTTGCCTCTTTTTGCTCATTGCTAACCTATTTTTTTGCCACTTTCTGGTCATTGCTGGCCTATATTTGGCTTCTTCTGCTAATTTCTGACCTTTATTTGGCCTCACTCTGCTAGTTTCTAACCTCTAATTTCCCTCTTTCTGCTCATTTCTGTTCCCTATTTTGCCTCTTTCTGCTTGTTGCTGACCTTTATTTTGCCTTTTCTGCTCGTATCTGAGCTCTATTTTGCTTCTCTATGCTCATTTCTGATCTCTATTTTGCCTCTTTCTGCTCATTGCAGGCCTTTATTTTGCTTCTTTCTGCTCATTTCTGGTCTCTATTTTGCCACTTTCTGCTGATATCTGACCTTTATTTTGCCTCATTCTGCCTATTGTTCATCTCTATTTGACCTCTTTCTACTCGTAACTGAGTTATATTGTGCTTCCTTCTGGTCATTGCTGGCCTTATTTTGCCTCTTCACCTAATTTCTGGCCTGTATTCGGCCTCTTTCTGCTCTTTTCTGACCTTCGTCTTGCCTCTTTCTGCTAAATTCTGTTGTCTATTGTGCCTTTTCTGCTCATTTCTATGTTGCCTCTTTCTGTTCATTGCTGGCTTTTGTTTTGCCTCTTTCTGCTAGTTTCTGACCTCTATTTTGCTTCTTTCTACTAGTTTCTGATTTCTATTTTCCCTCTTTCTGCTCGTTACTGGCCTTAATTTTGCCTCTTTCGACTCATTTCTGGTCTCTATTTTGTCTCTTTCTGTCAATTGCTGTCCTTTCTTTTGTTTCTTTCTACTTGTTTCTGATCTTTGTTTTTCCTCTTTCTGCTCATATTTTGCTTCTTTCTGCTTGTTGCTGACCTTTATTTCCCTCTTTCTGCTCATCGTTGACCTTTATTTTCCCTCTTTCTGCTTGTTTCTGAACTTAATTTTGCCTCTTTCTGTTCTTTTCTGACCTTTATTTTGCCTCTTTCTTCTGATCTCTATTTTGCCTCTTTCTGCTCATTGCTGGCCTCTATTTTCTTCTTTCTGCTGATTGCTGACCTTTCTTTTCCCTCTTTCTGCTAGTTTTTGATCTGCATTTCTCTGCTTGTTTCTGGTAATTGCTTACCTTTATTCTGCCCCTTTCAGCTCATTTCTGAGCTTAATTTTTCTTCTTTTTGCTGATCACTATTTTGCCTCTTTCTGCTTGTTCCTGACCTTTATTTGCGCTCTTTCTGTTCTTTTCTGTCCTTTATTCTGCCTCTTTCTGCTCGTTTCTCACCTTTGTCTTGCCTCTTTCTGCTGATTGCCGACCTTTATTCAGCTTTTTTCTGATCGTTGCTGATCTCTATTTTGTCTCTTTCTGCCTATTTCTGGCCTCAGGTTTACCTCTTTCTGCTTGTTCCTGACGTTTATTTTGTCACTTTCTGCATGTTGCTGATCTGCTATTTGACCTCTTTCTTCCTATTGCTGGCCTCTAGTTTGCCTCGCTCTACTCATTGCTAACTATTATATTCCCTCTTTCTGCTCGTTGCTCACCTTTATTTTCCCTTATTTGCTCATTTCTGACCTTTGTCTTTCCCCTTTCTGCTCGTTGCTGATCTTTATTTTGACACTTTCTGCTCATTGTTGACCTTTATTCTGCCAATTGCTTCTCATTTCTAATCTCTATTTAACCTCTTCTGTCCATTGCTGACCTCTATTTTGCCTCCTGCTTTTTGCTGACCATTATTTTCCCTCTTTCTGCTCATTGCTGACCTTTACTTTTCCTATTTCTGCTCGCTTCTGACCTTTATTTTTCCTCTTTTTGCTAATCTCTGTTTTGCCTCTTTCTGCTCATTGCTGGCCTCTATTTCACCCATTTCTGCTCAATACTGACCTTTATTTTTCCTCTTTCTGTTCCTTTCTGACCTATATTCTGCCTTTTTGCTGCTTGTTTCTTGCATTTATTTTGCCTGGTTCTGCTTGTTGCTGACCTTTATTCTGCCTCTTTCTGCTCTTTTCTGACCCTTATTCTGTCTCTATCTGCTCGTCTCTCACCTTTGTCTTGCCTGTTTCTGCTCATTGCTGACCTTTATTCTGCCTTTTTCCGCTCATTTCTGACCTTTGTTTGGCTTTTTTCTGCTCGTTGCTGGTCTGTATTTTGCCTCTTCCTGACTGTTTCTGAACTTTATTTTCCCTCTATCTGCTAATTTCTGACCCTTAATCTACCTTTTCTGCTCATTTCTGCTCTTTGTCTTGCCTCTTTCTACTTGTCTCTCACCTTTGTCTTGCCTCTTTCTGCTGATTGCTGACCTTTATTCTGCCTTTTCCGCTCATTTCTGACCTTTATTAGGCTTTTTTCTGCTCGTTGTTGTTCACTATTTCGCCTCTTCCTGCCTGTTTCTGACCTTTATTTTCCCTCTTTCTGCTAATTTCTGACCCGTAATCTACCTCTTTCTGCTCATTTCTGATCTTTGTCTTGCCTCTTTCTGCTCATTGCTGCCCTTTATTGTGATTCTTTCTTCTCATTGCTGAACTTTGTCTTTCCCCTTTCTGCTCATTGCTGACCTTTATTCTGCCACTTACTTCTCATTTCTAATCTCTATTTAACCTCTTTCTGTGCATTGCTGACCTCTATTTTGACTCTTTCTGCTTTTTTGCTGACCATTATTTTCCCTCTTTCTGCTCATTGCTCACCTTTATTTTCCCTATTTCTGCTCGCTTCTGACCTTTATTTTTCCTCTTTTTGCCCGTCTCTATTTTGCCTCTTTCTGCTCGTTGCTGACCTTTATTTTCCCTTTTTTGCTAATTTCTGACCTTTGTCTTTCCCCTTTCTGCTCGTTGCTGATCTTTATTTTGACACTTTCTGCTCATTGCTGACCTTTATTCTGCCAATTGCTTCTCATTTCTAATCTCTATTTAACCTCTTCTGCCCATTGCTGACCTCTATTTTGCCTCCTCCTGCTTTTTGCTGACCATTATTTTCCCTCTTTCTGCTCATTGCTGACCTTTACTTTTCCTATTTCTGCTCGCTTCTGACCTTTATTTTTCCTCTTTTTGCTAATCTCTGTTTTGCCTCTTTCTGCTCATTGCTGGCCTCTATTTCACCCACTTCTGTTCAATACTGACCTTTATATTTCCTCTTTCTGTTCGTTTCTGACCTATATTCTGCCTTTTTCTGCTTGTTTCTTGCATTTATTTTGCCTGGTTCTGCTTGTTGCTGACCTTTATTCTGCCTATTTCTGCTCTTTTCTGACCTTTATTCTGTCTCTATCTGCTCGTCTCTCACCTTTGTCTTGCCTTTTCTGCTGATTGCTGACCTTTATTCTGCCTTTTTCCGCTCATTTCTGACCTTTGTTTGGCTTTTTACTGCTCGTTGCTGGTCTGTATTTTGCCTCTTCCTGACTGTTTCTGAACTTTACTTTCCCTCTATCTGCTCATTTCTGACCCTTAATCTACCTTTTCTGCTCATTTTTGCTCTTTGTCTTGCCTCTTTCTTCTTGTCTCTCACCTTTGTCTTGCCTCTTTCTGCTGATTGCTGACCTTTATTCTGCCTTTTTCCGCTCATTTCTGACCTTTATTAGGCTTTTTTCTGCTCGTTGCTGTTCACTATTTCGCCTCTTCCTGCCTGTTTCTGACCTTTACTTTTCCTTCCTCCTGCTCATTTCTGACCCTTAATCTACCTCTTTCTGCTCATTTCTGATCTTTGTCTTGCCTCTTTCTGCTCATTGCTGCCCTATATTGTGACTCTTTCTTCTCATTGCTGAACTTTGTCTTTCCCCTTTCTGCTCATTGCTGACCTTTATTCTGCCACTTGCTTCTCATTTCTAATCTCTATTTAACCTCTTTCTGTCCATTGCTGACCTCTATTTTGACTCCTTCTGCTTTTTTGCTGACCATTATTTTCCCTCTTTCTGCTCATTGCTCATCTTTATTTTCCCTATTTCTGCTCGCTTCTGACCTTTATTTTTCCTCTTTTTGCTGATCTCTGTTTTGCCTCTTTCTGCTCGTTGCTGACCTTTATTTTCCCTTTTTTGCAAATTTCTGACCTTTGTCTTTCCCCTTTCTGCTCGTTGCTGATCTTTATTTTGACACTTTCTGCTCATTGCTGACCTTTATTCTGCCAATTGCTTCTCATTTCTAATCTCTATTCAACCTCTTCTGTCCATTGCTGACCTCTATTTTGCCTCCTCCTGCTTTTTGCTGACCATTATTTTCTCTCTTTCTGCTCATTGCTGACCCTTACTTTTCCTATTTCTGCCCGCTTCTGACCTTTATTTTTCCTCTTTTTGCTATTCTCTGTTTTGCCTCTTTCTGCTCATTGCTGGCCTCTATTTCACCCATTTCTGCTCAATACTGACCTTTATTTTTCCTCTTTCTGTTCCTTTCTGACCTATATTCTGCCTTTTTCTGTTTTTTTCTTGCATTTATTTTGCCTAGTTCTGCTTGTTGCTGACCTTTATTCTGCCTCTTTCTGCTCTTTTCTGACCTTTATTCTGTCTCTATCTGCTCGTCTCTCACCTTTGTCTTGCCTGTTTCTGCTCATTGCTGACCTTTATTCTGCCTTATTCCGCTCATTTCTGACCTTTGTTTGGCTTTTTTCTGCTCGTTGCTGGTCTGTATTTTGCCTCTTCCTGACTGTTTCTGAACTTTATTTTCCCTCTATCTGCTCATTTCTGACCCTTAATCTACCTTTTCTGCTCATTTCTGCTCTTTGACTTGCCTCTTTCTGCTGATTGCTGACCTTTATTCTGCCTTTTTCCGCTCATTTCTGACCTTTATCAGGCTTTTTTCTGCTCGTTGTTGTTCACTATTTCGCCTCTTCCTGCCTGTTTCTGACCTTTATTGTCCCTCTTTCTGCTCAATTCTGACCCGTAATCTACCTCTTTCTGCTCATTTCTGATCTTTGTCTTGCCTCTTTCTGCTCATTGCTGCCCTTTATTGTGACTCTTTCTTCTCATTGCTGAACTTTGTCTTTCCCCTTTCTGCTCATTGCTGACCTTTATTCTGCCACTTGCTTCTCATTTCTAATCTCTATTTAACCTCTTTCTGTGCGTTGCTGACCTCTATTTTTACTCCTTCTGCTTTTTTGCTGACCATTATTTTCCCTCTTTCTGCTCATTGCTCACCTTTATTTTCCCTATTTCTGCTCGCTTCTAACCTTTATTTTTCCTCTTTTTGCTGATCTCTGTTTTGCCTCTTTCTGCTCGTTGCTGACCTTTATTTTCCCTTTTTTGCTAATTTCTGACCTTTGTCTTTCCCCTGTCTGCTCGTTGCTGACCTTTATTCTGCCTCTTTCTGCTCTTTTCTGACCTTTATTCTGTCTCTATCTGCTCGTCTCTCACCTTTGTCTTGCCTGTTTCTCCTGATTGCTGACCTTTATTCTGCCTTTTTCCGCACATTTCTGACCTTTGTTTGGCTTTTTCTGCTCGTTGCTGGTCTGTATTTTGCCTCTTCCTGACTGTTTCTGAACTTTACTTTCCCTCTATCTGCTCATTTCTGACCCTTAATCTACCTTTCTGCTCATTTCTACTCTTTGTCTTGCCTCTTTCTGCTTGTCTCTCACCTTTGTCTTGCCTCTTTCTGCTGATTGCTGACCTTTATTCTGCCTTTTTCCGCTCATTTCTGACCTTTATTAGGCTTTTTTCTGCTCGTTGCTGTTCACTATTTCGCCTCTTCCTGCCTGTTTCTGATCTTTATTTTCCCTCTTACTGCTCATTGCTGACCCTTAATCTACCTCTTTCTGCTCATTTCTGATATTTGTCTTGTCTCTTTCTGCTCATTGCTGCCCTTTATTGTGACTCTTTCTTCTCATTGCTGAACTTTGTCTTTCCCCTTTCTGCTCATTGCTGACCTTTATTCTGCCACTTGCTTCTCATTTCTAATCTCTATTTAACCTCTTTCTGTCCATTTCTGACCTCTATTTTGACTCCTGCTGTTTTTTTGCTGACCATTATTTTCCCTCTTTCTGCTCATTGCTCACCTTTATTTTCCCTATTTCTGCTCGCTTCTGACCTTTATTTATCCTCTTTTTGCTGATCTCTGTTTTGCCTCTTTCTGCTCATTGCTGGCCTCTATTTCGCCCATTGATGCTCAATTCTGACCTTTATTTTTCCTCTTTCTGCTCCTTTCTGACCTATAGTCTGCCTTTTTCTGCTTGTTTCTTGCATTTATTTTGCCTAGTACTGCTTGTTGCTGACCTTTATTCTGCCTCTTTCTGCTCTTTTCTGACCTTTATTCTGTCTCTATCTGCTCGTCTCTCACCTTTGTCTTGCCTCTTTCTGATGATTGCTGACCTTTATTCTGCTATTTTCCGCTCATTTCTGACCTTTATTCGGCTTTTTCTGCTCGTTGCTGGTCTTTATTATGCCTCTTCCTGCCTGTTTCTGACCTTTATTTTTCCTCTTCTGCTCATTTCTGACCCTTAATCTACCTCTTTCTGCTCAGTTCTGATCTTTGTCTTGCCTCTTTCTGTTCATTGCTGCCCTTTATTGTGACTCTTTCTTCTCATTGCTGAACTTTGTTTTCCCTCTTTCAGCTCGTTTCTGACCCTCATTTTTCCTTTTTTGCAGATCTCTGTTTTGCCTCTTTCTGATTGTGGCTGACCTGTATTTTTCGTCTTTCTGCTACTTTCTGACCGTTGTCTTGCCTCTTTTCACTTGTAGCTGACCTTTATTTTGCCTCTTTCTGCTCGCCGCTGAACTTTATTTTGCCTCATTCTGCTCATTTCTGATCTCTATTATGCCTCTTTCTGTTAGTCGCTGGCCTCTCATTTGCCCCCTCCTGCTACTTGCTGACCTTTATTTTTCTTCTTTCTGCTTGTTGCTGACCTTTATTTTTCATAAATTTGCTCATTTGTGACCATTATTCTAACATTTTCTGCATGTTTATGACCTTTATCTTGCATCCTTCTGCTCATTGCTGACCGTTTTTCTACCACTTTCTTCTCTGACCTTTATTCTGACCCTTTCTGTTCCTTTCTCACCTTTGTCTTGCCTCTTTCCACTCATTGCTCACCTTTATTCTGTCTCTTTCTGCTCATTTCTGACCATCACTGTGCCTCTATCACCACTTCCCTTGGGACTGCGGGGGAGCATCTAGGCCCTCGCGGTCTCAGCCGGCTCCCAACTGCTGCAGCAGTCAGTATATATGTTTGGAATTGGTACCGTGTGCTCTGCAATATTTCCTTTAGCATGGTAAGCAATATTTGTTTTTAAACTGACAGGGATTGTTAGTTTTTAAACTGCCAATTTAAAAAGAAAAATATATCTTTTTTTCACAAACTCATTCACAGACCCATACCAGTACTTGCACACCCACTCACCGATTCATAGATCTACACACAAATCCACTAACTCACCCATACAGCTACTCATTTACCCACTCACTCACTAATACAGCCATTGACATATCTCACACTGAGTCAGTTGCCCATGGAGCTACTCACACAGCCAATCACTCACTCATACAGTCAATCAGACATCCACTTACTCACCCATGCAGTTACAAATACACCCAATTAATTGCTCACACATATACTAACATGTACTCACTTACCTATACAGTCACTGACACAAGCACACACTCACCAATACACCTACTCTTCCATTCACTCACACAACCATACAGCCACTCATATACCCCATCACTCACCTATACTGCCTTTCACATTCCCAGTTACTCACCCATTTACCACTGACACATCCACTCACTCACCCACATAGCCATACACATACTCACTCATCCATGCAGCCCCTCACACACACACTCACTAACCCATACAGCCACTCACTCACCCACTCAGTCATCCATACAGGTAGTCACATAGACCCTCACCCACACACAGATACTCATATACTCATTGATGTACTCAGACAACCAATCAATCACCTTACAGCCACTCACATTCCCACTCACATACCTGTACAGCCACTTAGACACCAGCTGACAGACCGATACATTCACACAACCAGTAACTCACCCATACATTCACTGAGACATATAATCACTCATTTAATCATTAAGTCACACACCCACTGAATCTTCTATACAGGCACTCATACACCCACTGATTCACCAATACACCTTGGCATATATATGTAACACTCATATTTTTTTCAAACACTCCCAGTCACTGGATGGTGTCATCAGTGATGACATTCGAGATGTCATCAGTGATGTCATCAATGATGTCACTGACCATGTCATGAGTAATGTAATATGTGAGGCCATAAGCAGTGCATTTGCAGGGCGCAAGTTATAGTTAGTTCAGCTCACTATAACTGCTGAATTACACTATTTTTGTACAAGTGAAACCTGAGCCTCACTATAAATCCCTGTAACCTCTGTTTTTTCAGTGAATTTCTAAGGTTTTTCTAAAATTCGATTTCCTAACTATAATATCCCTGTTATGTTTGTTTTTTCAGTGAATATAGATATATATATATATATATGCTCCCTTGTGTCTAGACAAGCTATGCCTCTCTGAAGAGCTCATAAAAAGAGCGACACATTTGAGGGGTTGCTTTTATTCATTCCAGGTTGACTTGGATGGTATTTTATCAATCCAAAGCTGTAATACTGTCCCTTGAGTGGTAAAATGCTTTTGTTATTTTATATATTGGCATGGATAGCACTAGCTAATCCAATGCTCAAGAACTTTGCTGTAACACTGACAAAAACGTTCTAGCTCGGCATGGTGGACAATGCGCTAATCCTATGCCCAAAAACCTTATTAGAAAAACAGAAATTTGAAGTGGGCAGATTCTGAGTGTCACTAGTGTTGTGGGGTACTCTATAAAGGAGCTGCTCTCCAGCTCAACTTGGGAAATAACGAAAGATCCTTGCTTTCTTCTGTGCATAATTTAGTGGCCCATAGGTGGTTATAGTTAGGTCTTCTTTTCCATCAAAAGAGAGTTTTTTGGTTTGCTAATAACCTTGGCCCCGTTTGACGAATCTTCACAAAACGTTCCAAAAACAAATATCATCTACGTTAGGTCCTACCTGGGAGGTTTTGGGGTGATCTGTCAAGCAGGGACCAAGAAAAATGGGAGACCCCAAAACATAAATTCCCTATGCATTTTCCATGGACTTCATTATGGAGGGCTTGAACAATAATTGCTGAGCCGAATCACACCAAATTTTTCAGGAAACTAGATATTGGTCTACTGATTGTACTGTTTGTAATTTGGTATAAATCCGTTAAGTAGTTTTTTAGAAATTATGGTTGTAAAATAATTGCATATTTTGGCAGTTGGACTTGCAAGAGTCTTTCGAGCCTCACACGAGAGCGCAAATTAAAAAATGGAGCCCTGTGATTGGTCGAGAGGCCCGTTTTTCCCATGAGCCTTCATGATCTCATGGAACCATGATGCTCCCATGAGTCCCATGGGAGTAATCGCTCTGATTGCCTGGCTGTTAGAAGGTTAAAATTGAAATGACCACCATTACTGTTTGCAGTGAAATATTGGAGGTGTTGTGGAAATGAAGCAAAAAAGGTATATAAGGGGCAGCAGAAAGGCATGCTGTCCCCCTAGATTTAGAGAGGGAGTTTCCAAGGGATAACTGTGAAGATAATAAATGTATATTGTTTTTAACTGATTTTCAAAATCTCGCGAGGCTGTTGCAGTTTCATGAATATGTAGGAGTAGATGAGTTCTCAATACACTCTATCAATGGGAATACACAATGTGGCCCTTATTTTCGAGAGATAAGTATAGTGATGAGTAGATAGTTAATTCTTATTTTTAAAAGATGTTATGATTTTGCAAGACTGTCACAGGATTGTGAAAAGTAGAAAGGAATAGCATGCACACTTGCTGCTGTGGTAGGGAGTCTTACTGGAGATGATGTTTATCAGAGTCTATTATTTATGTGCACTGGCTTGTTAAGAGTTGTGAGAAGAGTAAAGCCTCTTCCCATACCCTCCTATGCACACACATTATCAGAGAAAGGGGTGTTAGCAGGGAGGACAGTCCCTGGATAGATCATCCGAGAGGATCTCAGCAGAGAAGCCAGTCTCTCTCCGCACACCCTACTATGCACAACTGCCATCTAAGAGAGAAGTCTGAAAGGGGAGGCTAGTTCACCCTATACCACACACTTCATGGGGAGCCGAGTTCATATTGACTATGAACCACAGATAAAAGAGTAACCTACCCTGCATACGGTGTTCAATCTGTATACAACTGTTCAGAGAAAGCCAAGCTTCTAAAAATACTGAACGTTTGTTCCAAAAGGAATGCCATACTATTGACAGCTTTTATCTGTATTAAACCCCTGACAGTCAATGAAACCTACATTGAGAAATGAAGTTGATATCAGTAGAGTACTGGTTACTGTAAACAGTGCTTACTTTATGGATTAAGCTGATTTTATACCATACTGCTTAATCTTTCATAAGAAAGAGACCAAAGAGTATTAAGAAGTATATATTATGAATAGTGTACATTCTATGCCGCAGTTGTCAAAAAAGAAACTGTTTGCTAAAAATAACAAAGAACTCTCCTCAAGCAAACCAAGCACATGTATATAGGTTAGTCGTTTAAGTTATGTACAAATTGCATGCTAACACAATTCTGTCTAAGAACTCAAAGCTGATACAAAGTTTATTATCTGCTATGTAGAATCGTACTCCTGTTGAAAACGTTTTCTGCAGAAGCAAAACACTTGTGTGGAAAAAATGAACTCAAGTCAACTGTCACCTGCATACAGAGTTACTCTTGAATACAAAGATTAATAACAGTCAGTACCTCTACACAGCTATAGTGCATTAGGAGCACATTCGTTTTGTAAAAACCTACATCCTCTAGCTGAACCCAAAGCATACAAAATTAGGTAGAAAAGTAATATGTAAACTATAAAACAAAACTGGCACACTCTTTGGATGAAGTTACCAGTGATATCATCAATGATGTCATCAGAGATGTCATAAATGATGTCATAGAACATGTCATGACTGATGTCATACATGATGTCATAGAACATGTCATGAGTGATGTCAAATGTGAGGTCATAAGCAGTTCATGGTGAGGGCACACATAGTTGGTGCTCCTAACTATAACTTCTGAATTTCTGTGATATCTTTAGTTCAAAACGTCAATGTTGTTACTAAGAAATTCCCCTAACTATAGCGTTACTTTAACCTTCACTTTTATCAATAAATATATATTATATATATATTAAATATATATTATATATATTAAATATATATAATATTTATATAAATATGTGGTAGGCATAAGCTTTGTAACTCTGTTTAGCCAAATTTTGCAGCATTACCTAAAACTTCTGTGAGATTCCGTAGAATTACAAGAGAAGAGTAATTCTGCATTTAGTGCTATTTTCTTCATGCAAAAATTACCCTTTGTATCCAAAATGGATGCGAAAATGCATGTTGCTTCAAGAAATAGAGTTAAATGCAATAGAACATGAATAGGAGCATTCACTATGTGTACTTTTCAGTTGGGCATTTAGCGCTAGTTCTTGGTGCAAAATGCACCCTCACATCCAAAAATTCTGAAATTTGTATGCAAGTGATGTAAAATATTTGATCAAAAGCTTATCCTCCTTTAAAAAGTTTTTTAAACACATATGTTGCCCCAGAAAATTTCGAAAAGTAATATAAAATTGAAGGTAGACAACAGATGTAGGCTCCGCAGGCCAACATTTCATGCAAACATGGTCTGTATTCTGACATGTTGTCTGCTTGGTCATACAATTCATGGTACTTTCTCATCTTTGTCAAGATTTCGAGCTCTTCTGTGATAAATCTGTGTGCACTGTCACTAATCCCTCAGCCATTATCTCTTCCCAGCAGAACAATGTGATAACAGCAATTGAGGGCCAAATCAGCGGTTGCAAGGCAAGTAAACATTTAAAGAAGCATTGTTAAGCATGGTGATGTAACAGAATTCTGAAGGCAGACATTACACAGCAAAATGTATTCTTCTGTCTGTCCAACAGTAAGCCAACCAATGCCGAAGCTTCTCCACCAGATAGGGATTTTTTCTTCATTCACAAAAACATCTTCACCAATTGTAGACGAGGACGCCAACCTCTATGGTTATCCCGTATTGTAACTGCGGAAAATACCTGACATGATAGCGGACAGAAAATGTGTTATTAATAGATATCGCTGGTATGTGCAGTCATGTTTGACTGTCTTGTTCAAAATATTCCTATGCAGCTACTACACTTAAATACATCAGAACAAATGCCAGAATCATCATTGTGGATTATTGAAGGGTACATAATTAATGGCAGGTGCTAAATTCAATTAATGACAAACAGACTATTCATAAAATCATTGATACATCCAACCTTCACCAACACCCCATTACATTGTCTGTCATGGTTTGTGCATCAAAAGCAACTTTAATAGCTGATATAGAATACAATGGTACATTCAATGATGTCTTATAGGATTTTAAATTGTAGTTCAAATATAAAAATATTATAGAAACATGTTTCAAAATAAAATGTATATTTCCTATTTGATAGAATTAACTTGAAGTATTTTTTGTAACTTAATGGATATGCTAATAAGGTGAGTATTAAATAATAAAACAGTTATAATTATTTAATAATAGTGTTATACTTTCTTTATAATAATGAATAATGTGTACTGAAATTTTTTCAAAGCATGTACACTGTTTTGGCACAATTATAATATAGTGATGTTTTCATCAAACATAAATTAAATATAATGACATCATGTATAGTATGTACATTTCTAATGTAGATCCTACAAGAAGTATTTTTAAAGTATTTTTTATACAAATACAGCTTCTTCTTCACCAACAGATTTGAAAAGTACTTTGGATTTGTCAGGACTGTGTCTACAGGCCTAGTCTTAAATTTACCCCATCGAAGAAATAACTTAATATTGGCCTTGGAAAACATCTTGAATACAGAAAGTATTTCAGTTATTGAATAGTTCAACAGCAATCTGACCACTTGTTTAGATCATGGCCCTATTACAAGTGTGTGCAACCGGATCATGGCAAAGATACTGAATATAAAAGAATGTACCAACCAACATTTTTGTCTATCAGCACACAATTCAGGGAAGGTATCCTTGTCTATTTCAAGAATATATGTCCTTCCCTCTGATGCTGCAAACATTAACAGCATTACGGGGGAGTTATATGACTTAGGAAAAATTCCATATAAGGTTGGGGATACTGACTGTACACATGTAGCATTGGTTCCACCTCACAACTGGGAGCAGGGGTAGGGAAAGCAAAATTATTTTTCAATCCATGTGCAGGGTGTTTGTTCTTCAGACATCTTCATTGCCTGCATTTGCAATTGGTTTCATGGATCAATCCATGACTTGATGGTGCTTTGCAGCAGCAGAGTACCACACCAGCTAGTAGCCCTACCACCAAGGAGAGCCTGGATTGTTAGTAAGTTCAGAAACACTTTTTCTAATACTAATTTTAAGCTTTTGAAATGTGTTTTAGATAACATTGATCATTAGAGGTGTTTATAATTTGCCTGGGATTTGGAATAGCCAAGTCAAACTTATATTTTAACACCTTTAAGGTACCTAGAAACACCAGCGGAGACCCGTTATAATGGCACATACCTATCGACACATACATGAACACCAGTAGCCTGCAGCACCTACATTTGACCTCCTAAAGCCCACTTCCAGATGTTTTAATAAAGCTAGCAGTGATTAAATTTGCTCTCCTGTGAAGGGCTGTAAAATTGTGGTGCAGTTTAATTTGCACTTTCTTTTTTTCATAATGTCTGTTCATTGAAAGTTGAATATAGTGCAATTTACACAGAACCCTCTACAATATCATATACATTATTTACATTCATGAGTGCACCACCATTCCTCCGCTAGCTTTTATCTCTGCCTTTTTGCTGTGGTTTCATGGGGGATCGCCCGGATGGTCTTTCCCCCGATGCAGTCCCCCACACGGGTTCACACATAGGTTCCCACGGTAGGTATTCCACATGTTCCAGATCTGTTCCCACTTCCTGGGGCACCCCCTGCTTTCATACACAGTTTTTTCCGCTATTATACACCAATCAAGGTCCCTCATCCATTCTGGCAAATGTGGTGTAGCTGGCACTGCCCAATTTTTAGCTATGTTATGCTTTGCATTATCAGCCCCATTGTTGCCCAGGTTTTCCCTTTCTCACTAATGTCTGTGAGTTTCGATACATTTAGGAGGGACCAACTCAGGGCTGGGTCATTTCCACCCCTGTGACCTCACGTTTCGAACTATGGTCATCCAGTCTTGTTGTATGTGGGGGCAGTCCCGTAGTATGTGGTAGTATGTTCCCTCTTGGCCACAACCCCTCCTGCAAGTAGAGTCTTTTCCTCTTCCCATTTTAATCAGACTGCTGCATGAGTAGTATATTCTAAGGACCATTTTTAGTTGCATTAATCTGAATTTGCTCAATATGGCTGCTTCTTTCAGGGATGACAAATCGTCATGCCATTCCTCGTCATCCAGTTTTACTATGTCTGCCTGCCACTATCCTCTGAGCTTAGTGAGGGGGCCTGGGGGCTTATTAATCAGTTTCTGGTATGTCAGGGACATAGCTTTTCGGTTCATGGGGTCTATTAGGTTTTTGTCCTCTAGTAGGGAAGATTCTGGGGGTGCGGTACTCTTGGGAATTGCTGCTTGTAGTGCTTGTTTAATCTACAGAAAGCAAAACGCTTCAGCATTTGACAATTTGTATTCTTGCTGGAAAGCTGCAAAAGATCTCACGCCTCCCCTTGCCCATAGATCACACATGTGGGATATATCTATTAGGTCCCATTTGTCGAAGCCTTGAAATATGCCCATGGCACCTTTCATTTCTGCATCCACAGTGGGGTGTGTTGTGTTATTTTGTTGTCCCATCCATCTGTTTCTGAACCTTATGCTACAGTTGAACTGTGATTTTGGTTGGGCCCATCAGGGGTAGGTGTAGGGGTGAAGTGTAAAGTGCTTTAGTGCATCCCCTCTTGCCTAAGACATATCTATCCATTCGATACGCGGGCTCCTCTGGTGATTGGTGTATACCTTGGTTGATGGCTACCAGTTGTGATGCCCAGTAGTATTTACATGTGTCGGCAGAGTGATCCCATGAGGCACAGGGTCAAAGACTGATTTGCAAATAGCTGGGTCTGAACTGGTGTGGTGAAGTGAGCTAAATAACAATGATGGATTCAACCAAGATCTGTGACTGAGGGTGAGTGTCTGAAAAGTTTCAGTGCTCTGTCCATCATCTCCTTTTGTTTGCTTTGGTTGCCCTTAGTTGGCAGGGTATGCCCAGATGTGGGTCCCTTGCTCACTTTGCCACTGGATGATTCAAGCTAGCCTGGCTGAAGAGGGGTGTTATGCCGAAATCTGTCCCAGGATGCTTGTTTACGGTCCAGGGAAGACTTGGCTTGGCAGTTAGGGCTGGAGTGCTCCCATGAGGGACAGGGTCAAGACTGATTTGCATTTAGCTGGGTCTGAACTGGGGTGGCAAAGTGAGCTAAAGAACGATGATGGATTCAACCCAGATCTGTGACTGGGGCTGAGTGTATGAAAAGTTTCAGCGCTCTGTCTATCATCTCCTTGTGTTTGCATCATTTTAAAGAGGGCAGCTCTCTCTAGCAGGGAGAGAGACAGCAGTGTCCAGTTACGTGCATCTCCCTGTAGGCACTGTAGGGGGGCAACAGGTTGCATCTATACAAGAGATAAGGTTCTGCAGTTATGAAAACCCCCAGATAGCGGAACCCCTCTGCTACCACCCCACCACACATTCCCTGGGAAGTGTGGGAGACAATCCATGCAGTATGTAAATGGTGGTCTTAGTCCAATTGATGTTGTAGCCCGAGTAACTGCCGAAGTTGGTGAATATATTCAACACCCTATGAATTTAGGTTTTGGGGGATGCTAAATAAAGAAGGATATCATCCACGTATAGGGATATTCTATCTTTCTAGCCATCAGTCAATCGTAAGCCCGTAATCTTTGAATCCCTCTGGACCCAGAAAGCCAATGGCTCCAACATTAAGGTGAAATTAGCAGTGATAGGGGGCAGCCCTGCTTTGCCCCCCTCAAGGGAAATCTGTGGTGACATTGTATTGTAAACCATAACTTGTGCTATGTGGTCAGTATAGAGAAGTGTGGGCCATGCCATAAAGTTGAGGCCAAATCCCATTTTGACTATAACTGCAATCATGCATCGCCATTCCACAGTGCCGAAGGCCATACGGGCATCAATTGACATGACTACTGCGTCCTCTGTCACCATGTTTACCCTCCCCAACACTCCATGGATTCTTCGTAGGTTGAGAGCTGTATTTCGTCTAGGCATAAAGCCTGATTGGTCGGAGTATACCAATTGCGGAATGATTTGGACTAAGCGGTTGGTGAGTAGTTTGGCTAGGATTTTGGCTTCAGCATTAATTAGTAAAATGGGAAGATAGGGTGCACAGTTGTTTTTTGGTTTTCCCTCCTTGTGAATCACTACTATGGAACCAAGACGTTGGTCCTCAGGTAGCATCCCCTTGACATGACTTTCCAGGTACATGTTATTGAGATGGGGGGCTACTGTGTTTGCTGCAAGCTTATATAGCACAATCAGAAGGCCGTTTGGCTCCGATGCTTTCCCCGATCATGTATTTTGGATCGTTTGCACTTTCTCTTCCTTTGTAATTTCACCCTCTGTTAGTTCGGAGCCTCTGTACTGAGGGAGTAGGGGGAATGTCTGCCAACATTTCCTTGGCCTCCTCTATTATCGATTCTCCAGAGGGTGAATATACGTCATTATAATATGCAGTAAATGCGCCTGAAATCTGTTGTTGGTCCCTGAGCATCTCTGCTTCCCTAGAGGCTACTGAAGTAACTAGTCTACTGGCTTGTTCACGCCAGTCAAACCAAGCAAGCAGTTTCCCTGTCTTGTCTCCCACTTTGTATATTTTGTGCCTGGTTGCCGTATAGTGGGCCTTTGCTGCATCTGTGACCAGCTCCTTGTATCCTTTTTTTTTAGATTCAGGATATGTCTTATCTCATCTCTGTTGCTATCCGTTTGGGCTGCCTCGATCTGCAGGAGCTTGCGCTCTTTCCTGTGTCCCACTACCGGAGAGATAACTGTCCCTCTTACTACAGGCCTCCCATGAAATTTGTGCGGATTGGACCGACCCCATGTTTTCTGCCTTTTTTGTCATTTGAAGCAGTCCTTGTTTTAACCAGGGGACTTTAAGCCACCATGGGGCGATTGTTGTCCTCCCTCCTGGCGGATAGACCGCCCAAAGTGGTGAGTGGTCTGATATTCCCCTTGCCAGGTGATATATCTCTCTAAACCTCTCCGCTGCGTCTGCCAGTGTAATCATTTAGTCTATTCTGGAGAGACTATGATGTGTTTCAGAGCTGAACGTGTACTGCTGTACTGTGGGAATATGTGTTCGCCACACATCCACCAGTCCCATGGCGTTCAGGAAGTCAAGTAGTCATGAGTTGGCCTGTTGTGTGGCCCGCGGTGGATACCTATCTGTCTGAGCTGACAGTGCTGCATTGAAGTCTCCCCAATCAGTAGTTCCCCCATCGGAAGATACAACAGTTTGTCGCCTATATCTTGAAAGGCTTGTGTGTGTAGTGTTGGGGGGACATAGACCGGCATAATGTTTATCGTTCACACCTTCCATGTCCCTGACACTGTCGCATATCTTCCCAGGGCGTCTGCCAGGTATGGTTCAAGGCCAAGAGAAAGGTCTTCCTGCTTGACCTCGTTTAAAAAACCTCACTTTAGTTGGGGAAGAAGGTGATCACGCTATTTTCAAGGCGCGCCAGCTGTCCACTCCTTGCTGCCTGCAGGGTAGCATCCCTATCTCAGAAGTTGAACAGGCAGGCGAGGATAGGTCTAGGTTGGGCTTCAGATGTGGGCCAGCCTCCTGGGACCCGGTGTGTCTTTTCTAACAAGAAGAATTTGGAGAGGCCTTGTGGTTGCAGTTGCTTAGTTATTAGGTCTGTTGCTGAGCCTTTTGCATGCTCTGGTCCGCCAATTAGATGAACATTTTTGCCCCGCCGCCTTCCCTCATAGTCGTCCAACTTGGCTTCTAGGTTACGACAGGTGGTTTGGAGCTCTTTAACTTGTTGCTGTGTAGTTTTCCAGTCGCTCTAGAGCCCGGTCACTGTGGTCTCGATTGTGGCTACTTTGTCTCTTATCTTTCCCAGGTCTGCTTTAAGTACTGAAACCTTGGTCCTGATTGTGTCCATTCTTTGCTCCAAGGATGTGCGTACTCTCATAATCACTTTCATAGTGTCTTTCTGGGAGGGTTCATCAGTTTCCGAATGTGGCTGGGTAGCTACAGTAGATGGAGGTGATGTCTCCGTTTCCACCGTGTGGCTTTTATCTATCAAAAATGTGTCAAGTTTTGTCTGGTGCCCACCTTTTGGCGCTCTCCCCCCATTGTCTCCCATAAATGGGCAGAGTTTTTTGATTCACAGGGTTTTAGGAATGTGGGGGATATTCCCTGTCGCCTGCCTGTAGGGGAGTCCTCCCGATGCGGTCTGACAGGTTTCTCCCCACCTTAAATTCCGCGATCTATGTTACCATTTGACTTAGGCGAGTCTTCTTTGAATTAATGTAAGTTCCCTCCGGCCTGGATGTACTGTTGCCTTATATCGACCAGTGGGACCTATTTCCCTAGCCACTGGTTGTTTTAAGTTGTGAATTTAGGGCGGGGCGTCTTGTTTACTGTGCCTGTGGGTTTTCTCACCTTTGACCTCCGATGGTCAATCTGTGGTGGAAACCTCATTGTTCCTGACTCTTTTCAGGAGAGCTCAGCTCTACTTCTCTTCATTGCTGTCTGTCACTGCCTCTGATATTTCCCTTTACTTGTTGTGTTCCCTTACTAGCGTGGTATATCAAACCACTGAGTTGCCTTCATTTATGTCAGTGTTCTTCCCTGAGGGTTATTCTATGCATTGAGATCCCTACTCTCCTTCCGGCTACCAGGGTGTGATCTTCTCTATTATTTCACCCAGTATTTTCCTCCTGTTCTTTGTAACAAGTGAGGCTGTCCCCATACCCTCCCTGGTTTCTTTGGGGTAAGCCGGTGTGTTGCGTTTTCCTTAGCATGATGTTTGGTGGGTGTGGGCTGGGTTGCGCTGTTCTGTGCCCACAGTCATTAATTTGGTACCTCTATTGTGGCTGCTCATCTTAATGGCCTACGGTGGAACTCTACACTGCACGGAGTATGTTGTTTCAGTTTCTGGGATCACATTCTGTGATCTATGCTGCCATGTCACCTCATTTCGAGGGTCGGCGTTGGGGACCTTCCTCCTCTCTTAGGGCTCCCTTAGTTTACTCTGCCGACTGGAGGGATTGTGCAGGAGGACGAGGTGTTGCGCCCAGCGATTCACTATCCTTTCGCAACTCGCCTCCTCCGTCCTCTCACTTAAACCGCCTCCAATCATTCACACTAGTCCCTGGAACTTTGTGCAGCGCAGGACGCTGTCCGCGGTTGTTCCAGTTACAGACCTTGAATTGGAGATGAGGCTTCTCAGTGGTGGTGACTCCAGCGAGGGGGTTCAGCTGTTAATTCTTGTTCCCCGTAGCCGGATCAGTTGGGTGGATTTTAGGGGGTTTTGGTTGATGTCTCGGTGGTGCCACTCTGACTTATGGCCATCATCCTCTGTGCTTAGCCTCACCTCCTTAATTTGCATTTTCATTATATATTTACTAAATGATATGCATTGCCTGCATGGTGTTTGAAGAACACAGTCGCATAGATACCTCCTGAAACCATAGAATTTACCTCCGTCTCTTTGGTGATAAAGGTGCTGGTTTTCATTGTTCTTCCTTTAAAATATGAATTCAAAAAGAAAATTATTTTGTGGCATTTAAATATCTTTAAAATGTTACATACTTATTGTAGACAATTTGGTTTTAATGACAGCTTTGATAGTGTAAGTATAGTTCAGAATAAATTTGCACTGTAAATACTTTTGAAATATAAAATGATGCAACCAATCTTTGATCAACATCTCATATATGCCTTTGGCTTAGTCAGCGTAAGCAGAGTTAGAAAAACCCACACATAATGTGTATAAATAGTATAAACACTTAAGCCGTGTTTATGTAAAAAAAAGACATTTTAATTTTTTATCAAATATTTAATTTGTTTATCTCAAATATTCTTTATTCGATGAAATTTCATCATAAAAGAGCAAGATAGCAACACAATATAATGTAAAATTCCAAGCATAAGATTAAATAAAAACACAATTGATCACTACACCACTTAAGGGTAAACACAGTCACATATCAACATGGTGGAAATCCTAACCAAGTACTCTTAACTAGTAAGTGGACCAGAGTAGGTTTTGCAACGCCTCATGCGGGATTGGCAGGCACTGCCCAAAATTTTTGCGACTCCACAAACCATAGCAATCGAGGAAGTATCAGTGCTAAGTATCCGCAGGGCCGATACGTGACATCTAAGGCCCAAATTCTTACATAACGGCTTTAACCAGATCCTCCTGGCAACCCTGTAAGCTGGGCAAGCAAAAAAGAAATGTGCCACTGACTCTGTAGGGGCTGCACAGCCCGGACATGTATTCATTTTGCTGACATGCTTTTTCCACCCCGAGGTATAATCGTTTACTGGGAGGATCCTGAGCCTAACCTTCAAGTAAAGAGCTCTATCCAAAGGCTGCTCAATGTAGTCCAAGAATGGTTCAAAGCTCCTAATCCACTTAAAGGACAAGAATTGCTCAGTGAGTGAGCCCACAGAACTACTAGAAAGTGTCTCCTGCTGTACTAGATCCCAGTAGAGCTGTTTAATCACCGTCTTGGGCGGGGGTGATTGGTTTGCCCAAGAGTCGCTCAAACCCAAGAGCACCACCAACCGCTTCAAGTTGCTCAGCCACTTAATCCTATTATTGGTATTTAGCTGGATTAATTCATCTAGGGCAGCGGCATAATCCTGGAGCTCCCTTGTCCTACGCATGCGAACCCAGAAAAGTAACGGGCGTAAGCGCACTAGATCCTTAAGAGGGCGCCTACCCATGTCAGCCCGTAAGGGAATTAGGGGGGTGGAGACTGGGAGGGCTACTGCAACTCTCAAAAACTTATTTTCAGCTCTGTCCAGCTCTACAGTATTTTCAAACCCCCATAATTCTGAGCCATATAGAGCGGATGGGAGAACTTGGCCTTCATAAATAGTTAGGAGCGGTGAAAGGGGCTTGCTCTTAGATTTGCGGTATTCTCTCATAACCGCCCCAGAAGTTCTTTTATAATTTAACATCATTTTAGCCAAGTGATCCTTCCAGCTCATGCGATTATTGACCCTAATGCCCAAATAGTCATATGAGTCTACCAGCTCCAAGGGCTCTCCATTAAGTAAAAGGTTGTTTCTAAATCTGGGTGAAGGCGCTAGAACCATGAGCTTAGTTTTTAGAGTGTTGATAGTGAGACCTCTGTCAGAGCAAAATGCACTAAAGCGATTCAAAAGCTTTTGTAAGCCAGACGGCGACTTAGAAATCAAAATGGTGTCGTCCGCGAAGAGGAGTGTGGGGATTTTTACACCTGCCAGGGATGGAGCATCAGCTGGTTCTTCTCTTAAGTAATCCACCACTCCATTCACAAAAAGAGAGAACAGCGTTGGAGCCATGACACATCCCTGGCGTACACCCCTCTTCACGGGGATCTTCTCAGTTAATTCCCCTTGGGTACCCCACCTGATCCTGGCATAGTTCCCCTCATGGAGATGCACAATTAAACTCAAGAGGGGACCAGGAAACCCCATATTCTCCAAAACCTCCCACAGCCTCTCACGTGGGACCAGGTCGAAGGCCATCCTAAGATCTATGAAAGCCAGGTATAAGCTACCTTTGTTGATAGTAACCGACTTCCAATAGATCGCGGAAAAGCGAAAGACCTGGTCCATCGTGCCCACCTTTTGTCGGAACCCTGCTTGGAGATGAGACAACACATGCATCTCTTCCATCCAGGTGCCAACCCTAGATATAATTACCCTGCCAACCACCTTCTGTAGCACATCAATCAAACTGATTGGTCTATAGTTGGCAGGGTCGTCTCTGGCACCCTTCTTAAAGACCGTGATTACCTCCGCTCCCTTCCACGAAACTGGGACAGGGTATCCATGGGAGATGAGGTTCATTATTTTTGCAATGAGTTTGGCCCATAACTCTGGGGCCTCCATAAGGAGATCTCCAGGTATCCCATCTGGGCCTGCTGCTTTCTTTGGGGTAAGATGACTAATAGCTAGCATCACCTCAGATGGCAAAAAGGGTTCCCTGACCGGGAGCATGGGATGGGCGCTGGGGGCATAAACAGAAGGGGCAAGAGGCATTTCTGACCCACCATAAATTGAGGAAAAATGGGATTGCCATTGCTGACCTGTTATGTGGCTATCTAAAGGGCGAGAACTAGTCAACCTGGCTTTGTTAATCAGATCCCAAAACAGCGAAGAATTCTTTCCTTTGGAAGCTGTCTTGAGGTCTTGCCAGCGTTGTTCTTCCCATTCACGTTTTGCTTGCTCCAAGGCCCTTGCGTATTCTTTCCTGGCTACACTAACCCGGAATTGGTTCTTTTGACGCAAGGCAATTCTAATCTCGTTTCTTGTAGCTTTACAATGGGCCGTGTACCAGGGATTGTTTGTTATAGCTGTATTGTTAACCCTACCACCACTCTTGTACTTATTGTTTCCTTTTAAAAGGAAAAATTCCCCAACTTTCTCCGTTAAGCTATTGTACGCCTGTACAAAAAACGTACCATGTACAGACGCTAGATCCTGATCAAACACCACCATTTCTGTACTCAGGTCTTCGACATACGCCCTGATCTTTGTCAAATTATGAGCCTGCGATTGGACCTTCTCCCACTTCAGTCTGCGATTTCCCTGAAAAGGTATCACCTCCTTAGTAGATCTCGGGTGCGATATCCTCCCTGCGTTATTCCGCTGCCCCCATCTTATCGACATGCATAAGGGATTGTGGTCACTATCCTGTGAAGGAGTCACCACCATATCTACTAAATTGCACCATAGTGTCACGTCTAATAAGATGTAATCGATTCTTGACGGGCTGCTTAACCTATTAAAGGTCATCGCCCCATCAGGGTCAGAAGGAGTCCTACCATTGAGAGCTCTAAGGTTATGTTCCACAGTAAGGGAGTTAATCTGTATAACCTTGGATGACCATTTCTTAATTGGGGCCAAAGACAAGGTCGGAATACCCCATCTAGAGTCCACCTCCTCTAGACCCAAGGGGTCGTCGCCTTCTAATGGTTCGAAAGTACAATTAAAATCCCCTCCCACTATAATTTTGGAGGAGGGGGGGCAAATAGCCAATGCCTGGTCTAAAATAGATATGGTACTTGAGTTTAAGTCCCCTGTGATACCTCTTGCGTAAACGTTAAATAGATCTATCCTACTGTTTCCCCCCTCAAATGAGATATGTTGGATGTCACAACATCCGGAGTCATAAGTGGTTACTTTCCAGTTCAGGGCAATCTTAATCCATACATGCAGACCCCCAGCTGGTCTACCCCTACCCTTACTCAGGGCTGGTATGGAAAAAGTAGTATATCCCGATTTATATAATGGGGAAATACTCCATGTTTCTTGAAATAAACATACATCGAATTGATCGATGAAGACATTCCATTCAGGTAAGACCAACTTTCTTTGCAGACCCGCCACATTCCAAGAAACTAGGTGTAAAACTTTATTATCTATCAAGTGCAGATCTGGGGGGGTCGCTGCAGGCCTATCCAAATCCAACCTGGTTTGGGTACCTATAGGTTCTAGTTGGACTGGGTGGTCTATCGTCCTGGGGATTACAACACTGTTGTCCAAGGGAGTAGAGAGGGGGGTGGATACAATCCCGCCACTAACAGATCCGATTATAGTTGGTAGTCCTGTAATTACAGGAACAGCTCCATGGGCTTCCAAACTCCTCTCACGAGCAGTGTTCTTGGGGCTAAATGAACCTAGTGGCCCCCCTCGGCCCTGATGAGGCTTTAACCTTCAATCACAATCAGCCAGGCTAGAGAGGGCTTTGAACCGATTCATTGACACTAAAGGAGTAGAAGGCTTCACATTGGCACCTCCTCTAATAAGGTTCCTAGTAAATCTAGGAGGAATATAGTTCCACCTTAAAAGGTCAGCAGCATAGGAGGTGTGTGAGGGGCCTGACAAATGGTTCGGCCTAAATATACCTGGTGGGATAGGCAGCAGAGAGGCTTGCTTGGATATATCGGAAAGGGGGAACACCGATGATCTAGGGTAAAAGTAGGTTAGCGCACGTGGAATAATGCCATTAGTACCTATTTCAGGAGGCCACTCCAGAATATACTTAACTACACGTGGGTCTCTAAAATTGACTACCACGATGTCTCCCACGATGTTTTTCGACGTACCACCCAACCATGGGAGACGTCTCACATGTAAAATCTCACCATTAATGTTCTCCTCAATAGGTCTATAACTACTGAGCCAGAACATGGTTTTGTTTTTTAACTCGGTAAACCCTTCTCTTTTGTTAACCGTTAAAGGTGGAACCCCCGTCAAAACAACCACCAAGGGTACAGCTTCAGGGGGCAGATCAACTTGTGGCATGTACTTTGATACAGACTGTCCATTACTGGAACTTTCCCTATTTTCCCGCAAAGTGGTTGGGGCAAGGTTAATCCCCCCTCCTTCTGCGTCGTCCCGTATATGCACACTCTGAGAACCCCCAGTCGACGACGGCACAGACACACACTGAGACGCCGCTAGCTGATTAGACGGCTCACCTGTAGCCTGAGGAAAAGTGGAAAGGTGAGGATGGCAGATAGGTACCACCGCTGTAAAGTCAGTACCACTACCAACACCCGCCTTCCCCTGTCCTGTTGTTAGATCAGTTTTCTTACTTATTATAACTTCTAGGTCCGCGAGTTTTTTCTCTACTCTTAATAAGCCTTCAATTAGTGGAGAAATTAGGGACTTAATCACCTGGCCCAAAACATCCTGGCAAGCAACCGAAAGGGAAAGTGATGGCAAAGGGACGACAGGAATGAAGCCTGATGTTGTGGGGGGCAATTCAGGTTCAGGAGCAGCAGATGTCGTTGGAGGAGGAGGGTTAGGAGTAATAGTTGGTTCAACTCCTGACCCTTTAGATAAATTTAAACCTTTCAGTGCGTGTTTCCCAAACTCAGAATGATTATACTTAGGTTTAGCTATGACTCCCCCTTTCTTACATCTTCTCTTAATCGGGGGGGGGCCCATAAATCTTGACTGCTTTAAGCGGCTTAGTAAACTTCTTAACCTGTTTACCAAGTACTGGCACACTTTTAGTTATGTCTATAGGAGGACCAGGATGAGCACTAGCATGGTTCTCTTGAATGGCCTGCTCTATAGGTGAAGAAGCTGGAATAGGAGCAGGTTCCCTTAGTAAGCGAGAATCACACGTTGGTGCAAAAGGATCAACTATGGCACCACCGCTATCGGCAATCCGGGGAGCAACCTGCAAATTCAAGTTATCAGAAGACCTAAGCTTCGGGCCGGGAAGAGGAGACAGCTGCTGAGGCCGCCAAGCAGCCTGGTCCTCGCAGTCCCGGACTAGAAAGTACGAAGATTAAAATCACCCCCACTCAGCACAGCGTCCACAATGTCCACGCTAAAATATTCAGGATAGCCTCCGGTGATCAGCAGCAAGAGCCCAGGTGTGGTGAAGACAAAGGCGAGCCTACGAGCGGCGCCCGCGAAGCGGGGGCCGCGAGGCGTTATGTGCCTGCGGGGGGAGGGGCCGGGAAGAGGAGACAGCTGCTGAGGCCGCCAAGCAGCCTGGTCCTCGCAGTCCCGGACTAGAAAGTACGAAGATAAAAATCACTCCCACTCAGCACAGCGTCCACAATGTCCACGCTAAAGTATTCAGGATAGCCTCCGGTGATCAGCAGCAAGAGCCCAGGTGTGGTGAAGACAAAGGCGAGCCTACGAGCGGCTCCCGTGAAGCGGGGGCCGCGAGGCGTTATGTGCCTGTGGGGGGAGGGACCGGGAAGAGGAGACAGCTGCTGAGGCCGCCAAGCAGCCTGGTCCTCGCAGTCCCGGACTAGAAAGTACGAAGATAAAAATCACCCCCACTCAGCACAACGTCCACAATGTCCACGCTAAAATATTCAGGATAGCCTCCGGTGATCAGCAGCAAGAGCCCAGGTGTGGTGAAGACAAAGGCGAGCCTACGAGCGGCTCCCGCGAAGCGGGGGCCGCGAGGCGTTATGTGCCTGCGGGGGGAGGGGCCAGGAAGAGGAGACAGCTGCTGAGGCCGCCAAGCAGCCTGGTCCTCGCAGTCCCGGACTAGAAAGTACGAAGATAAAAATCACCCCCACTCAGCACAGCGTCCACAATGTCCACGCTAAAATATTCAGGATAGCCTCCGGTGATCAGCAGCAAGAGCCCAGGTGTGGTGAAGACAAAGGCGAGCTGTTTATCTTTTCATATGTGAGTTGGTTTACAATATGGTACTATTTTTATTTTGGTTTTTTTCTAAATAAACATATTGGTTCCCAGTAAGTATAGAAATTGAAATAAAATCAGTGATAAGCAAAAAAAAAGGCAAACACAATTTTACTACTAGTTTTTGACTTTGTACATGGTAAAGCCTTTTCAGAGAATGAGGTAATCGTAATGGTGGGGGTTATAGGAAGATTGTCTAGAGTTTGTTAAACGCAGGGTGCAGAAGGCAAAGTCTTGAAAAGGTATGGAAATGTTTCACCATCATGTGAAAAGGAATGCATAAAAGCCAATAGATCAAGATTAATATTAGTTCTTCTTTTTCTTGAATGTAGTTTTTCTCTGTGTTTGCATCAGCTTGATCTGCAGAACAACCCATATGCACTGGCTATTGAGGGGCATGATCTTGAACAGGCGGGGTAGCAATGTGTGGAACTGTTGTGCTCTTCAAAACCATGCCACTTGCGATGTTGCAAAGGAGGAGGCCGCAGAATAATGACATAAGCATTATTACATCTGTCAGTTTCTTAAAGCGTTCAAATCATATGTCACTCTGTTGCATTCTGGGCTGGCACTGATGTTCCTCTCTAGGAGATCATTCTGTCTCTAAATTTGTGCAGTCATTTTAACCAGCTGCTCTTCCTGCCGTGTTGCTACCGCAATCGGGTTTTCTGTTATGATGGACATTTGCATAGTCAGCGAGGACTTCCACCTCAACAGTTGAGCCTGGCTCACCTGGTTGGTAAATCTGCCTTGCCTTGTCGACATGAGGTATTGGTTTGCTCTGCTGGAAAACAAGGCAAGGCAGGGTTAGCTACAGTGCTGCTGGGGATGGCCATATCCTGGGAGTAGAGCACTGTTCCAATGGTGGTGGTTGGAGTAGAAGGTAGGATATTCCTAGATGCAGTAGCATTGGTCGAACCTGTGAGAGTGATTGTAGGAAGGCCAGACAAACCTTATGGTCCTGGTGTATCATCGTGGATGCCTGATGCGGCAGGAGTGCTACTGATGGAGTGTCGTGTTCCTTCTGCAGATGGTGTGGACAGTAGTGTGGACTCAGGACCATGTTACCTTTGATTAGATATTACAAATTTAAAAAGGGTTATAGAGGAGCATTGTTTTATAATTATTTTTTTATTATGCTTAATACATTTTTACACGTATCACTGTATATATATTTTGAAACTAGGCTTTTATTTTAATTGTTCAAATAGACAATGTTTAATACAGTCATAAGAATTTTCAAGCTTTAGTAGGTTGTCTATAAAAATATTTTTCCATTTAATTTTTAATATCTGTAGCTCATCTAAACACTTATATTGATATTTGGATACAGGGTTCTCAAGTTCAAATGTGAATGATGAGCCATATACTATATTATGAAGCACAACATTATGATGTGCTTCATTTTTCTGAGGACAATATCCTCAGGGAAATGAACTTTGTAATGGAGGAAACAACAAATAAATATTTCTCTAGAATTTTTAAATCATGTAAAAAAAATATAAAATGTATGGAATTGTGGTGCTATTTTAGTGGCATTTCTGCATGCATTGTCTTAGATAAAGTGGAAATTATAATTATTAACACGATTTATGTTAGTAGACAATTGAGGAATTCTCAAAAAATACCATTAATATTTTATTCTTAATGTATATGAGAAGTATAGTTTATTTGCATGTTAAATGGTACATGGTGTAATATTTTGTCAGATGTTACAAGTTGTGTTTAATGTAGAAATTATTTGTGTTATATAGAAAGTCTGCAATTGAAGAAACATAGGTACAGTTCAGTCTCATAAATGTGGTTAAAGGTATGAGGTATGAAGAACACTTCCCTGCAATTAACTCCCTAAACTGATTCCAGTCCTGCATTTAAGTGAAGTAAGCAGCAGCATGTTATACTTTTACATATTTAACCCCTTAGCTGTTGAGTCTTTTTAACTCTATTTCTGAGCCCTCTTTTGACTATTTGTGGTACCTTGTGCTTAGGTCTCTGTACATTTTTCCACTTAAGGTATTGTGGCATATATTATGTGCTATGCTGACATGTTATGGGAGGGAGGATTGTGGCATATGTTAAGTAATGCAATGATGTTCATCAGATTCTAGATGATGTAGTGGAATGCTGTGAGGTAATATGTAGAATGTATTGGAAAGACAGTTGAGGGAGACTGTCAGTTGGTAGGGACTGGGGTGGGGTGTCTGGAATAAATACATCTCTTACCTTCACACCGGTTATTGTTATCTGTAAACAGGGACTCCACATATTGGTGATGAGAAGGGCGGTACAATCACCGCAAGGCACCTCAACACGAGTGGGAAGATCATTAGCTGTAGCACCCACACCCACAGAAGGGGGTGAATGCAGGAAAATTTTGCATCAGTGTACCTGTGTGGACAGCGGCACGATGGTGAAGAAGACTTTGAGGAGTTTGGAGATTCACATATGAAATTTGTGATGCACATGAGTAATTGTGTGGTCATTTGTACTTAGGGGCATATGCGTTTGGAGTCTCAATTTAAGCATCTTTGTTTGGGGGCACATGCATGGAGCCACAGCGTGAGCATTTCTATTGTGGGGCACATTCTCATGGAGTCAGCGTGAGCCTGGGAAACCCCAACAGTCTGCACAAGCCTGTCAACATGCACTTGGAAGACATGTGTGTTTTTGTGTCAATCAAACCGTCAGTATCCAGCAACGTGAGAATATAGAGAAGTCCGTGGAAAAAATAAGTGTCAGCCATCTTAAATAGGCACAAGGAGTGTGCATTCACTTCTCAGGCTCACACAATTGAGGAAATGTTGTGGCTGATTTATTGTTGCAATTCAAGGAATACTGTAAAGAACCAATGTGGACATTTTATCCAGGGAAGTGTTGTTTATTGGGCAAGCCTCTTCACATTTTTTCTGTCTTTTTACATAATTGTTTAGAAAAATAATAAAAGATTTTGAGATAAATGTACAGTGACAAAAACACCAACTACAAGTAATAACTCCACATCCAGTATTGTGGGTTTGCTTTGTGCATAAGTATTTTCGACAGTAGTAGTGTGAAATGCAGAATGTCACTGCACCACCATTTTCTACACTCTCCTGGTGTCTCCAAGTGAATCAATTCTCAAATGGGGTAAATGGAAGAAAGTAATTGGAAATTATTCACATGCTTGTGGAACAAAAATCTGTGCTTAAAGAAAGCATGCCCTTTCGTTACACTGTTTGGGGGAATAGGGGCAAGAAGAAATGAAAAAGTTACCTCAGCTAACTTCAAATGAGATGAGTAGGGGTGGGCGGAATTTGCTAAATTCACTTTCGCAAATTATCGTGAAAATTTTAAAAATCTCCGCAAACACGCACAAATATCGCGAAGATGCGGAAGTTTTTTTCCCGCCTGTTCGCAGTATTTTCTGCGTGGTCACGGCTCGCAAACTTACCCATGCGGTTGCTTGCGGGCGCGGCCATCCTGTTTTCACTTGTCTCGCGGTGCATGATCGCGAGAAGAAAGACGTGATCGCGCGACGAATGACGTTACTGCGGGTGCGAACTGTCGCGAGACAGCACAAACGGCTACAAACAATCCAACATCTCGTGGAGAACGCGACCGGATCGGGAAAACTTGTCGGCGAACGCGGGGATTCAGGTAAGGCGATCGCGTGCACGCGAGAATGTATTATTTTACAGTGCGAGCAAGCAAAAAATTTCCGGTAAAATGAGGATTGCGGAAATGCTGACATTTTCGCGGTCTCCGCGGAACGCGAAAATGTCAAATTATCGCAATTTCCGCGAGCGGAACGGAATTTTAGTCCAGGCCTAGAGATGAGACGCTTAAATGAGTACAAGATTGTTATCACTAAACTTGAATTTGATTACTTGACATGAGTGAGCACGATACATGCAAGGTATCATTTTGGGTTGAGAAGTCAAGGAAAAGATGAACCCAGGGAGGAGTTTGTCACTAGTAGTAGAAAATTTGTCTTGAGCTGTATATTTGGAGGAACTTTAGAGGAGAGGATGAGAGACCAATTTGTACTGCGTTGCAACAGTGCAAGATCTGGGAGGAACTCTGAATAAAAGATAAACCATCATTGGAAGAAATACTTTGATAGTGAAACGTTGGAACACATGTTGAAATGTGGAGAGGAACTCAGTGCTGAAAAGGGAGGGAAATCCAATGTAGTAAAAGACAACTCAGCTGAAGTATGTGTCGTAAAAATAAAGGTTCTCCAAAGAGAAGTGATATAGAGTGTAAAGGGACTTGTTTTCGGTGTGGTTTAGAAGGGCACAGGGCTAATAATAAGTCATGCCTAGTGTGGGTTCAGACATGCAATGCTATTAGTGGTAAGGGTCATTTCAGCAAGTGCTGTAAGAGCAAAGAAAAAAAAATGCCCTGAATAAAATTTCTGAAGACTATCAAGAAGTGGTGTTACAGGTAAAGGAGTCACCAAGGGTTACCCAACAGAGGTAGTGGTGATGGATGGAGCACATGTCCAAATGAAGTTTGACTCACAGACTACCATAATTTTAAAGAACACATTAGAGAAATGCCTGCTTGATGGGAAAAAGTTGATGAAAATGGATGACAATCCTTGTGGGTATGGTGGTTCGTTGATTAAAATGCTAGGATATTTTTGAAGCATGTATTGAAGTAAAAAACAAGAACACACATGGGAAGGTTTATGTATCATATGAGGGAGATGACTTGTTGCGATGGGTTCACCAAGGTAGCTTAGGAGTGAGCTTACACCCCTAAAAAGTGATGCAGGTTCTAGTTGGGGAAGTTACATCTGGGGATGACAAGTTTATTGAGGAATTTAAAAGTCAGTTTTGGAACCAACTTTGGAGACTGGTTGGGTACGAACACACAATAAAGTTAAAGGAGCGTGTAGTTCATGTGCTAGCAAAAATAAGGTGTATTCTGCTGCGCATACAGGAGGCAGTAACAAATGAATTACAGAAATTGTGTGATACAAAGGTAATTGAACCAGTGAAAGCCACAGAGTGTTTTGCTCCGATTGTTGCTGCACGCAAGGGTAATGGGAACATTCGCCTCTGTGTTGACCTGCGTGCACTCAACAAGGAGGTGATTGTAGAAAGATTTCCTTTGCCTAAAATTGAAGAAATGATTTCAACTTTCAACTCAAAAGATCTGGTGAATTAGGTATAAATGGCCGCACACTGCTCGTCATACCAGCAAGTTGCCCCATGGAACTATGGGCGATGTAGTAGCGACGGCGAGTACGCCTATGCTACGAATGTAAGAAATAAGTATGTGTCGCATTAGCCATCCCTTGATCACGTGTTTCGAGGTAGTTGCCTCTCGTCAGCAGGGAGTAGGTAAGTGTAGAGGGGTGCCGTGTAGACTGCCTGCAATTAAAAATAGGTAAAGTACCTTTCAAGGCGTGCAGGTGCCGGTCAAAGACTCGTCAGTCCGGTAGCTCAGGAGAGCCGTAATGAATTAGGTATAAATGGCCGCACACTGCTCGTCATACCAGCAAGTTGCCCCATGGAACTATGGGCGATGTAGTAGCGACGGCGAGTACGCCTATGCTACGAAGTGTAAGAAATAAGTATGTGTCGCATTAGCCATCCCTGGACACGTGTTTCGAGGTAGTTGCCTCTCGTCAGCAGGGAGTAGGTAAGTGTAGAGGGGTGCCGTGTAGACTGCCTGCAATTAAAAATAGGTAAAGTACCTTTCAAGGCGCGCAGGTGCCGGTCAAAGACTCGTCAGTCCGGTAGCTCAGGAGAGCCGTAATGAATTAGGTATAAATGGCTGCACACTGCTCGTCATACCAGCAAGTTGCCCCATGGAACTATGGGCGATGTAGTAGCGACGGCGAGTACGCCTATGCTACGAAGTGTAAGAAATAAGTATGTGTCGCATTAGCCATCCCTGGACACGTGTTTCGAGGTAGTTGCCTCTCGTCAGCAGGGAGTAGGTAAGTGTAGAGGGGTGCCGTGTAGACTGCCTGCAATTAAAAATAGGTAAAGTACCTTTCAAGGCGCGCAGGTGCCGGTCAAAGACTCGTCAGTCCGGTAGCTCAGGAGAGCCGTAATGAATTAGGTATAAATGGCCGCACACTGCTCGTCATACCAGCAAGTTGCCCCATGGAACTATGGGCGATGTAGTAGCGACGGCGAGTACGCCTATGCTACGAACTGTAAGAAATAAGTATGTGTCACATTAGCCATCCGTGGACACGTGTTTCGAGGTAGTTGCCGCTCGTCAGCAGGGAGTAGGTAAGTGTAGAGGGGTGCCGTGTAGACTGCCTGCAATTAAAAATAGGTAAAGTACCTTTCAAGGCGCGTAGGTGCCGGTCAAAGACTCGTCAGTCCGGTAGCTCAGGAGAGCCGTAATGAATTAGGTATAAATGGCCGCACACTGCTCGTCATACCAGCAAGTTGCCCCATGGAACTATGGGCAATGTAGTAGCGACGGCGAGTACGCCTATGCTACGAAGTGTAAGAAATAAGTATGTGTCGCATTAGCCATCCCTGGACACGTGTTTCGAGGTAGTTGCCTCTTGTCAGCAGGGAGTAGGTAAGTGTAGAGGGGTGCCGTGTAGACTGCCTGCAATTAAAAATAGGTAAATTACCTTTCAAGGCGCGCAGGTGCCGGTCAAAGACTCGTCAGTCCGGTAGCTCAGGAGAGCCGTAATGAATTAGGTATAAATGGCCGCACACTGCTCGTCATACCAGCAAGTTGCCCCATGGAACTATGGGCGATGTAGTAGCGACGGCGAGTACGCCTATGCTACGAAGTGTAAGAAATAAGTATGTGTCGCATTAGCCATCCCTGGACACGTGTTTCGAGGTAGTTGCCTCTCGTCAGCAGGGAGTAGGTAAGTGTAGAGGGGTTCCGTGTAGACTGCCTGCAATTAAAAATAGGTAAAGTACCTTTCAAGGCGCGCAGGTGCCGGTCAAAGACTCGTCAGTCCGGTAGCTCAGGAGAGCCGTAATGAATTAGGTATAAATAGCCGCACACTGCTCGTCATACCAGCAAGTTGCCCCATGGAACTATGGGTGATGTAGTAGCGACGGCGAGTACGCCTATGCTACGAAGTGTAAGAAATAAGTATGTGTCGCATTAGCCATCCCTGGACACGTGTTTCGAGGTAGTTGCCTCTCGTCAGCAGGGAGTAGGTAAGTGTAGAGGGGTGCCGTGTAGACTGCCTGCAATTAAAAATAGGTAAAGTACCTTTCAAGGCGCGCAGGTGCTGGTCAAAGACTCGTCAGTCCGGTAGCTCAGGAGAGCCGTAATGAATTAGGTATAAATGGCCGCACACTGCTTGTCATACCAGCAAGTCGCCCCATGGAACTATGGGCGATGTAGTAGCGACGGCGAGTACGCCTATGTTACGAAGTGTAAGAAATAAGTATGTGTCGCATTAGCCATCCCTGGACACGTGTTTCGAGGTAGTTGCCTCTCGTCAGCAGGGAGTAGGTAAGTGTAGAGGGGTGCCGTGTAGACTGCCTGCAATTAAAAATAGGTAAAGTACCTTTCAAGGCGCGCAGGTGCCGGTCAAAGACTCGTCAGTCCGGTAGCTCAGGAGAGCCGTAATGAATTAGGTATAAATGGCCGCACACTGCTCGTCATACCAGCAAGTTGCCCCATGGAACTATGGGCGATGTAGTAGCGACGGCGAGTACGCCTATGCTACGAAGTGTAAGAAATAAGTATGTGTCGCATTAGCCATCTACCGGACTGACGAGTCTTTGACCGGCACCTGCGCGCCTTGAAAGGTACTTTACCTATTTTTAATTGCAGGCAGTCTACACGGCACCCCTCTACACTTACCTACTCCCTGCTGACGAGAGGCAACTACCTCGAAACACGTGTCCAGGGATGGCTAATGCGACACATACTTATTTCTTACACTTCGTAGCATAGGCGTACTCGCCGTCGCTACTACATCGCCCATAGTTCCATGGGGCAACTTGCTGGTATGACGAGCAGTGTGCGGCCATTTATACCTAATTCAAAAGATCTGGTATCAGCATACCATCCGATAGAACTTGATAAGTCATCACAGCTTTTTTGACACCCATGTGAGTGTATCAGATCCAAAGAATGCCTTTTGGCTCAATCTCATGGGCAGCTATTTTTCAAAGGGTGATGATGATGACTTTAAAAGGTATTTTTATGGTCAAATGTTAACAGGACGACATTTTGTTTTTTGTATTAACCGTACTAAAAAATGATGAAAAAGTTTGTGAAGTACTGAGCAAATTGCAGAGTACATGAGTTACTTTAAAGGCTGGAAAGTGGTTGCTTGGTGTGAGTGAGGTGAACTATCTTGGCTATAAGATCTCATGTGATGCTATTTATCCTCGTAAAGAGATGGTGGACACAATAATGTTGTTGAAGGAACCAAAGTCTAAAGAAAAGCTGTCATCATTCCTTCGAATGGTCGAATATCACAGCAAGTTTTGCTAGTAAAACATACAACATGAGGAAACTGTTGTAGAAAAAGCGGCGGAGGCAGATTAGGGCAAACCCTGAATCTGCCCCCCATAGAGACTGTTTCACCCATTTCTGGGTTGACCCAGGCTCGGCAGCCCCATCCATGTTTAAAAAAAAACTCCCTTGTGTCTAGTTGGGTTTCTGCACTGATGGGGCACATTGGGGGTAATAACCCCCATCCACACCCCAGGGGGCACATCGGTTTTCTCAACCCTAAATCTCTCTGGTGTCTAGTGGGTTTTTACACCCCCACGGGGGAAGAAGATTTAGACAAACCTCCAAGCCATCCCCTAGTGGGGCAGAAATACTATTTCATCCCTTAATGGGGTGGGGATGGGGGGGGCCATGGCCATGCCTAAGATTGGCAGCCCCACCCCTATGTTATTGTTTAGCAAAATTTTCCTGGTGTCTCAGGATGGCAGATAGGGAGTAATGATTACTATCTGGTCCCCGGTGGCACAAAAGGAGTTATATTTTTGGAGAAGCCAGGGGAGCACAAGCCCTTGTCTAAGTGCCCACTTCTGATACCACTTCCCATATCCCTGGTGCCTAATGGGTGGATCCATGCTTGGCGATCGCTCTCCTGTGGCGATCCTCAAGCAGAAATCCACTTGGTAGAGATACCCTTAGAAAGAGGACCTTCCCCCATTTCCAATGATACTGCCCCACCTCTATAAGTGCTTGAGGGCCTGAGATATGGCAGCAGAGCACTGATACAATGAAATTAAAACAAGACCGTTAGCATGTTTTACTTTCACTTTACCAGTAATGACGTCAGTGTGCCCTGCGCGCTGATCGGATTACAGATAAAAACATTGGGCTGCTTAGAAAGTTCTTCCTGAACAGCAGAGCTAAAAGATAGATAAAGGAATCCCTCTGGTGCAAAGCACCAGGGGGTCCTTTATACCCATTTCGGCCAATGGCCAACAGGTGCACTTAACGGGTTAAGAATGGAATTATTAAATCAACGAACATCTATATGGCTTTAAGCTCCTGGTGTTTTTTTTAAAGTTTGTCAGCTAATTTTTTGGTATTGTAGATTACAAAATGTGTTAACTAACTTACATTTGTGGAAGACAAATAGCACCTGCCTGAAAAATATTATGGTGGTTTCACATGATGATCTGCCATGGCAAGACCTCAGAAGGGAAAAAAATGGCAACTAAATACACTGAAACAAACCCAGCCAAAGAGAGTTGACCCAGCATGTTGAACTTAATACTGATTGTCTATATTAATCTTTCCCTACCTGTCCAAAATGTTCATTTTTTATTTTATAGATATTTCATTTTGTGGGTCTGGAAGACCCACCACCTGTCTTCCTGGCATGTTGCTGGGACCAGGCATAGAGGGAAAGTACTCTTGCCTGAAAATCTTTACACCTCCTGCTGATGTCATCCTGTGAGCTTCACATACAGAGCACAACATGCACCCTGTCCACTACTCTGGCTCACATTTCCCTATGCTGAGCAATGGTTTTCATCTGCCTGGTCTTCAGACAACCATGGCTATACCCATACAATTTCACTATACCCATAACATTAGCTTGTTGGCAGACCAATGAGTCTCTCCTGCCTGACATGATAGTAGCTTCTGTTGTAGAAAAGCGTAGTAATGGGCTGTGAGTGGTAAATGATTTGGTTGAATTGCAGACCTGGTTTGTAGTGGAGGTTGCAGATGGATGTAATTGGCAGAGGTTCATCATGTGTATATTAATGGATTGTCTGATTTAATTTGATGCACATTCACCACACATTTCAATTTCCACCATTGCCATCCTCTATCCCAAAGGCCTACTCATCAAACCATGATAGAAGACAGCTCTAAATATGGTGAACTGTTGTGTAGTCCCTTTAAACCTTTATAGGATCTGTGCGCTTAGACAACATACACAGAGGGCTTGGTGTCCAAACTGATTCCGGACACCCCCACCGAGTATGTTAGTCTGTATACCAGCTAGCTCACAGTGCCACTAGAAACCCCTCTTACCAAGGAGAGAATAGTTCTTGGCAACTGTCAAAAAACACAACCCTGATCCCTCAGAATCGTGGAAACAGTGCTACTAGTCACTCAGTCATTCATGCTCACTTTGTCTCGGAGATACACAGGATAAACTGTGGGGACGTTTTCCAATAAGTATTTATTGAACCAGCATAATTCTAGTGTAAAATAGATGTGCTGACGCAATCATTCGACAGTAACAGAAATAGATAATTATAAGCACTAACAGAGTAAAAGGATGGTAGATTTCTACCATAGTGCTAAAACGATAAATACAGGCAAGTATAAGAATACATGACAGTAATAAAAGCATACTCCTATGATGCAACCCTAACTAGATGTACCTAAGTGTACCTAGCATGTATGTAGGTGTGGACGCCAAGAATCCCTCTAGGATAAAGTCAACCCCATTATCTGAAGTGAGAGACTGTGAGACCAGACCCCGTTCTGGTCTAGACGTGGACACCCCGCAAGGGATGGCAGACCACTCCGAGCTGGAGTTTCTGCATGCAGGAGCCTCAGCGTCTTGTGCCAGTGTGTCGACGTGGAAGTCCTTTTCCCCTCTCTCTACCTCAACAAGGGATGGTGTATATATAGCCAAAGTAAAACCCCCTGGGGATATATCGCGCTGTGTCATGTCGAACTAAGATGACAGAAGGAATAATTCTTGTACATAGTTTTTATGCAGGAGATGTTTGGCTGCTGTCCAGCTGTGATTCCAAGAAGCCTGATGCATAATGAATGAGGCTTAGGCCTTTCGGAAAAAAAACAGGTCCTCTAATCATTACCTCAACTAGGTAAAAGGTCAGTCCTAAGAATCGTTATGTAGTGCGATATGAGGGTAATGTAAGTGAAAGGTGCAATTAGTACCTGGGCCTATAATGGGGTACCTATATGGAATATAACAGAACAGTGTTCCACTACACCTATGGTGATGGACATTGACTATCAATTGAAGGAGGTTCTAGTGGAAAAGAGAAGGACCATTCATGAACTTATCCTGTTTTGGCGGTTGGTGGATATGATGAAACCTAAATTGGAAGAATGGCCATCCACCAATCTGATGGACAATATTTCCCAGTGGTGGCCTGTCCACCAAGCTCTACATAACACTTTAGGGTCCATAGACTTATAATCTTGGATGGACATGAGAATATATTTAAAAAGACAGTATAATAAAAAATAGACTTGGAAAACATGGGTAAGATAGTGTCTAATAGAATTACTAAACCTGGCATTCCCACACTGGTTAGCAGTACTCCAAGGCTCATATTTCTATACATTGAGTACTTCTTAGTTACAGAAGTTGTATGTAGTTTAAGGAAAAAAAGGATGTTTTGCTAAATCCAAGTCATTTCGTAGGTTGTTACTAGTTAGTTCTGCAATCGAATTAATAGTGTGGATTATTTTTTGTGTGTGCGTAGTATTGAAAGGCAGCAATTTTATAGAATTTGGGGTAAAACTATTTTAAACATTTGAATAAAAATTATTCTAGAATAAAATTAGATGAAACATAATTAAATAGAAACTAAATATCTAGAGAAAAGGTTTAAAAAAACATTTTAATAGTATATTGGGAAAGGGAAATGCGACAGAAATTGAAATGAGTGGCATGTGTAACAGATAAGGGTGGATGGAATGTTTTACGGATGTATTTGCAGTTCAAATTAACCATGTCTACAAGATAATGGCTTAATAAAAGAAATTGCGATGTAAATCCAGTAGTTCAAATTCATTGCTCTCCAATAGTTTGATTCTAAAGAAGTGTTTTTTAGCTAAATGGTTAGATAGATTTACATAAAATTATAATTAGAGAATCTTTATATCAATAAATGAATATTCTGAATGTGAATTATGTAACTGTAAACTCTGCATGTTTTAAGTGTATCTAATAGAGGTATTCTGAGAAGTTAGACGCATGTTCTTGGGGCCTTGTGTATTTTCCAGATTCCAGATTAGAATAACAGTGGATTGGTAGGAGTATGTTAAGTATGTGAGAGCTCAGTACACAAAAGAAAGTCATAATTTTGACATCCCGCAATATTACGACCTCTTGTGAATGGAGATGTACTTCTGGGAATTCACAGAGGTTTCCAGAAGTACACCTTGATGCCTGTAACAATCAGATTTTAGGGTGGTATGATCATTCCATTCGTTGCACTGCACTGGCACAGAAAAGTCTGAACTTTTCTTATTCCTGTGTACAGTGCATACATTAATCTTGTGCTGTTGACACCAGAGTTCAGAAACAGGAAAAGGCAATTAGTACCCTCTGCCCAAAAGACTCAACAATAACACATTTGCCACCAGCCTTTCTCTAAATATGGAACAAGAACTTGGTGATGTCACTCTGCACCTCAGACTGTCTCCTTCATCGGTGCAATTAAGAGAATGTCTCACAAACCACATCTTCACCTTCCACCATTCTAAACTGTACATCTTCCCTTCCACAACAGCTCTATGAATGGTGTGACTATGCCCACATGGTGTATGGAAGTCAGAAAACCTCAACATTTAACAAATGGGGCAGCTGGTCTTGGTGAAGCCATTGATGAAGGTGGGAATAAGCTCCAAGGGCAAAAAGCTGCATTTTCAGGTTGAGGAGGTTGTCATTGTCGACGGGATACTGGTTGTCATCAAGCCTGTTCAAGATTTCTACCTTCAGACTTAGAAGTTTTTTGAAGCTTGGATTCACACAGTGGGATGAGGCTGCAGGCTGTAGCCGAAGAGGGATTCACTAGGCCGGATACTGCTACCAGCAGGTCCCACTGAAGAAGATTTGCTGCTATAGAGAAGAACATAGTAGGAGCTCCCATGAAATGAGGCTGACCGGCAATGCAACATGGGTGGATCAGCAGACAAGTAGGGCATGGTCTTCTGTTGGTTCTCAAGGCAGTTTGGGTGATGAACTTTCTAAGTCCCAGAATTTGGATTCTGGTATGAGAAGGCCACTCGAGCACCACACCAAGGTTTAAGGATCATGGGGGCACCAATTAGGGGGTTAAGGATCATGCCAGCAGAAGACAGCATCGGGGCTCTAGGCCTCAGGAGCATGTTATTAGGGGTGGGCATAACTGGTGTAATTTTCTCTAATGTAATTATTGCCAAATTATTTGTATTCTTTGCATAATTAGAAGAGAAGGGTGATCCAGCATTTAGGGCTATTTTCATAGTGCGAAATTCACCCTTCTGACCAAAATGGGCCAGAGGATGCATTTAGTGCTATTGTCTTAGTGCAAAATGCTAAAGGACATGAACAGTAGTTGCCCGCAGCAGCACGCTGTACAGTTTAGTTTAGTTTAGTTTTGTTTTATTTTGCATAGTTAATTAAAACCATTGCAATAAAATATTTAAAAATTCTTAAAACATTCTGGTTTAAAACCAATAAAAAATCGAAGAGTGAGAAATTCATAACAATTTAAAAGTGGTAGTTCAATGGAGCTGATTAGAGACAAGCATTTATACACTGGCTGCTGGAAAGTGGTTATCTCGGTATTCACTTGTTTTTGCCCAGCGTGACCATTTGTCGTATTTTCCACAAGGACTCTGCTGGTTGCACAAATTGTCCCCCTGGTGCTAATGGACGTCCTTGATAAGGTTCCGCTGAGTCTTTTTGCCCATCTACTGGTCAGTTTGGGTCGGTAGATTTTGAAGAGCATTTTTCATTATTTTTGGCATTCTCCGTTCGACCACCATCAGAAATTTTACAAATCTGCAGTTTAGTTTAGTATTTGACTGGTTTAGGCAGGCCAGCACCGCTTGCCTTCTGGTGCGGATGCCTTTCTGCTTGAATTGATCTTTGAGGTACTGTTGACGGGCCTGATGTGATGGATATCGCCATTGTCACCATTGTTGGAGTTACACAGCCTACAAGTATCTTGTCGGTTTGCCCTCAGCCATGGTGATAGGTGCCCAGTGCAAGGAAGAATCCCCAGTCTGTTCTTTTAGAAGTTCAATTTTAAGGCTTTGGGATTGCCCTGATTGAAGTATGTTTGTGGGGTTAGTGATTTGTAGGAGTTGAGTCATCAATGCGTGAGATCTTTTTGACAAAATCGCCTTTTCCTCCAGTAAGGAGAGTGATTTTAAATTTTTCCAAACTAATTTTTTGAAGTTGGGGTGACCAAATTGTGCATCCCAAAGATCAGAAAGTTTAGTGGCTTCCAAGGCTAGCCGAAGATGGTTTCTCACCTCAGAGAAATCCCTGTGTTCTATGTCGCGCCACAACAGATAATTTAGCATGTTTGTAGTGGCGCTTCTTATCTTGTGCCAGTAGATGATGTATGCCCCGTACCTGGCTAGAACTTGTTTTTGCAGGCCAAACTCCAGCCGTATTTGAGCCGGTGATGTGTAAGGCGGGAGGGAGAACATGGTTCTATAGGCTTTAACTTGCAAACTATCCAGGTCTTTAGCGTCTCTTCCCCGCATTACCTCAGTACCATAGGTGATCGCGGGGAGCAGTTTGGCCTGAACTACCTTCAGTAACGGGGTCAAAGTCAGGCCCATCAGTTGATTTGCCAGTTTTTAAATCGTCATGGCGATCAATAAGCCTCTCCTTCTTATTTCCTGTTTCCGACGCATAAAGGACCCCTCTTTATCGAATGCGACTCCCAGATATTTATACTCACAAGCTGGGTCAATTTTTGTTCCGCCGAGGAACAAGATCTTTTGTGATTTCTTTTTATTATATATTGACATTGTCCGTGTTTTGCTAAGATTTATTTTTAGGTTTTTTCTGTAGCATATTTCTGCATTTCAGTCAGTAGTCGTTGAAGGCCGATGTAAGTGTGGCTGAGCAGCACTACATCATCTGCATACATAAGATTGGTTAAAATTTTCCCACCTACCCTTTGTGAGTGGGAGTTGCAGGCATCGAGCACTTTTGGGAGGTCCGCCATGAAAAGGTTGAACAAGGTTGGCGCAAGCACACATCCCTGTTTCAATCCTTTTGTAGTGGGTGCTTTTGTGGACAGGTGAGTACCACCGCCTAGTTTCACCTGCACCCAGGTATCCGTGTGTAAGAGCATCAGCATATTTAGAGTGGTCTATAGAATGCCCCATCATTCCAGTTTCCCCCACAGTCTACCTCTCTCTACATTGTCAAAGGCAGCGCTAAAGTTGATGTAACACAAATGTAGAGGAATCTTAGATGTTTTTGCTGCGTCAATTATTAGTGAGATTGCGAGGATATTTGTTGATGTTCCAGTCATTTTACGAAAGCCAGTCTGGTTCAGCGGTATTACCTGGTTTGTCTCAGCCCAGAGTGTTAGCTCCTCTAGTATGATGCCTGCAAAATATTACGCTTAGTTGTCAATAAGAGCTACTAGGCGGTAGTTGTTTGGGTCAGCCTTGTCTCCTTTTTTGTGGATTGGGACTATTGTAGAGCCCCTCCAGGATTCTGGAATTCTGTTTATCAGCCTAATTTCCAGGAATAAGGGTTGCAGGATATCCGCCCACTCATTGCTCTTTGCTTTATAGAGGGCAGGTGGAATGCCATTCGGTCCCGGGGCACCATCTTTCCTGCCTTTGGTTATCTGTTTTTTAATTAAGTCTGACAGCTGGCGCCTCGATGACCTCAAAGGATTGATTTTTGTGTCTGGATAGACCTGATCCCAATTCTCTGAAGCACTTGTTTCCAGTTGTCTCTCTGGAATACAGCTGGCGACCATTTGGACTCCTGCGTTTTCTATATCGTCGTTGAAGTGGCAGGAGAGATATTTTATCCAAATCGCTTCGGAGGTGTGAGATCCTATACCTTTGTGTTGTGGGCGCATAATCCCATTAACAGTTTTCCAAAAGCGGGCACTGTTGTTACTGTTTATGTTGTATAAGAGTTTTGCCCAGATTTCGTTCTCACCATCTCTCTTGATGTTCTATTTTAATCTTTTGAGCGCTACCCTTTGATGTTTCAGAAATGCTCGTCCGCTAGTGTTTCCTGGGGATCTTCTCAGCTTGCGCAGAGTTGAATTTATTGATCTTTTAAGTTTTTTTAGCTGTACTCTCTGCTCTTTCTTTAAGTTGTTGTTACTGCCCTCTTTCCAAAAGTTGTCTTTGGTGGGGGGAGTGACTGCAAGCTTTTTTAACAGTGTGGCGATAAAATGACCCCAGTAAGTATGGCCATCTGTAGTCGAGGCTTGCATATTGAAGAGTTGTATTGCAACTTCAGACTGGAGGTTGGAATTGCCTGTCGTGCATTTAATCCTTTTTTGATTCAATGTGTGGATCAGCCCCATGAATGTATCTGGCCTGATTAGGCTCGGCGCGGTTGCTGTTATGGGAAATTCCTGGGGGCGATGATCGCTATCTGAACCCGAGAATATATGGGAACAGCGCGAGACTTGCAAAGGTATAGTCCAGTATGGAGCTTGTTGTCGTGGATTAAAAATAATTGACTGGAGGAGAGTCTGCCAGAAATCTTCCGTTTAATGCACGAAGGTTTTGATGTTCTAAGTCTTCAAGAAAGCGACTAATGCGGCATTTTTTGATCCTGTCTAGTGGGACACGTTGTGAAGGTATGTTATAGATTCTAGTTCAAACCAGTACCTCCTCCCCTTCTGCCGAGCCAATGAGATAATGGTTTAGGTCCCCTGTCAGGATGAATAGTGGATTTTCCATCTCAGTAGCGTACTCGGCCAGTTGGTTGGTAATTTTGGTTGAATCTTTCACTTTGCTTTTTGGATGTACATATGAGTTGATTATACAGACTTCCATTTCTTTTCCATCAGGGCAATACTAATTTTGACTGCTAGTATTGCACTTGTCGTTGAATCCATGAGGGTTGCTGAGGCTATTGTTGTTGTGGAGACATAGGTAGCCAATCCTCCCAAGTTATGGCCAAACCTGTTGGTCCTGGTAGCTGGTGAGACAAAGCATGTATAACCATCGATGTGCTGTGGCTCCTTGAGCCACGTTTCTTGCAGCGTTATTATATTGAAGATGGTGACATAGTTCAGAAACTCCGGATCTTCAATTTTTGTGGTTAGGCCATTAATGTTCCACGAGCATAGGCCTAGGGCTGGTTCCTTTGCCCTGCTGTAATCTCTATCTGGTGGGTAGCGTCAGTCCTCCTTGGAGCGTATAGTAATCGTGCGACACAATACTTCCCTTGTTGGGCCTTGGTTTAGATGAGTGACTGCCTTTGACCATTGATCTGGTCGATCCCATTGACTGCTGGTGCTCCTTTTTGGTGATCTTCACCGTGCACCTCTGAGTACACTGTTTGAGTGTGCCTGGTGTTATTTTATTACTGAGCTTGCCATGCTCCGAAATGGGAGAGGGTAGGAGCTCCCTGTATAGCAGTAGGCCACAGGCGCGCTCTCTCTCTCTTTGTTCATTGTTCCTGTACTCCTGTGGTAGAATTTTTACTTCAAATTACTCTTACTTATCTTAGGTGGCATACTTGCATAATTTCTGTAATTGCGCATCACAAGAGTAATGCGTAATTACTGAAATTACTCTGATTAATTTGGTGTAAATAAACGTTCACCCAGGCCTACTTGGCTCACACAGGCGGCTAGCCAACTAGCCCTTGGACACACTCTGGTAGTCCTGGGTGCAAGGCGCAGGTCCAGTTATCCTTCTTCAGACAGTAGGGCAGCAGGGCAGTCCTTATTCTGAATCTGTCCTACTCTTATGTCTTGTTCTGAAATGTTTTTATCTTACCTTGATAAGACTCCAAACTCTCTGGACTGACAGTAGGCTGATGTCAGGTTCTTTTGTATATCTGGAGGCAAGCCCTTTGAAGCGTAAGTGAGAAAGGGCACAGCTCCTCCCCTAGTCATCTCGGCAGGATTGTCCATCCTGCTCACAGCTATTCCCCTTCGTGTCACTGTCTGGGAGGAATACACAAACCACAACAGCAGAGCCACTCAAAGTCACATGACCCAGAATATTGTAAGAAGGCAATAATTGTTAAGATATGAAAATTATAACTTTATAAATATGGCATTTTCTAATTTGGGACTTTAAATTCAACTTTACCATTGAAGAGAATTTTAAATTACAGTTCATTTGAGTCTAAACAACATATCTCTACCTGCTCCCAATACAACGGTAGCACATATTAATTGAAATAGGGTGGCTCAGTGTTAGCCAATTGGAGAGGTAGAACATACAGTAAGTACGTAAATCTTTAATCAAATTTATAAACAAATTCATAAAAGCTGCATAGCTATAAAAATGTTTGAAATACTTCCAAAATTCATACAAAAGGCATATTACAATACATTTCTCACAGCAAAATGACGACACAGTATAAATAATTTAAAATACTAAAATCTTAAAATGTACTACTTTTGTAATACATATATGGAGGAATCCCAGCTAAAAAATATAGTCCCACTATATATTAATTTTCATCATATCTAAGATCATCTAGGAAAATCAATGACACACCGTAGTGAAAAGCGACTTTAGGATTTTTTCACTACCAGGACATATAATACCTAATCCTACATGTCCTACTTTTAAATACCATTCATCCTGCCCTTTCATCCTTCGGGGCCTACCTTAGGAGTACCTTACAAGTATTTAAAGGGAAGGTTTAAGCTATGTCAAAATGGCAGTTTAAAAGTGCACTATTGGCTGCAATGGCATGAATGGGACATGTTTTTCAGTGCTACTTTAGTGTGTGGCCCAATGAGTGCTGGAAGCCCACAGTAGGATTTAATTTAAAGACCCTAGGTACATGTAGTACCCTATACTACAGACTTTTAAGTAGCCAATCAGGCGAGGTCAATTTTACCTTGTTTTGGGGAGACAGCACAAGCACTTTAGCACTGGTTAGCAGTGGTAAAGGGCACAGAGTCCTACAGCCAACAAAAACGAATTCAGCAAAACAGGAGGGGTGAAGGAAATAAGTTTGGATGAATACCACACCAAGGAGGTTAGCTCTGAAACCTCTCTTTCTCTTGGTAATTGTCTAATGAGGAAAAACAGGCGCTGGTCACCAAAAATGAGTGCCAATGGGCCCCTTCGGCAAACACCAGGTGAACTGTTTTAACGTTGCCCAACTTTGAGGTTGTATCTTCTTTCCTCCAGCCGTATGCTACAACCTGAAAAGGACATGAAGTCAGGGTGCAGGGTACTTGCTCCCAGTTTTCCTCTCTGGCCTTAATCTTAAGAGGCTGTGTTGGAATGATGTAACACCATCCCGCCCTGGCTCACCAGAGATTTTGACCTTATTAATGTAAATTCCAGGAGGCAGAGAATGCTGGTGAACAGGGGTCTGCTAGGGAAAAATGAGATGAGTAGTAATGGAGCTGCAGTGGTGGGTGACTAAGTGCCATTAACGAAAGCTGGAACGTGCTCCCGGTGTTGCTCAAGGCTGTGTTTTATAGGAAGGTTTTCTAAACATCCTTAGTTTCCTATTTTGCAAAGTTAACATTTATACATAAGAATATGCAAAGCGTTGCGCCTTGTAACTTTGACCCCCCTCTAACCCCGGGCACCCTTCACCTCATTGTAAGGTGTTTCTGGTCTATTCTGTACTTGTACCTAGCTGTTGTCCTCAATTCACACTGTAAGCATACATGCACGTCTTCTTATCCTATTATTATTTGTCTCTGATGTTTGCCTGAAGGTTGAAAAAGAGCAGAAACAACATGAAATACAAAACCGTCAAATGCATTAAAAAAATCATACACTGAAACCCAAGTACAGACAATATCTTTTCAAACAGGAATTTATTCAACTTATAGGGAAGTTGTTCTGGTGCAACTCTTAATGTCATGGAAAGAGATTTCCATATTGTTACACGTTGGCTATAGACTCCGTTGCTATGCAGAAAACACTGCTTTTCTTTGTGCTTAGGTCTGTGCTTTTTAAATACCACTATTAAAGGAAATGAATAAACGTATATGTGGATAAAAGTATATGATATAAAGGTATGACTGTACATGTATGCACTGAGAAATCATCTCCTAACACAAAAGGAAAACCTTTCAACTCTTGGAGCAATAGCATTGTACTGGTGCTGCATTAACATGATCTCCATCCTCTTAAAAAATTTTTGAAAGAGTTAATGAAGTGAAAATGGCACTAGATCATGCATACCTCATCATGTGCGATCTGTGGAGACCTTGGAGTGGATCATGGAGTGAAATGCCCATGTGACATCTATGTGCCCACTTAGACAATGCTGAGATATCTTTGTGTCGAAATGGCTTTGTGGTATGCGAGTGATATAAAGGACATAGAAGTAACTATATGCATTATTCTTGTGCAGAGAAGAGGACCAATAAGAATTTTATGTTTCAGCCAACTTTATGTAAAATGGGGAGGTTACTACAGACAGCAAGCCCTATACTTTGAATTAATTTCCAAAGTAATGCGGTATTTCAGTCCATGATGACTGCCAATGTGAAGCTCCAGCAACGACCACCTGCGGTGCCCAACTGGATCTTCGCGCTACTACAATGGCTGTCCACGACGCCATGCTTGCTCCTTGTGCTACAGCGAAGACCATCCATAATGCTCTCCCTGCTCCTCGTAGCCTCGGCCACCACGCATGGAACTCTTTGAGCCAGACTTTGAGAGGGTAACTCTTTCAGACGGACTAACCTGGTCTTGTATCCGGCCTGCACTCCATCATAGTCTGTCTCAACTTGTGATTTTCCCCCTGTCTAGCAGGACTAGATTACTGCAAGTGGCATTTTGTGCGTTTAGGTGCTATATTTACCTAAAACTTTGTAACTGCATGTCTCCCTTTCTACTGATTTGATGTTTGTCATTCTGGTATCATCTAGTTTATCAAAATGTACTTTAGTTTTCGAAATTGGTTTAGGATTTTTCCTGTGTTGCATTTTCACCTTATTCCTGTTTGTGTGCTGCATAAATACTTTACACATGTCCTCTAAAGTAAAACTATTGTAATGATTTTTGTGGTTCCACCTGACAAGGATTGTGTTTATTGCCTGAGAGGGGCTTCCACCACCCTCAACCAATAACCCACTTTCTTATACTACTTAATCCATTTCCTTCCATAATTGCTTTGAATTCAGTCATTCTTTAGCCTCTATCTGGTTTTGACTGAAGGTTGTTAATGCATGCCCTCCCTTTTGTCCACCCAGTTATTCAAACAAGTATTCTTCCTTTGAAGACCCTGCTAAGTGAGGCCAAATGAGCTTGTGTGAAACCTGCCTTGTCAGCCAACTCCCTTCGACCTTTCCAAGAACTACAGGAATCTACAATTAAAATAATCTGAACAAGTTACAGTGGTATGTTTGTAGGAATATGGGCGCCGCTAAGAAGAAATCCACTGCTGAGTAATATAGATATCTATATCTGGGTGACGGTGCTCGCAGGGTAGGGAGAACCACTGCCTTCCTCAAAATTAAAACTTTGTGACCTAGGTCAACAGAAATTTTTTCAAAATTCATATGCAGATCCCCAGCAATCGTCCTGACAGTAATTTCACAAGTGATAAATCAAGGTACATCAATAAGTAAAACTTCAGCAATGTAGGTGATGTTTCCTGTTCTTTATTCCTGTATGTCTCCAGGCTTGAAAGATCTCTTAAAACAATGACAGCCGACACGTGTTTCGTGGCAACATGGGTAGTATCCCGCGACTTTTTCAAGGCTCTGTCTCTAGAGTCAAATTCTTATACCTCGTGGTTCTAATTCCGTACCACGGGGGAAAAGTCATCCATAAAATTTCAAAAATGTCCAGAAGGGGTCCGGATGCCGTACAGTATCCTATAAGACGTATCTCGTATAGAGAAAGCCGAGCAATCCGGCTTTCTCTATACAAGATACGACTTATGAGATACTGTACGGCATCCGGATCCCTTCTGGACATTTTTGAAATTTTATGGATGACTTTTCCCCCGTGGTACGGAATTAGAACCACGAGATATAAGTATTTGACTCTAGAGACAGAGCCTTGAAAAAGTCGCGGGATACTACCCATGTTGCGACGAAACACGTGTCGGCTGTCATTGTTTTAAGAGATCTTTCAAGCCTGGAGACATACAGGAATAAAGAACAGGAAACATCACCTACATTGCTGAAGTTTTACTTATTGATGTACCTTGATTTATCACTTGTGAAATTACTGTCAGGACGAGTGCTGGGGATCTGCCTACAATTAAAGTAGTTATTTTGAGGAGTGATCTTTACTAGCCTTAATCTGCCTCATTTTGTCTGTTTCAAAAGGATTCCTTATTTCTAAAGGAAAGTGAAGCGAAGGATTACATATGATAGCAGCTAGGAAAAGTAAGCTTTCTTAACTGCTGTGTAATTTCCAGATGTTAAAAACGCAACCTATTACAGTGTGAGCCAAACAGGGTAATTTCCAATCACCATCTTTGATTAATGGGAAATAAAATCAGCACTCGCTGTGACTGAGCCTGCTACTCGGTGGTACACATCTGTGAACAAAGGAAGTGTTCTCGAAGTATATTACATTGTCAGAATGTGACATTAAAGTATGGTGTAGCTAATGAAGCCTGAACATAGGAGTCGTTTATTTGATTAATATACTATTTAGCCTTTCTTCACTGCTGAGGCACATTGGAGACTTTGTGAATAAAAACATTTTAGACGCTACCGTGACGTTAAGTGCTTGCAGTAGTTTGGCTTAAATATCTGACTTGAAAATGATTAATTGCAGATTCCAAGCGCACATCTGTAGCTAAAGATATGGCATGCTTGAAAAGGATAACTTTATATTAGTTTCTCTATTCGACCTGCTCTAAAATGCCTGATTTCTACTTTCTCTGTTTTTTCCTTTATCCGTTTGCTCTTTCGTGCCTTGTTCTATTATAGATTAAAACACAACAAGGCAAGCAAATCGCACATATTGTCTAAGTATTTATTTAATGGTTTGGCAAAATCAGCAGAAGAACCACATGTATGAAATGTAATATATATTTTTACTGCATCACTCGCTTGCAACAAGGACACAGTCCTTGCTTGAATTCCCAAGTATTAGATTGGACAAATTCTTGGATGTGACAGCAGATTTCTTACCTAATGTTAAAGCAGGCAGGATAACAACTTTCAATCTTGTAGGACTTTACAAAGTGAAGCCCTCCTTTTGCTTTGTCTCTGTCATGAGCACAGTGGCGGTTAGTGACCGGAAAAAGTTGTGAGGCGACTTTTGCTTATAGACAGTTCACACACATGACGCTAATCAACACATTATATTCGTGCATTCATGCATACAACGTCATACACAGAATACAAAAATAGATACAAATAAAGAAACATTTAAAAATTAAAAAAGAAAAGAAACTTACCTTAGCCTGCAACACATCCAGCCCCGCCTCCAGACTCCTCGGAGCGCGAGGTTCCCACGCTCCCACTGGGCCTTATCCAAACCAGACACTGCTTTCATGTTTTTAAATCATCTTTATTAAAAAATGTTGACTGAACCCCCCCCAACCAAAGTGGACTATTCCTGTTACAATGAATTCAAATCCAGCAGAGCGTGAAAAGATAAAATTCCGATAAGCACAAAGATTTGCATTATACACATAAAAGATAGTGAATAAAAAACATTCATCTGATAAAGTGCATTAGATTTAAGATTTCACCCCGCTACCACCTGTTCCCAGTTCTTCCTCCTACTATCCTTCCACCCTCGATAAAATCCATTCTGTAAAAGGTACCCACAACCTTAGCCCTTTTTTCCTAGAACCTTTACCACTTTGTGCATAAACTGCCATCTCTGTATGATACATATCTATAGGCGGGATAGCCACTGATGAAATGAAGGCGGGGTGTGATCCAGCTAGGCAGTCACTACACACAATCTTAAACCATCATAGCTTTAAACATGAATGCCTGTGCCTGTCTTGCAACTACTTCATTATAAACCTCTAATAATATGAGTTGAGGAGTCATTTCTACATTTAAACACAGCTTTTCCTCCAGAAAGTCAGTTATGTCCACTATCAAACCCCCGAAAGCTTTGCAACCGGAGAACATATGTATCAAATCAGCGAGGGTTATGCACACTTTTAGACCCGCCCCATTTCGCAATTTTTGCTGGGGTAGAGTATAACTTAAAGCTGGTTTAAAAGTGCAAAACTAGCAGATTTGCCGAGATGAAAATACATTGGGCAAGATCCCGAGAATAGGAAAATACGTCTTTTCCTACTTGCACCTTCTCTTGCCACCATCTATCTTGCTTATCTATATCATCTGGCATTAAGCCGTCCAATAGCTGGTAAAACGACCGAATAGGGGTTTTTGTTGCCAAGACCCTTTCAAGCAACTCCTCAGGAGAACCCTTCTTCCCCACCCTCTTTCTTCCGAAGAAAATCACGGATCTGCAAGTATTCACAAAATTGGTTTTGCCCCAGATCAAAATTATGCCAAAGCGTCTCACACTTGATTATTTATTCTCCTGATAAAAATCTGCTAAAAAACTGTTAAAGTTCGATAGCCTCATAACCTAGTCTAAAATTAGGGACGGACCACCCTTACCATCTCTCGGGAGGGACAGATATTTAAGCGCCCCTCTGTACCTGGCATATGCCCCAAAAAATCTTGAGACCATCCCGTCAATTGCCTTGAATCACTGATTTCCTACCTTAAGAAGAATGGCTCTAAAAAATAAAGAATTTTAGGCAAAAGATCACTTTCACCACATTGCTTCTACCTATCAGGGATAGCCGTAGATTGTTCATTCTTCCAAAGTCCAGTTTGGTTTTCCCAATCAACAGATCTAGATTACACTCAACAATTCTCTCCACTTCAGCTTCTATATTAACTCCCAAATAAATAGCCCCCTCTACCGCCCGCCTAGCCTCAAATGTCACCTCACCATTATAATAATTTGAGTTTTATCTTGATTTAAGAAGTATCCAGGGAACTTGCCAAACCTGTTACCCTCTTTCTTTATTTCTCTCAATGCTGTATCTCGATCTAGAGTAACCGCTACTAGATCGTCGGCGCATGCTAGAATTTTAGTTTCCCAACCCTCTGACCTTACTGCTGAGATTAACTGATTAATTTCTATCCTCCTTATCAATGGATCATTATAAAGGGCAAATAATAGAGGGGAGCATGGTCATCCCTGACTTGTACCACCTCATATTAATATCAACTCCATCTGCCCCACCATTAGCGAGATTCCGATACAGTGCTTATAAAGCAGAAACAAATCCACCCCCTTAGGCCATTTTTTCCATCAATGCCCAGAGAAACGGCTATGAGACCATATAGAATGCTTCCTCTGCATCCAAGGGTATTAAGGCCATAGGGAATCTCTTTACCACAGCTGCATAGAAAAGGCTGATAACTCATCAAATATGGTCCACCCTGGAATACAACCATGCTGCCTGGGGGGCACAATCTTACTGATTATCCCTGACAGCCTCAACATCAGAATTTGTGAATAGATTTTAGAATCACTGGCTGGCAAGAACCTAATTCTTGCAGAGGTTTCCCTTTTAAAAAAAAAAATCTTTTTATTAAACATGTAATCGATCAACCATTACAATCAAAGAACATCAAGTAGATGTATTTTGGCAACATCCAGAACAGGAGATGCAATATTGGATACACTTGGGAAGGATCACAGTCATAGCACTTGATATGTCCCACAAAATATTTCTCTACCATTCCCTCGCTTTTGTCCCCCGTACCCAGCTAGGTCCTGTATTTCTGCCATGGGCTCCAAATCTTTTCAGTTTTTTTGGGGCATCCTCTACTATTATATACAGCTTTATCTGCCAATCGGCACCAGTCCAGGTCCTGCTTCCAACCAGTAAGCCTCAGTGGATCCGGTGCCCCCAAAGCCTTGCTATATTTCGCTTTGCCACCCCCATGGATAACAAGAGCCAGATTTTCATATGTGTGGGCTACCTGGTCTCCCCTGTGACTCAACGTAAGTGCCAGCATGTGTCTAGGTGTATGTGTAGGCCCTGCACTTCAGACATCAGTCCGGTCACTCCTTCCCAGTAGTGCTGAATTATGGAATACGCCCAGATAATGTGAAAAAAGGTACCTGTCTCCCACATCCCCTAGCACAGTGATCTGTGTCTGATCTACCTAGTCTGTGGTGGAGTGTTCAGGGAGTGTATGACCTATGTAGGACTTTAAGCTGGATTAGTCTGAAGGTTGACCGAATGGCAACCTCTCTAGGGCTCTGTATCGCTTCCTGCCAGTCATCGTCTTCCAGCAGCCCCAAATCTGAGTCCTAAGCTGCTCTCCACGGGCCCAGGGGGTCAGTGAGGTTGTTTGTTAACTTCTGGTATGTGAGGGAGACCGCTTTATCAATCATGGAGTCAATTAGCAGTCAGTCGTCCAGCGGGCAACAACTCCCCTTCTGGCACATGACGTAGTAGGGCATGTCTCAGATGTAAATAGTGAAACTGTTCTCCGTCAGCCATTAGATACCTTGCCTGCAGTTCCTTAAAGGTGACCATGTTCCCATTCTGCCATATATCCCCGAGGGTATCTTTGCCAATGAGGCTCCATCTACGGAATCCCTACAGGCGTCCCAAGTTGCCCAATCATCGCTTTCCCATAGTGGCATTTGTTGAGTCAGTTTAGACTCCCATCCCAGTAATTTAGTGGCTACATGACACGCTCGTACCACCATTTGTGTATGGACGGGTAGTAACTTATCTCTGTTACCATGGTACAGGGCCGCAGAGTGCCCTCCGTTTCCCATTGCATATCGATCTACTCAACATTTTGCCTCAGAGTGGGGTCCGAAGACCCAGACATTAACATTAATAAGTTGGGCCGCTAGGTAGTAACTCCAGATATCCAGGACTGCTTGTCCGCCCTCAAATTCCCCTCGTTGAAGTTTGCATAGTGCTAAACATGGTCTTCCACCCTCCCACAGGAGGCTGCCTTGTTCCCCCTCAATGGCCCAGAAAAAGATATCGGATCCTGTATTGAGTGTTTTGCAAGGCATAGAGTAGACGCGGGAGGGCCATCATTTCAAACAGTACTGCTCTACCCATAAGGGATATCGGTAGCCCCCGCCAGTGTGCCACACCTCCACGCAGCCTCGTCAATTGGGAATGTATGTTAAGGAATTCATCAGCTGATTTTGTGATCCACATTCCTAGGTATTTTAAACATGTCAAGCTGTACCAGGGTCGCGCAATCAGTTGTGACCAGTGGGAGCTCACCCGAGAGACTGTAAATGAGTGATTTGTCTCAGTTTATCTGTTATCCCGAGTAGGAGGCGAAAAGTCAGAGTATGTTGATGAGTCTGTGAAATGTTTTTCTAGGTCTGTATGCATATAGTAGTACGTCATCGGCGTACAATGAAATGCGCTTCTCCCACCCACCTTCAATGTCAATACCTTGGATTAGGGCATATCCTAGTCTCCATGCCGCGAGTGGTACAAACACCATTGCGAAAATTATCTGGGATAGTGGACACCCCTGATGCGTAACTCCATGGAGTACGAACGATCTAGAGAGCAATCCATTCACCCTCACGCATGCTTGTGGGTCATGGTAGAGGAGACAGATCCATGCGCAAAAGTTCGATGCAGAACCTAGCCTGGACAAGACCACTTGTAGATAGGGCAATTCAATACTATTGAATGCCATGCGGGCATTCAGTGATAGTAGTGTAGCAGGTTCATTTGGATTTGCCGCCGTAGCATGTATTACACCATATAGGCGCCTGAGGTTCAGTCTGGTGCTCCTATGAGTTATTAATTCTGATTGTTCGGGTTGGACTGAGGTGGAAATTATGGGACCAAGCCTGTTTGATAGTACCTTTGCCAGGACTTTAGTTTCAAAATAAAGTAGGGAGATGGCCCGATAGGAGCTGCACCTGCACAGTTCCAAGGGCTTGCTTTTCTTTGGAATGACTAAGATTGTGGCTAGTCTCAGGTCCTCAGGTAGACACCCATCTGGCAATGCAGTATCAAATCAAATCAGGTGTTTGTTAAGCGTGATTACTCACCCGTAAGGGTCTCAAAGCGCTGGGGGTGTGGGGGTGGTTTGCAGGTTCCAGTCCATCAAGAAGAGGGTCTTTTGAAGTTTTTGAGGCTTCTTGCGAAGATGGGGAGCGATGTTATCTGTCTGAGGTGGAGCGGAAGGTCGTTCCAGGCACTGGCTGCGTGGAAGGAGAAGGAGCGGCCTCCCGATCTGGTCTTTCAGGTGCGGGGGACCACGGCATAGGAGAGCTGGTCTGATCGTAAGGTCCTTTGGGGTGCGTGGAATTTGGATTGGCTGTTCAGGTATGCTGGTTTGGTGTCGTGGAGGGCCTTGTGCATCTTGAAGGTGACTCTAGCTTCGATGGGGAGCCAGTGGAGTGTGCGCAGGTGCTGGGAGATATGGCAGTGGCTTGGCAGGTTGAGGACCAGTCTTGCGGCGGCATTTTGGATGTTCTGTAGCTTGCGGGTGAGGTTTTTGTTTATTCCGGCACAGAGTGCGTTGCCATAGTCGAGCCAGCTGGTGACCAGGGCATGAGTGATGGTCTTTCTGTGTCCGAGGGGGATCCATTTGAAGGTCTTACATAGGAGGCAGAGGGTGTGGAAGCAGGAGGACGAGACGGAAATGATCTGGCAGTCCATTTTGAGCTCTGAGTCCAGGATGATTCCCAGGTTGCGTGCATGGTCTGTGGGGGTGGGCGGGCTTCTGAGGGCGGGGGGCCACCAGGTGTTGTTCAAGGCGTCTGGGTTTGGGCCCATGTTGAGTACTTCCGTTTTGTTTGTGTTTAGTTGTAGGCAGCTGTTTTTCATCCATTTGGCGACGGCTTCCATGCGTTCTCGAAAGTTGTGTCTGGTGGTGTTGGGTTCGTTGGATTGGGAGAGGATGAGTTGGGTGTCAACTGTGTATGACACAATGTAGAGTCCGTAGGTTCTGATGATGGGGGCGAGCAGAACCATGTAGACATTGAAGAGCGTAGGGCTGAGGGAGGACCCCTGGGGGACTCCGCAGGTGGTAGGTGTAGGGTCTGAGAGGAAAGGGGGGGAGTCTGACCCGCTGCGTTCTGCCAGAGAGGAAGGAGCGGATCCAGTTGAGGGCCTTGTCTTGGATCCCTGTGTCGTGGAGTCTGAGTATTAGGGTGTGGTGAGAGACTGTGTCGAACGCCGCTGAGAGGTCGAGGAGGATGAGGGCTGCTGTTTCTCCTTTGTCCAGTAAGGTACGGATGTCGTCTGTTGCGGCAAGGAGGGCGGTTTCTGTACTGTGTTTTTTTCTGAAGCCGGATGTTGTGCTCTTCGATGAATGTGGCGAGTTGGCTGTTGATGGTTTTCTCGATGACTTTCACTGGGAACGGGAGCAGGGAGATGGGTCTGTGGTTTTTGAGGTCGGTGGGGTCCGCCAAGGGTTTCTTCAGGAGGGGGTTGATATCAGCGTGTTTCAAGTCATCAGGGAACAAGGCGGTTGCCAGGGAGGGCCAAGGAGGGTTCTGCCATCTTCTGAGTCACCTGTGCAGCTACAACCTCAGCCATTGTCGTCCTTGGTACTGCATTCTTGTCTAGTTTGTTGCTCTGAGGTGGGGGATCTCCCTTGGGCCACATTGTGTACCCACCTTTGGGGGGGCTGGTTTCCCCACATCCCAATCCAGACCACCACAGCAGGCCCTGAAGACGCAGTCTTGATCAACAGTGTCCACAATCCCCTCTGCTGGGCCATGTATGCCTTTTCTGGATCAGTGTCCCCATTCCATGCTGGGTTGGGGGAACGTCTATGTTATGGCCTAGATCAGTATCAGACCACAGGAGGTAGCCCATAAACCATAGTGAGACTGGGGCAGTACATGATATCAGACAACAATGTCTCAACGTGGAATTCAATGGAAGGACAAGTTATTCAAAGGTGAGCTGTATTTTACAGTATCAGAGGAGTGAATCCATACAGAGAGGACAACAGGAGACCAAGTTTGTAGGAAAGAGTTGTATTTTCAACACATGATGAACATATTGCGTCATATGTACATATCATATAGGTTAAAAAGCACTGCGTGACACTTAGTGAAAGTGTAACCGAAAGAATACTGTGCACAAGTGCTCGTGGAGTTTGTGACGGCGCAAGTGACACATAAAGTAGTATATACAGCGGTGAAACGTCGCAACAGGGAGAACAATGGTACTTTGAATATGCCAAAGTTAGGGCATTTACACAATAAATGTATAAGATTTCAAAGGACAGTAGAGCAAATGCCCATGTTTGTAAATGCGCCAACAGTAACGCTGTTGAAGTCGACGGCGTAACTTTTGGCCCGTAACACTCAAGGCCATCATCAGGACTGGTTACACATATTTTGAACAGTGTCGCACGGAAAGGGCGAGCCGAGTGAATCGGCCTGATTCACACCGGCACGCCCCTCTTCACGGACCCCCTCTCGGTGATTTACTCGCCTCGCCTAAATCTTCTTCATTGATTGCTCTTCGCCTCCCTCCCGAACGTGAACTACCCCGGACCCTTCTAACCTCACGTGGTCCAGCGTTGCCGTTTTGTTCGGCTCGCCCTTTCGGAACGATTTGGACTTCCCCGGACCCGTCTGACTCCACACGGGGTCCAGCTTTGCCGATTCACTCGGCTCGCCCTTTCCGTGCGACACTGTTCAAAATATGTGTAACCAGTCCTGATGATGGCCTTGAGTGTTACGGGCCGAAACGCCGTCGACTTCAACAGCGTTACTGTTGGCGCATTTACAAACATAGGCATTTGCTCTACTGTCCTTTGAAATCTCATACATTTATTGTGTAAATGCCCTAACTTTGGCATATTCAAAGTACCATTGTTCTCCCTGTTGCGCTGTTTCACCGCTGTATATACTACTTTATGTGTCACTTGCGCCGTCACAAACTCCACGAGCACTTGTGCACAGTATTCTTTCGGTTACACTTTCACTAAGTGTCACGCAGTGCTTTTTAACCTATATGATATGCACATATGACGCAATATGTTCATCATGTGTTGAAAATACAACTCTTTCCTACAAACTTGGTCTCCTGTTGTCCTCTCTGTATGGATTCACTCCTCTGATACTGTAAAATACAGCTCACCTTTGAATAACTTGTCCTTCCATTGAATTCCACGTTGAGACATTGTTGTCTGATATCATGGCCTAGATCAGCAGCACCCCAGCATGACTCACCAGGCCTCTGTGTGTTGAAGATTCTCTCTGTCCCTGGTATCCACCCTGTGCTTTCCTCCATTTGCTCTTTTGAGGGCCTTCCTGTGGGGCGAGGTCTCAGGGTCGCAACCTTGGGCCGATCCACCCAGACTCATCCACCCTGCCGGTCACCTCCACTCACCACTGTGGATGGGGGCAGGGGGGACCCCAGCCATCCGACTGAAGTTTTCTCACAAGGACTCTCACAGGCAGTGGCCGATGGTGCGGCCCGCAGTCCTTACCGCCACGCAGGGGTCCCCATCTATAACGCCCAGCCCGGGCTGTTCCACGATCGGGAATGTCCTGGTGTCAGCTGCTCTCCAGGAGTGCCAGCTGTAGCTCTGCCCAGATCCCAGGCTGCAGTGAGCCGGACACCCCAGGGATCACTTCAGGCCAAGTGGGGCCCATGAGCAGGCCCCACCGTCCAGTACGGAATATCTCACGGGGGCCCCCATCCAGTGGCCAATGTAAAGCGTGCTAACCTCCACCGCTGCAAGGTGGCCTCTGTCCATGGCATTCAGTCCGGGCTGTTCCAAAACCCCAGGAATGCCATCTGCAGCCCACCCCAGTCCCAGATGCCGGTCACAGCTAGCACAGACACCCCAGTGATCCCTGTTGTTCAGGTTCGGGCGGATGATTGCTGCGTGGCCAACTTGACTAACGTCAAGCTACGCCCCCTTGATGTTTCCCTTTTTTAGGTAACACTACAATGTTCGCAAAGGCCCAAGACTCGGGTGGATCCAACCCTCCTTGCACTGTCTAAAAGAGTTCCAACATATATACTTTAAGACTAGAAGACAAAATCCTATAGAACTCCCCATGGATGAGATCTCTTCCGACTGCTTTACCTGATGGAAGGTAAGAGTTTGCTGTAGTGATTTCTCCAAAAAAATAGGTTCACCTAAATACTCCTGGTCTTCCTCGTCTAGTTTTTTTAAATATAATGTACAGCAAATACTGTGACATGTCCTCAACCTCCATTCCCACTTTTTCTGTGTACAGCTGCTGATAAAATCTTTGAAAGGCGGCCTGGATTCCTACTAGATCAGACTCTACTCCTAACTGGGGATCCTGATTTCTCCTACTTGACCCTGGACTACTTGCTGCCTGGTCCGAATAGTCAGAAGATGTCCCACCCTTACGCTATATTCATAATAGTTATGTTTCTGTACCATGTATTTATCAGCAGATTTCTTTGTCGAAACATTTACTTTAGCTGCATTTGCAACAACCAAGTAGGCCTGGGCCAAAATTCCGTTCCGCTCGCGGAAATTGCGATAATTTGCCATTTTCGCGTTCCGCAGAAAGCGCAAAAATGTCAACATTTCCGCAATTCGCATCTCACCGGTAATTTTTTTCTTGCTCGCGCTGTAAAAAAATACATTCTCGCGTGCGCGCGATCGCCTTACCTGAATCCCCGCGTTCGCCGACAAGTTTTCCTGACCCGGTCGCGTTCTCCACGAGATGTTGGATTGTTGGTAGCCATTTTGCGCTGTCTTGCGACAGTTCGCGCCCGCATTAACGTCATTTGTCGCGCGATCACATCATTTGTCGCGCGCTCACGTCTTTCTTCTCACGATCATGCACTGCGAGAGTATGAGAAGATTCAGATCTCGAACATGTCATTCTCCACCGCGAGCGTGAGGACGCGGGCACGTCATATCGAACAAGAAAAGGAGAAAGAGACCCCGAACACGTCATATCCAACGCGACAGGGAGAGACAGAACGCGATCAAGTCATTTTGGACACACCATCGACATCCGGCGGAAGTAATGTGAAGCTCGAGAACTCGAACATGTAACATTTTCACTTTGGAGAAGAATATCAGCTCTAGCAGCATGAAACCTTCTGCAAATGATGATTTTGGATGAAAACAACTCCTCAGATTGACATTTGGCTGTCCTTTTTGTGCAAGGAGTCCTTTTTTAAAAAGTTGAGGAGAGGAAGGAAGTGCCACAGAATCTCCAACTTCCTGTTCCTGTCCAGCAGGCTCCTCCCAGTGCTTTGTCCATCTCCTGCTCATTCTGCCTTTGGATTTTGAGCTGGAAAGATCACTCTTATTGTCTGCTGCATCATTCCAATTGGATTTGAGGATTTTTTAATTGGATATTTTACAAGTAAGTGGTTGTTGTGTCTGTTTGATTGTGGGCATTGCAGTTGTTGTAACTACAATTTATTTTTGGTAACTATCATCATTCCTTTTTTTTTAAATGTTGTGGGTAGTAGTAGTCAGTAGTAGGCTCGAGCCAGTCATGGCCTCATGGGTGTGTGCATGAAGAAGCAACTGTTCCTTTGGTGTTTTTTTTTAATGTATTTCATTTTCAAGCATCATTTAGGGCCTGGATGGCATTGGATTTAGTTGGGAAATGTGTTTTTTTGGGGTGAGCTTTCTGATGTTGTTGGGCCTGGCCATGTGGCTGGTGGACATTTTGAAGCCTAGGCCTGCAAGCTTGCCTGGCCGTGTCTGCCAACAGGCCTGCTTTCATCCAGTAGGATCAGAGCAGGTAGCCACAGCTTTATTAATCAAGTGTTTTCTGTGTGGTCTGTTGAATTTAGACATCATTTAGGGCATGGATGGCATTGGATTGTGTTGGCAAGTGTGTTTTTTTGGGGTGGGCTTTCTGATGTTGGTTGTCTTAAAGACATGCTTTTGTTGTGTGTGTCTGGTGTGTGTTGGTGTGCAATGCATGCACCCTGCAGACCTTTTTGGGGCCTGTGAATGTTCGTATTTGCATTTTGTTGCATTAAAAAGGCAGAGCAGTGTGCTTTAGCATGCATCCTTTACCTGGCTTTTATAGGCCCTTTGTCAGCTCCTGGTGTTTCCCAGGCCCCCTGCTTGTTTGTGATTTGTGAGTGTCCATGTGGCTGGTGGCCTTTTTTTGTGTTGGGAGTTATTAGTGTTCTGCTTTTGCCATATAGGCCTGCATGGTTTTCCTATTGGCTTACTGCTTCCATCCATCCACCCCCTTTGCCAGCAGCAGCTCCATTGATGCTGAGATGCTCAAATAATTTAATGGCAAATAGGGTCCACCCCACTTCCATTACATTTTTATTTTGGTGGTTCTTATTAACTTTCCTATCCTTCCTGAGAGTGTAGTGTGTGACTGTACACAGTAGTATAACATAGCCCTTGTTGAAAAAAAGTCATAAATGGCTATACTGTATCTTTTGTTTGCACTAGTACAGTAGTAAGTAACTGAACCACAACAACAAATGCAACATTTCACTGATGTTCTTCTCCTGGCTTATTTACTTTTAGGTGCACAAAAAGCCAGAGGAGGAGATGTCATCAGCATCACCCAGCTACCCGTTGTACTGCCAGCCAGACAGAAGTCCTGCTGCGCATCAAGTCCACGTGTGACCAGAACTTGTTGTGCATCTGCATCCTGCCTGACATCTGAAGAAGATGGCCCCAAAGAAAGGTGCCAGGTCCAGTACCAAGAAAGTTGCCGGTGAGAAGAAGGAACAGAAAAAGGAAGTGCCATTAACCACGACTGGTGTGCCGGCCAATGTTTTTTTTGGCACCAAAAAAGTTACGCCTGCAGCAGCGTTGTCCGGGGACCAAGCTGGGAGCAGCATCTCAGCACCAGCGGTCCAACCCCACCAACCTAGGCCCAAGGGCTTTAGTGTCGCAGATGTAGCCAGTCTACTAACGAGCAGCGATGTTGAAATGTCATTATCGCAAAGTAGTACACAATCAACGCAGGCGGAAGCTCAGCAGATAAGTGTGCAGCCGCAACAAGAACAGCAGCAGCCGCAACAAAAACAGCAGCGGCCGCAACAAGAACAGCAGCAGCCGCAACAAGAACAGCAGCGGCCGCAACAAGAACAGCAGCAGCCGCAACAAGAACAGCAGCAGCCACAACAAGAACAGCAGCAGCCGCAAAAACAACAGCCCACCACAGTAGTTGTTGCTCCTGACGTAGGGGCATTTCAGGAAATCGAGCTTCCTGCAGACAAAGTGGAGGAAACCACTGTTTCAGAAGATCTATTGTTTTCCAGACCACCCGCAAGGAAAAGGAGGCTTAGTCCATCATCTTCTTCTTCAAGCCCTGCTTCTGATGATCGTGATGCCACTTGGCATCCACCAGCTCAGTCTGAGAGTGACAATGCTTCTGAAAAGGAAGGTCCCAGAAAAACTTAGAGTTATGGAGGTAGATGTAGAAGAGGGGGGTGATGTTGATGAAGACGAGCCAGTCATCACGCACATCACTCCCGCCCCAAAGGGATTGGAGACCAACATTCTCACCCTATCCAGAAAGGCTGCTACTGAGCGGGATGTAGCACGGATATCACCAACACAGGTTACACCACCACTACCTCCAGCTGCCATATTTTCCAAGGCCTGGCAGGGACCTACATCCAGCTCAACCATCTCAGTAGGTAGTGGTAGTAAAAGTCACAGTGTAGCTACACAGGGTCACATTCCAAGCACACCCTCCAGTTCATCTCGTATTGAAAGTGGCACATCCAGCAGTGCCAGAAAGTTCTCCTCCCCAGTTTGGGACTTCTTTTCTGTTAGCACCAAGGAGGAGAACATTGCTATATGCTCAATTTGTCGACAAGGTGTTCAGCGGGGTAAGCTTGGTACAAACTATGGTACCGGAGGCCAAGCAAGTCATCTCAGAATACACCACTCTATCGTGTGGGAGATTCACCTACTTCAGTTAAAAGAAAGTAGAAAAACTCAACCCATTGAAGTTGGTCAGGAAGAATCAGGGAGCGATATTATTGCGGTGGAAGGTGAAGAAGAGGGAGGCATTTCTGGCCCTGTCCGCAGTAGTGTAGTGGTACCGCCCACATCCTCCTCAGTAACATCTGAGTGGCACCGCAGTAAGAGCCATACTCAGAGTCAGGCTGAGACACCAAGGCGACCGAGTACCGCAATGAGACAAACTGTGTCGTTGAGCCTAAGTGGGTTAATGAAAACAACAGCACCACAAAGGAAAGTAATCCAGCCTACCATTGAGAGCATGCTAAGGTTGGAGGGGCAATTCCAACGCAACCACCCAATGGCACGGTTGTACAATGCGAAGCTGGCTAAAATGTTAGCGCTGGACCTTCTCCCTTTTTCATTTGTGGAAGGGGTGGGTTTCCTTGAATTTGTGTCAGCCATCTTTCCTAAATGGAAGGTTCCCAGCCGGTCCTATTTCGCAAGAATTGCTGTTCCGGCACTACATCATGATGTGCTGGAATTGTTTGGACAAGCTTTGCAGCAGAGTGCTGTTCACAATATCCACCTGACAACAGACATGTGGACCAGTTGCCAAGCCACAGATTACATGTGCATTACTGCACACTGGGTCTCTTTTGTGGGGGTTAGAGACAAGCTATCTGCACGAGGTGCTGTTGACACAGCTGCGAATTTTAAAGGTACTCGGAAACATGCAATTGTAGCCATGTTCGCTATGGAGAAATCTCATACGGCTGTAAACATTTTGCAAGAGTTTCGCAGCAAGGTTTTTGAATGGCTGCACCCAAGAGGGCTTAGTATTGGTTTTGTTGCCACAGACAATGGCAGTAATGTACTTAAGGCCATGGATCTTGGTTCCTATTTAAGGGTTCCGTGTTTGGCACACTGCATAAACATTATAGTTCAAGACTTTCTGAAAAAAGAACCCATAGTCAGCAACTAACTGGCCATCTGCCAAAGAATATGCACTCATTTCAGCCATTCTTTTAAAGTTCGGAAGCAGCTGAGGATCAGCCAACGTGAATATAGGATGCCAGTCAAAGCACTCATCCAGGAGGTGGCAACACGTTGGAACTCAACGTATTACATGCTTGATCGTCTGTTTGAGCAGTACAGGCCACTCCATGAATATGTCTGGAAAAGAGGGGATGCTACTGTTAAAGGCATGAACCTTGAGATGGAGCAATGGAGCCTAATTAAATGCCTGACTGAGATGCTTCGTCCTTTTGAGGTCTTCACACGTGAATTCAGCAAGGAGGACTGTACAATGGGCCAAGCTATCCCATTATTGCAAATGCTAGAGCATCAGCTGAAGAAGGTGTCTGAATCATACAAAGGTGTAGAGGACAAAAGGGAAGCCTATGACTTGGTGGAGAGCTTAGCCCTTCGCTTAGCTGAAAATACAAGGATAGAAAATGAAATTTTGTCACAAGAACATTACATTTGTGCCGCAATTCTGGATCCACGTGCAAAATTTGGACTGAAGAAATTCTTTGCTTTTTCAGAGATTGATGTTGCCCGCTACAAAACAGCCAGCACGTTGGAAAACGAGCTGCTAATTAAAAGTCCGCAAGATCAACCCTCAAGAAGTACTGCAGCAGGGCATGCAGGATCAAGTGCAACTTCGTCGGCTGAGGGCAGTGCGTTTGGATCACAACACTCACCATCACTATCGACAACAGCAACAATAACTGGATCATTGGGCCCAGTAGAATCGTTAGACGATTGGTATGTACAGTTAGGCATTAATAAGCATAGTGCTGATGCACAGAGAAAAGAGCCCGAAAGCTTACCAGCAGCACCTCTGAACATTGAGCGGATGGTCCAAGCCTATCTGGACGACCCAACAGAGGTGTACATTGATCAAAACCCATTGCAGTATTGGTATAGGAAAAGGTCTGAATGGCCACTGCTCAGCAGGCTGGCGATAAGCTATCTGGCTTGCCCTGTCGCCAGTGTATCTTCCAAATGTGTTTTCAGTGCTACTGGTTCCATTGTAACATTGAGAAGGAAGAGTCTCTTGCCCAAAAACGTGGAGAGGTTAACAATGATCAAAATGAATCAGCACTTCATACCACCGAATTACACAATACATGAAGCAATGGAAGAAGATGAGGACAGCGGCTCAGGTGACGGAAGTAGTGTGTCATATGATTACCTACTACTGGCTGAACCCCCAGAGTTTGAGGACGAGCTATATTTCCCTGACAATTAGGCTTGCACTTACTGTCTTCCTCCCTTTTTTCCCCCTTTATTTGTGTGTCTGTCGTTCCGGTTACAAACTTGTGAATCACAACAAATCCATTACCACCATCTTCTACTCTTCTTATTTAATATACAAGTTTCAGTTGTCTGCAATTTGACAGTACAGTCCTCCAAATCCAGCTCCTCCGCTCCATCATACTGAATCTCCCGCCCAAATCCATTGCCCTCATGAATGATGATTGAATGATGGGAAATAGAAGAAAAAATTAAAATTTTCCTAGTCCCGCCAAAAGAAGTAGAGCATGAATCAGATGACTACTATAGCTATCCTCCTTTCAGAGCCGAGAGAGACTGCCCATTAACTGAAAATGAGATGGAACAGGTAATGATTGATGCCATGCATTGGACGCAGAGTCGCAGACTGAGTGATTTTGTTGTGTTTGTTGTGCATGAAGTTATGTCATTGTGCACTAATCATCTTTCTACAGTACACACTAAACTTAACTCAAGGTGAATTTTCCCCTTCTTGCAAATAAAAAATTTGTACTTCTCCTGCAGCTTGATACATTGCTTTTAACCCGTTCCGTGCTCATGACGGAACCACTCCGTCATGAGCCACGGGTGCGCTGTGCTCATGACGGAGTGGTTCTGTCATGCTGCGACCGTTGGCGGCCGCTCCGCCCATGCGGCGCTAATTCCCCGCCTGTGCAGGCGATTAGCGCAGTGGGCGGAGTCGTGACGGAACCACTCCGTCATGAGCACAGCTCGCCCGTGACTCATGACGGAGTGGTTCCGTCACGAGCACGGCGGTACTGCAACTGCCCCCAAACCCCCCCAGCGCCGCGGCGGAATTCCTGCCGCGGCGAAGGGGTTAATTCAATACAGGAAGGGGACTCAATCTTTGCACTGAGTATGATTGACAACAGCACCGTCCATGATGATTATGGCGAAAAAGACGGCCCATTAACTTAAGATGAGAAGGAACAGGTAATGACAATTAATGGCATGCATTGGACACCTGACTCTGAGTGATTGGTGTTTGTGTTTTTGTTGTTTGTTTGTTGTGCACGAAGTGAAGCCAAAGTGTACTAGTAGTCTTACTGTACACACTAAAGAGTGACTCAAGTCAATAATATTTCTACTCTTGTTGTGTAATAACAAAATTTTACTTCTACTGCAGGCCGATCTTCACAGTCAGTCAGTACAAGTATCGGAGATGATTGATGGAATAATAACAAGTCAGGAGGACGTTTCATGAGTGGCATAAAACTTAAAAGCCTAAAGGTAAACACGTCAACAACAACCACAGCAGACCCAAATGTCTGTGTAGAAGTGGAGTCGAGTGTAGCGGTGGGATGAATGCGGTGCATTGATTTACTAACTTAAACTGTAAAATGCTATGTTTGGAATGGATAATGTGCTTTGCTTTTGTCCAACTCTTTAAAAAAAAAAAAAATAATAATCTAAACGTAGGATGTGCTACTGCTAAGCAACGTGCTGTCAGGCCTGTCACTGTGGGCCTGCTCTCTCCTGTTATTGTTGAAGGTCAATGCTGGAAACAGACTACAGTAGAGATGATGCATACATGCCACCTCGGAAAGTGTTCTTGTTGCACTACACCATAACTTGTGCATTTGTTTCAACTTTGTTTCTCAATATCCCCTTTGTTTTTCCATCTACAATTACAGGCCGGGCCTTGCCCTATACTTGGGAAAACATTACAATGCACACTTACCTTACCAATAAATCAACATTTTTTTTCCAGACGGGCAGTGGCGAGTGGCGACACCCAAGATTGATGGACGAGAGGACCAAGAGGAATGCCGAGATGCAAATCCAGTCCACATTTTTGACCAGGATAACACAGTAACAGTATCAACTTTCATCTTCTTTTAAATAATTTGATTCATTTTTTTGTCTACAATCTTTACAACAGTGTGTTCTTGTTGTTGTTATTATCATCATTAGGTTTGCTGTCTGTTTACGATTCTTCCATACCAATATTTAAAATGTATATTTGCTATCTGTAAAAGTATTAAGGCCGGAACAACAGAGCAAGAAGTGTATGTAATCCGGGTCTCTCATCATCATGCATGTATTTCCTTTTCCTCCCTTAACAAATGGATATGGTAGTCTTCAAAGATTGTCGTTTGTTTGTCCATGCATACTGTTTTTCACTGTCAAACCTTTCCCCAAACCCCCTTCCCATCCATTCAACAAACCCTAACCCTCTTCCCCCGGGCTGTGTGACTTATTGTCGAGGTGTGACTAAATTAAATGTACACCAATACTTAATCACACGCTTGCTGGGGCAGATGTGGCGAAAGCAACAGTACTTCCATTTCAAGGCAGAGCGATGATCTTCTTCTGCTTGCCCACCCATGAGTAGTATATTTTAGAGGTGATTTTATTTAGCAAAGGAACATATACCTCAGCATTAATTGCCGGCATTGATTGGATTTGTTGTCATTCCTCATACACAGCACTAACTGTTAGGCTGTAGGCCTAGTCAAGTGACTCAACACAACTATAGTTTGTAACTCTGTCTAGTAGGCTATCCCAACCACCATTATGTTTTGTTGTAAAATATTTTAGCATATTATTGTTGCTCGGTAAGTTATGTACTGTACTTCATTCTACTACTCCTCGAACAGTCTCTCAAAGGCGATTGACTGTCTCATTTTCCTTTTTTGCAAATGCTGCTGCCCTGCCAGTGTCTACTATTACTACTATACTACCACCACCACCCCAATCATGGCATGTTAGAAAAAGGAAACCATCTTCACCATGCAGCCATTGCTGTGCCTAAGTTAAACATCAACCAAAGGAAATGATGGACGGAGTGTTGAACATTGCAAGCACTCACCCCCAGTCAACTGCTCTGGGTTTAATCCATCACCGTTCTTTAGCCCACTCTGCCACCCCAGTTCAGACATGGCCATATGCAAATCAGTCTGACCCTGTGCCTCATGGGAAAAGTCCAGCCCGAACTGTCAAGCCATGTCTTCCCTGGACCGGAAACAAGCTTCCTAGGACCGGTTTCTGGCATTTCAGCCGTCTTCAGCCAGGCTTGCTTGAATCCAGTGGCAAAGTGAGCAAGGGACTCACGTCTGAGCACACCCTGCCAACTTATGGCGAACAAAGCAAAAACCAAAGGAAATGATGGATGGAGTGTTGAACATTGCAAGCACTCACCCCAGTCAACTGATATGGGTTCAATCCATCACCGTTCTTTAGCCCACTCTGCCACCCCAGTTCAGACATGGCCATATGCAAATCAGTCTGACCCTGTGCCTCATGGGAACAGTCCAGCCCGAACTGTCAAGCCATGTCTCCCCTGGACCGGAAACAAACTTCCTAGGACCGGTTTCTGGTATTTCAGCCGTCTTCAGCCAGGCTTGATTGAATCCACTGGCAAAGTGAGCAAGGGACTCACGTCTGAGCATACCCTGCCAACTTATTGCAAACAAAGCAAAAACCAAAGGAAATGATGGACGGAGTGTTGAACATTGCAAGCACTCACCCCCAGTCAACTGATCTGGGTTTCATCCATCACCGTTCTTTAGCCCACTCTGCCACCCCAGTTCAGACATGGCCATATGCAAATCAGTCTGACCCTGTGCCTCATGGGAACAGTCCAGCCCAAACTGTCAAACCATGTCTTCCCTGGACCGGAAACAAGCTTCCTAGGACCGGTTTCTGGCATTTCAGCCGTCTTCAGCCAGGCTTACTTGAATCCAGAGGCAAAGTGAGCAAGGGACTCACGTCTGAGCATACCCTGCCAACTTATGGCGAACAAAGCAAAAACCAAAGGAAATGATGGACGGAGTGTTGAACATTGCAAGCACTTACCCCCAGTCAACTGATCTGGGTTTAATCCATCACCGTTCTTTAGCCCACTCTGCCACCCCAGTTCAGACATGGCCATATGCAAATCAGTCTGACCCTGTGCCTCATGGGAACAGTCCAGCCCGAACTGTCAAGCCAGGTCTTCCCTGGACCGGAAACAAGCTTCCTTGGACCGGTTTCTGGCATTTCAGCCGTCTTCAGCCAAGCTTGCTTGAATCCAGTGGCAAAGTGAGCAAAGGACTCACGTCTGAGCATACCCTGCCAATTTATGGCGAACAAAGCAAAAACCAAAGGAAATGATGGACGGAGTGTTGAACATTGCAAGCACTTACCCCCAGTCAACTGATCTGGGTTTAATCCATCACCGTTCTTTAGCCCACTCTGCCACCCCAGTTCAGACATGGCCATATGCAAATCAGTCTGACCCTGTGCCTCATGGGAACAGTCCAGCCCGAACTGTCAAGCCAGGTCTTCCCTGGACCGGAAACAAGCTTCCTTGGACCGGTTTCTGGCATTTCAGCCGTCTTCAGCCAAGCTTGCTTGAATCCAGTGGCAAAGTGAGCAAAGGACTCACGTCTGAGCATACCCTGCCAATTTATGGCGAACAAAGCAAAAACCAAAGGAAATGATGGACGGAGTGTTGAACATTGCAAGCACTCACCCCCAGTCAACTGATCTGGGTTTAACCCATCACCGTTCTTTAGCCCACTCTGCCACCCCAGTTCAGACATGGCCATATGCAAATCAGTCTGACCCTGTGCCTCATGGGAACAGTCCAGCCCGAACTGTCAAGCCATGTCTTCCCTAGACCGGAAACAAGCTTCCTAGGACCGGTTTCTGGCATTTCAGCCGTCTTCAGCCAGGCTTACTTGAATCCAGTGGCAAAGTGAGCAAGGGACTCATGTCTGAGCATACCCTGCCAACTTATGGCGAACAAAGCAAAAACCAAAGGAAATGATGGACGGAGTGTTGAACATTGCAAGCACTTACCCCCAGTCAACTGATCTGGGTTTAATCCATCACCGTTCTTTAGCCCACTCTGCCACCCCAGTTCAGACATGGCCATATGCAAATCAGTCTGACCCTGTGCCTCATGGGAACAGTCCAGCCCGAACTGTCAAGCCATGTCTTCCCTAGACCGGAAACAAGCTTCCTAGGACCGGTTTCTGGCATTTCAGCCGTCTTCAGCCAGGCTTACTTGAATCCAGTGGCAAAGTGAGCAAGGGACTCATGTCTGAGCATACCCTGCCAACTTATGGCGAACAAAGCAAAAACCAAAGGAAATGATGGACGGAGTGTTGAACGTTGCAAGCACTCACCCCCAGTCAACTGATCTGGGTTTAATCCATCACCGTTCTTTAGCCCACTCTGCCACCCCAGTTCAGACATGGCCATATGCAAATCAGTCTGACCCTGTGCCTCATGGGAACAGTCCAGCCCGAACTGTCAAGCCATGTCTTCCCTGGACCGGAAACAAGCTTCCTAGGACCGGTTTCTGGCATTTCAGCCGTCTTCAGCCAGGCTTATGCAGGGTATGCTCAGACGTGAGTCCCTTGCTCACTTTGCCACTGGATTCAAGCAAGCCTGGCTGAAGACGGCTGAAATGCCAGAAACCGGTACTAGGAAGCGAGTGAGTGTACTGTCAACAATAGTTAAGGATTATGAATCTAACTTACCACCGCCTGCCACTGGTGCTGGCACTCCCCCTACCGCTCCATCGTCGGTATCGGCAGCAACTGCCACATCCTCTCCCTCCGCGTTGCCTTCGCTGGCCCCGGCAATGGTGGTCGGTAGTGCGCCTACAAAACATTACACATTTATTAGGCGTCATATACACCTCCCCCTATTGGTCAGTAGCAAGACTGAAAAATGAGTTAATAGTATATGACATACATCACTAGTACAAATCAGGTAGTAGTAGAGTAGACACTAATAGTTATATATGGTCCCCCCTAGGGTCATTCTAGCCTTTGCTTAGTTAGCCCGAGCCATGCAACCATTTTACCTTTGTGTCTTTTATTTTTGCACATGTGACGTTACCTTGCAGCTTTTTGTATAAGACACTTTTGAGCCCACATGACCTGCCTCACACTGCTACTGTCTACGCGCTGCGTACAAGCGGTCAACAAAAACATTAACAAGCCACTTTTTTATTAAGTACTGGTGTACTGTTAGTCCATATTGCTTATCCATAAATGCTACACTTTTTGGCACGGCTGAGAAATGCTTGCAAGTTGCAATATACTAACGCCCACCATTTCATTATTCGCATTACAGACGGAAGATTCCCTTCTATGAACCAGAGTTTTTCAGAGCTTATGAATGATGCAACAACTACCAGTACTAGGTTCTTCTAAGGTGAGGGTCCCTTCACTCAGAGATCTTCATTTATAAATGTATATAAACTAAATTCCTAGGGGATGGTGGTGCTGCCTTCCACCACTGTTCAGTTATCATGATTTAGAGGCATATGTATCAAAATCTATATTTGCGATTCTCAAATAGCGATTTTTTGAGAATCGCTATTTGAGAATTGCAAAACGGGATGTATCTAAAAATTTGCACAAATTTAGCGAATTCTTAAAATTCCTTAATTGCGATTAGCAAATTGTGAAATCGCAATTAAGGAATACCTTCCCATTCATTCCCATGGGCCAGGAGGCCCATAGCAATGAATGGGAAGTCTTTCTCAATTTGCAAATCGCAATTTGCTAATCGCAAATTGAGAATATTTTCAAAGGTGCAAGGGTGTCATGATGACACCCTGATGCACCCCTGAATCAGCATGTGTGCGCATATGGCGCACATACATGCCCTAAGGGCATGTATGTGTGCCACATGGCACTTTGAAAAATGCCAAAAAGTGCATTTTTCAAAGAAATCGCAAATTACCACCAACTTGAAGTTGGTGGTAATTTGCGATTTCTTAAGGAGAAATCGCAAAACTTGGGTGCGTGTTACATAGCATTAAAGGAATCACAATTTGCGATTTCTTAAATGCTTACGCAAACGTAAGAAATCGCTAAATTAGCGATTCCTTAAGAATGCGATGCTGAAATGCCTCATACATCTCATTTTGCAATTTTGTATTCGCAAACGCTGTTTTTTTGCGATTCGCAGCGTTTGCGAATACAAAATCGGTTGATACATATGCCCCCTAATTCCCAACTGTAAGTAAGTGTAACAATGTTTATTGTTTTAATGTTATTGATTTTCCAGTTGGTGCTGCATTATTTGATAGAACAATGTGCAGAGCTTCTCAATTCAAAATAAACATTTTGAACTTACATAGACTTGGTGGTATTTGGTGTGGACTTACACGAGTGAGCATATTAAAGGAAGGGTGTGCATGTGCATTGCTTCCACGACTGAGAGGTTGGGTGTGTTATGTTCTGGGTTGTCTACTTGTTGGGTATCTTGGGAGGAGGGTTCGGAGACCTAATAGTTATGACAAGACAGTACAATAGTCGGGCAGGGGATTGTGGTGGGTTCTGAATTTCTGATTGAGGTGTGTGAGGAAGGTCCAGCCTACCATCACCAACATCCTATTTTCTTGTGCAAATGTCTGTATGTGCAAGATCTTTACAACAGATAGTAATAAATCTGGTTGGGCATTTGTTGCTGTGAATTGTCAAAGCCTCAAGATTAACAAAGACTCAAGATCAATAAGACTAGAAGTAGTACAAGAGGATGACCCAAAGGACTGGACTCAATGGCTAGAGCTACTGGTGAATCTGAGTTTTATTTACAACCTTTAAAATAAAGACTGGCACTGACCAACTGGGCAAGCTTAGCTACTACAGTACAGACAGACTGATAGTAGTAGTAGTACAGAAAGTCATCATAGCAGAGGCAGGGATAACAAGATTTTTGAAACCGTACAGATCGAAGGATAATTGTTGGTAAAAAATAGCATTGGGAAACTGAAACAATATTTCGTGAAAAATATGGTGCAGTAAAATTTATGGAATAAGAAATATTATTAAAAACAAGAAGACTTACTGGGGCCAGCAGAGGAGCCCTCGTTGGTGTCCTCGGGTGGTGGTGTTCTCCCGCCGACTGCCCACTCCCTGTCTGCCTGCCCCCGGGTGCTAATGAACAGGAAAGATATAAGAAAGAGACAAACATTGATGGATGGTGTCAAACAAATACAATATTTTTAAAGAAAGGGCAAAAAACACTTATGTAAACAACAATTTCAATAACTAAATTGACCGATCTCATCTGGTCAACAAGCAGTATCGGGGGATTCGCGGATCGACTACTTAAGTTACTATTTATCAACAGTAATCCAGTCTTCCATTCTGATTCCAGAATACTAAGTTACAACTAAGCCTAAGTATGACGTACCACCCGACCTAGCCCACCTATTCCAGGCATGCGAATTGTACATTAAGTATGCATTTCCACTTCTTTTAGTCCTTAACAATGCATATGGTCAAATGGAGGACACATGACTACATTTTTTGTATACACCAAATTTTGGGTTGATTGATTGATGCTGATGTTCTGCTAGTGCTAAGCCAATTACCACCATTAATTGAACAAACTAGAAATGGTTCTAATAAAGACTGGCGTACTAGCAGCCCATGACGTAACTGAGGGGGCATCATGCATAACACTAAAAAATTACAAACTCATACAAAGTACCTAAACCTAAGTATCAATCCGCCCCTATCTCTTGGTGACAGGACAAAGTGAGGACTAGAGTCACTGTAGCATTACGTAACTTAATTTCTCTAAAATAAACTCTTACAGAATCACGCTAAGCGAGCGCAAACGCAAAGTTGCAAACAAGTAAGATTAGTAGTAGCGCAGAGGAGCACCTGTGTCATAACAATCACAGAAGATTTTTAAACGTAATTAACCTGGAATTTAAGCAGCAACATTCTAGCTGGTTGGAAGAAAAAAAAGATATTCGCAATATAACACAGAGCAGAAGAACAGACACAAAGTAGCAATAATTAAATAGTTACTCACCAAGACCCGGGACCTCCACTCCTAGCAGGTCCAGCAGGTCCTGCTCACGGTCCAGGATGTCGGACCACCGGTGCGTCAACTGCGCCTGGGTGCGCCGGACCCCAGAACAGCGCAACACTGCCCGGCGCATCTTCCCCCACCACTGTCGACGCTCCCGGAGGCCGAACCCGGACCCAGGCCTACCACCTGCTGCCAGGGTTGAGGGGAGGTGGCGCTGCACAAAGAAAATGAGTGCAGCCAACTTCACCTCCCCAAATAAGGCCCGTGCCTGCACCCCTTGTGGGTGCCGCCTTCCACAAGAAAGGCGGTCACGGCTCTGGCTGCGACGAGCCCTACCCTTTGAGAAGGTTCTGGGACGGGGCGGGAAAGAAAATGTAATAAAATTTAAAAAGTAAGTAAAGGAAATAAATAGCAGGCACTACAAAGAGTGACAAAGTAGCTAATAAACAAAAAAAAAGTAGACAACAACAAAAAATATATAGAAGCAGGAAAATAGTTAGAGAAATAATAAATAAAAAAGATTTTAAAAAAGTGGCTTCAAACAAAGGATTGAAAAGATGCAGGGAGGATTGGAAATCAGGCCCCAGAACCATGCAATAGAGTGAAAAACAGGATGGCCGCATCCATTGCGACCACGTGCGCAAGTTCGCGCAATATTTTCTCCCCGAGCAAGCAAAAAGCAACGCGAACAAGTAAAAGCGTTCACGAACAGGAAATATCTACCGCAAACTGGCGTGAGCATGCACTGCACGACCCCGAACAGGAAGTAAGCATCGGGGGAGGGCAGGGCAAGTGAAAACAAGATGGCCGCGCCCGTGAGCAACCGCATGGGTAAGTTGGCGAGCCGCGATCACGCAAAAAATACTGCGAACAGGCGGAAAAAAAACTCTGCGTCTTCGCGATATTTCCGGCGTGTTTGCGGAGATTTTCAACATTTTCGCGATAGTTTGCGAAAGCAAATTTCGCAAATTCTGCCCACCCACAACCAAGTTTAGTAGTGCTGACTGGATCTCCATACCCTGGCTACTGTATCTATCATGTTAGTGTCTGCTAGTGACAGACCCTTATACAGATCTGCTGAAATGTGGTGATCCCAACAGGGGCACTACCTACATTTTCAGACTGGAAAACCAGAATCCATTCCTGCATATGATTAAGACATTGATCGTCCAACAGTAAAGCCTGTTCAAAAGACCAGCTCTGAAAATGACATGATATACCAGTCAGTGAATCCTCCAGGAGCAGAAGGTTATGAGCCAACATGACCCTTGGATATTTCTCAAACCAACTGCTCTGTAACAAGCTTTTAGAAGGAAAAAAATAATCCATCCTCACATGCACATGTGGGGCTGATAAACATGTAAAATCGGGACCAGAAATGCATTTCTCCAGACATCCACTAAACCATTGGCTGCTCTTAGATCTACCAGAGACCTAAAAACATTAGGCTTACAACTATGATACTGTTTGATATCAGCATCCAGAGAATCCCTATTTAGATTGATATGAATATCTCCACATAAATTAAGCGGGAGTGGCCATAAAGTCAGCTTGCTATTTAACCACTCAAATACTGTTGGATCATCTAAGACTGACCCATAAACCAAACAAAGCCTAGCACCCCCATTAGGGTACTGGCACTCCATGATGGCCTAATAGCCAAACTTGTCTGCCCTGGCACGGGGAAAGGCACTGCCTCCGTTCCGGGCCAAGATTGCCACCCCCGTGTACGTGTCCCTTATGAGGTACAACACACGACCTAATACCCCAATGCGTCTTAAACCTTAAGTCTTGTCCACTCAATATGCATCACCTGTAGACAGATTATATCAGCTTTAAGGAATTGCATATCAAGGGCCACCCTGTGTCTCTTCAGCCGATCGTTTAAGCCACAAATATTGATTGCTACAATATGCAATTTACTCATTATTTATAACTAAATGGAGATCCAATAACATATTTAGTGTACCTGATCCTGATCTTCCCACTCTCATGCTGTACAAAAACTTTCCTGTCCACTTGGGTAGCCCAAGCCAACAACCACCATAACCCCCCAAACCTCACCAGAACACCCCCACCAAACCACACCATAAACAAGCAAACAGGTCAAGCATGACCCTAGTGAGGCCACCCACTACCACATTGCCCCTTTTTTACTCCCGGGCTTCGACCACCATAAGAAGCTGTAAAGAAATATGGTGAGGAAATACCAAAACAGAAAAATCCAACCCACCCTATCTAAATACTAAGGCCTCGATCATTTTATACTTTACCCGGCCCAGATAACAAATTCAGCAGACCACACAATCCAAAAACCTGAACACTGGCCCACAGTATACCCAGCCTTTCCCTTGTAATCAACCCTGCCCAGACCCCCTGGTGATCTCCTTCAGGTACTCTTGCACCTTGATCTCGGAAGTGAAGGTCCATACCCTCCCTTTAAAAATAACCTTCAGCCGGGTCGGATTCAGCAAAAATATCTTGCATCACAGTACCTGAAAAGGTGAAAAGAACTGGCGTAAACGCTACCTCCTTTCTACTATGATGTTTCAGGAGTCCGGATGGACGAAGAGAGTGTGGCCTTCTTATGTGCAATTAGCTTCTGGTCTTGCCTTATCAGGTATGACTTGTAGAAGGAGTAAGTTGCCAAAGAAAACCAGGATTGCTCGGCATCTCTCAGGTTGCTCTATTACTCGATTTTTCCTGAGCATCACAGGGAACTGATGGACATGTTGCATCTCAGTTTTCCAGTCTCACTTTGAGAGAGCAGGAAAAGCTCCCTTAAGAAAACCCACCATAAATGATCTGATGTAGTTCCACTCAATATCTTTGGCAAGGCTAAAAAGCCGTAAGTGTTCCGGGGCTGACGGTTTTCAAATTCTTCCAGTTTCCACATCATATCAGTTATTTGAGACTCCTGTGCATCCTTATGCTTTTGGAACTTTACAACTTCCACCTCTACAGCCCCAGTGCGTTCTTCCACCAGGGTGACTCTCTCCACCATTTCTGAGCAGATGTTACTAACTTTCCAAATTGATCCTTGAATGTTCTTCTTGGAGCCCTACGAGTCTCTATCTGAGCTTCCCTTTGCATTTGCTTTAGGGCAGAATATATCATCTCAATAGCGGGATTGTCGGCAGACCCTTGGCTACAACCAGTCTTGACTTGGGGGTGTCACCTGCCTGACGCTATCCTCACTGTACACCTGTTGGGTCACGGAGTAATCCCTTTTTAGCTTGCAAACAGTACTTATGTCCGAGTCATGTCCAAATCTGCTGGCCCTGGTTTTCTCCCTCCGTTTCTTTCCTCCCTGAATCCAGCACTGCATGGATGATTTACCATAAATTCCTCTTGGACTGCCTCCTGAGACTCCAGAGCCAGATTGCTCATCAGTTAACCCAGCCCTTGACACAGAAAGCTCAGAATTGTCTTTGAGAGAGAAACACTTTTCGCCAAACCCCAAACCCTCAACTCTATCCTGATGTTAGCTCCCAGCTTCATCCTCACCCAGAAGGTGAGCATGAAGGTGGAAGTACTGAATTTACATCTGCCCCTTGGATAACTCTGAGGTCCCCCCTTTTCCAGCATACCCAACATCAAAGATCCTCCTTCATTTGCCTCTGCCACCAAGTTGCCATGTATATTCGGACTTGCCCCAGCTCCAGCTATCATTCTCCTTTCAAGATGGGATCGTTACTGACAGCCACCAGGAAGACACGAATTGGTGTGCCGCCCGGAATTCCAGCTTATCCAAGGGCTGTGGGAGTGAGCGCTGACTGCGGGCAATTGGAGGGCTGCCTTGAGCCCGAGACAGCGACAAGAAGATCTCTGTGATTGTGGGCTGCTTAGGATCACCCGGGTCTATACTGGCCTTCCATGCTGATTGTTTAGGATTCTCCCCTCCAGTTCTTTGGCTGTCACAGGAGCAGCCACGTCCTCCATTTTCCTGCCTCTCAGACTGAAGTGGGAGTGATCCGTTGAGCATCCCGATATCTGAGCCAAGATTTCCTTCACAGACTTGCTCACATTCTGCAGCATTTTCGGTGAGGGACGCTGATCAAATATCCGGCGTAGGGTGCCAAAAACACTGCCGACTAGCTGCAGAACCACTGACACCACAAATCATGGTCTGTGGATGATATGTTGCTCCTAAGCCAAATTCGGATTAAGTTTGGGAGGTAAGCCACATCCAACATTTCTCCCAGCTTTTTCACCTGCTGGATATCGATTTATTCACCATCATGCTGCTGTTAGGGCTTGGCACCACGGGGACGGCTAGGGCGGCATTCAAGAAGATGCCATCTTGCTTCCTTTTGCCTTCATGATCTGAAGCAGCATAAGTGAGATATTTGGATTGCCTGGAGCAGGCTGCCTCAGCACTCCGAAGAGCACTGGAGGCTTGTGCCTGCTCTCCAACCAGCTGTCTAAGACAGCTGGGTTGGAGAGTTTGAATTGCGCATGTCAGTTTGCCTTAGCAGGTAGCCATCAAAACCTACATTTGCAATTCATACCGAAGGGGTTATTCGTCATTGCTGCTAATCAGCAACAATGATGCATTGGCCCTGCCCTAACCACTCTGTTCAGCAGAAAGCTGGAAAAATAAAATGGTACTTTTATTACCATTTTATTTGTCCAGGTTTCTTCACAGCAGTGTGTGTGGGGAGGAGGGGTGGTGCTCCTCCGCTCATATGGAAGAACTGCTGTTGCATGGAACTCGGGTTCACTTTAGGGCGGATGATTCCAGAAGCTGGGCCAGAATTCATTGGTCATTTCACATTTTGATGCCAGAGTTCCAAGTGTGCTAATGTCAAAGATATGTGGCACACCTCCAATTTAGCATGGTGGGCTTGGGTATGTTTTATCAGGTGTGCCAACAACCTTCTTCATAACTGATCATTTAATCAAAGGTCCTCTCTCCTTTTATGGTCCAAACTAGACTTATATCTGCAAAAGATCAACCCGCCCTGAATCACATCAGGAGACTCTTTCGTACAATCTAAGAATTCAGTACTCATCTCCCTAATCTCACCCTCTTCTATTTCTCCCCCTCTTCTCTAGCCCCTTCCCCTCATAAATTGAAATTTTTTATGATATCCTAGACACACACTTGTATTGCTCACCGATTTCTGTCCAAGATATGCTTTTACTCGCTATTTTACATGAAAAATGTTGCGACAACCCTGACTGTATTTTCAATTGCATTGTAACCTTCATGTATCAGCTAATACATGTTGTATTTTGTTCCCAGGCCCTCGTCACCAGTCGACTGGACTACGGCAACGCCCTCTACGCCGGTACCACCGCCAAGCTCCAGAAGAGACTCCAGCGGATCCAGAACGCCTCGGCGAGACTCATCCTCGACGTCCCCAGACGAACTCACATCTCCAGACACCTGAGAGACCTGCACTGGCTCCCGATCAACAAAAGAATCACCTTCCGGCTCCTCACCCACGCACACAAAGCCCTACACAACCAAGGCCCGACCTACCTCAACAGCCGCCTCAACTTCTACGCTCCCAAACGCCACCTCCGCTCGACCAGTCTCGCCCTCGCAGCCGTCCCCCGCATCCACAGAGCGACAACAGGAGGTAGATCCTTCTCCCACCTGGCCGCCAAGACTTGGAACGCCCTCCCCACCGAACTACGCCTGACCCAAGACCACCTCTCCTTCAGGAAGAAGCTCAAGACCTGGCTGTTCGAGCAGTAGCGGACCCCCCCCCCCCCCAGCGCCTTGAGACCCTCCGGGTGAGTAGTGCGCTTTATAAATGCCTTTGATTGATTGATTGATTGGGTAAACAAAACTCAATAAAATTGCTTTGAAATAAAAAATGTTGAAAATTGCAATTCTTTGTCTTTCTAGATTGAGAGATGGACATGAAATGCAACAGGAGAGGGAGTGGGTAACATGAAGATGATGTTGGAGGTGTAGGGTGAAGGACAGCAGCCAAGCAGAGGAGGACAGAAAGAACATGAGGTTGACTCTAGAGGGAATCTAAAAGTCCAGAAGATGTTAGAACTTGCTGCAGATGATGCTTGTAAGTTATAGGGGGCAATATGCCAATGCGCAGGTACCCTTAGATTGTTCAGTCCTTGTTAGAAAGGGTAGACGGACCGGGAGGGTCGGCCGGGGTCAGGAGGAGAGGTCTCCGGGGAGAGCCGTCTCCAGCGATCGTACAGACAAGTAACTTCCCCCCCACAGACGGATACCACACACGGATAAGGTTCAGGGTTCTTTATAAGCACTTTTTAGGGTACGATTGAATGGTACAAGGAGGTCTGGACTCAGGGGTCCCTCCGATTCAAGTCTCTCAAAAGCAGGGTAAGGGGTAGCGGGACAGTCTGTCTACCAGTCAGGTAGTTCGGATGAGATGATGACTAGCTCACAATCCTCGAGCTTGGTGGTTTAGTTGGTACGGGCCGCGGCAGCGCCAGCAGGTCCCGGTTGAGATGGTCGGTACACGGTCCGCGGCAGCGCCAGCAGGTCCCGGAAAGATGGTCGATGTACGGTCCGCGGCAGCGCCAGCAGGTCCCGGAAAGATGGTCGTTGTACGGTCCGCGGCAGCGCCAGCAGGTCCCGGAAAGATGGTCGTTACAACGGGCCGCGGCAGCGCCAGCAGGTCCCGACGAGGATGGATGTTGCAGAAGGCCGCGGCAGCGCCAGCAGGCAGGACGATGGTTCACAAGAGCGGGCTACGGCAGCGCCAGTAGTCCGTCAAGGCTGAGTTCTCTCGGTGTCTCTCGACTCCAGGATACAACTGCCTTCCTGCTCCGGAGCTGCCCCAGTTATAGGGCAGGCGCCCTTTGATGTCCGGACCCTCGCACTTGGAGGTCGGAGGGCCCGGGATGAAGGTGTCCAGACACCCAGCAGGGGTTGGAGCCAGCTCCTGGGGGAGCTGGAGGCGATCGGCACCTGGCGGGGGAAGAGCTCTTGACACTCCGTTTCCCCATTGACCTGCCAAGTGGTCCGCTCACCTCCTGGGTGGAAGGTGGTGCCGGGATGTCGGGGCCGGCCAGGCCCGGGGTTAGGGTCGGGCCGAGGCCACGCGGCCTCGTGGTGCAGGACCCAAGATGGCGGCTTGAACCGGCCGGGGGAGCCGGTGGGGCTGGGCCCCGGGATGAGTAGAGGTCCGAGGGCAGAAGATCCGTCGGGAGACGGGGTACAGGTGCTTTTCGTGGGTTATGCCTGGCGGGCCGGAGCTCGGGCCCTGTCGTGCGGGGAGGGAGCAAGCCCTTCGTGTGGCCTGTCCAACATGCGTCCCCCCCAGCTGAAGGCGGGGAGAGTCACCCATCTCCTTGGGGACTCTCTTCGTCGAGGCGGAAAAAGCGGGACAGGCCATCCGCGTTGGCGTGGTCTTGGCCGGGCCGGTGCTCCACAGTGAAGTCCATTCCCTGCAGGGAAATGGACCAGCGCAAGAGTTTGGGGTTCTCTCCCCGCATCTGCATCAGCCACTGCAGGGGTCGATGGTCGGTTTGCACCCGGAAGTGGGTACCGAAGAGATAGGGCCGGAGCTTTTTGAGGGCCCACACCACTGCGAAGGCCTCCCTCTCAATGGTGCTCCAGCGCTGTTCTCGGGCCAGGAGACGTCGACTGATGAAGGCCACCGGCTGGTCATGACCCTCGGGGTTTAACTGAGAAAGGACGGCTCCGATGCCGTGGTCGGAGGCGTCGGTCTGTACCACGAATTCCCGACTGAAATCGGGGGCCTGGAGCACAGGGGCGGTGCACAGGGCGGCCTTCAGTTTCTCGAAGGCCGCTTGACAATCGGGGGTCCAGTTAATCCGCTTCGGCTGGTTCTTGGACATGAGACCCGTGAGGGGCCCCACGATGCTGCCGTAGTCTTTCACGAACCGTCGGTAGTAGCCGGTGAGCCCCAAGAAGGCTCGGACCTCGGTCTGGGTGACGGGGGGCTGCCAGGACTGGATGGCAGCAATCTTAAGTTGTAGCGGGGCCACCAGCCCGCTTCCCACTTGGTGCCCAAGGTAGGTCACAGACCCTTGGCCAATTTGGCACTTGCCGGCCTTAATTGTGAGGCCGGCCCGCTGGAGGGCCTGTAGGACCTTGTGGAGGTGACGGAGGTGGTCGGCCCAGTGGCGGCTGTATACAGCGATATCGTCCAGATAGGCAGCGCTGAACTCTTCGAGCCCCGCCAAGACCTGGTTCACGAGGCGTTGAAACGTGGCGGGGGCATTTTTCATGCCGAAGGGCATGACCTTGAATTGGTAGTGGCCATCGGGGGTAGAGAAGGCTGACCGTTCCTGAGCCCTGGGTGTGAGGCCGATCTGCCAGTAGCCCGCTGTTAGGTCGAAGATACTAAGGTAGCGGGCGGCCCCCAGCCGGTCGATCAGTTCGTCTGCTCGGGGAATCGGATGAGCGTCGGTCCGGGTGACAGCGTTCAAGCCCCGGTAGTCGACGCAGAATCTCAGTTCAGGTGCGGTGCCGGGGGCAGCGGCTTTGGGAACCAATACCACCGGACTGGCCCAGGGACTGTCCGAGGGCTCGATGACCCCGATTGTGAGCATCTTGGCCACTTCCTCCTGTATGCAGGCCCATACCCGATCTGGTACGCGGTAGGCCCGGTGTCGGACAGGGGGGCTGTCCCCGGTGTCCACGTCGTGCAAACACCAAGGGGTGACCTCGAGGGTGAGGGAGAACAGGGTGGCGAACTGCCGCAGGAGGTTCCGGCAGCCCTGGCATTGCTCCGAAGTGAGGGCGTCAGATAGCCGGACCCCGTCCACGGAGCCGTCATTCTCCTGAGTCTTCAGAAGATCTGGAAGGGGTTCGGAGTCTTCCTCTGCCCCACTGTCCGTAGCCATCAGGAGGCTGAGTTCTGAGCGCACGAAGTGTGGTTTGAGTCGGTTGGTGTGGAGGACCCGGAGGGGGTTCCGGGAGGTCCCCAGGTCGATGAGGTAAGTGACGGGGCTTTTGCGCTCGACCACTTTGAAGGGCCCCGTCCACTTATCCTGCAAGGCACATGGTTCGGTGGGGGACATCACCCATACTTGTTGCCCAGGCTCGAACTCAACGGAGGAGGCATTGTGATCATACCACCTCTTCATGTCCTCCTGGCTGGCCTCGAGGTTCGCCTTGGCCATCCCTCTGAAGCGCCGGGTCTGATTGCGTAGGGCCAGGATGTATTTGAAGACGTCTGGAGGGGTCTTTAGGGGGGCCATCTCCCAACCTTCTTTTACTAGGCTGAGGGGCCCTCGCACTGGGTGCCCGTACAGGAGTTCGAAAGGGCTAAAACCGAGGGACTTCTGGGGAACTTCTCGGTAGGCGAAGAGGAGGCACGGGAGTAGTACATCCCACTGGCGACGGAGGGGCTCTTCCAATCCCCCAATCATCCCCTTGAGGGTGCGGTTAAAACGCTCCACTAGTCCGTTCCCTTGGGGGTGATAGGGGGTCGTGAATCTGTAGGTGACCCCGCATTGTTGCCAGAGGGACTTCATGTATTTGGATATAAAGTTCGTGCCTCGGTCGCTGACGACTTCTCGGGGGAAGCCTACCCGGGAGAAGATCCCCATTAGGGCCCGGCCAACCACCGGAGCTGTCACGGTCCGTAGGGGCACCGCCTCGGGGTAGCGGGTGGCATGGTCCACCAGTACTAAGATGAACCTGTGTCCTTGCGCCGTGCGGGGGTCCAGAGGCCCCACAATGTCTATCCCCACCCTCTCGAACGGGGTGGTGACCACAGGGAAGGGTTGCAGAGGGGCTTTCAGCTTCCGACCACTCTTCCCGCTGGCTTGGCATGTGGGGCAAGATCGGCAGTGGTTCAGGACGTCGTTCCTCATTTTCGGCCAGAAAAAGTGGGTCACTAGGCGGCTGTATGTTTTATCCTGGCCCAGGTGTCCAGCCAGGGGAACATCGTGGGCCAGGTTGAGCAGAAAGTCTCTGAAGCGGAGAGGTACCACCAGTACTCGACCGGCCCCCAGCTCGGCGATTCTTTGCTCGCTGTATAGCAGGTCGTTATCCCAGTAGACCCAGTGAGTTCCGGTGGAGTCCCCTGCGTTCTGGGCGCTGGCTTGTTGGCGGAGTCCCTCGAGGGAGGGACAGGTCTTTTGTTCCTGGCGGAACTGTTCTTGGGTGGGCCCCCCTTCTTGACGCCACTGAGCCAGGTCAGGAAGGTCCTGGGGTTGCGCGTCCCCTTCGGTCGTCGGGTCTGGGAGGCTGGCCTCGTCGTTGTCTTCTACTGGGGCGACCGGGGGCGGAGGTGCTGGCCATTCTGGTTCTTCTGATCGAGGGACGGCACGGGCGGCCATGGACCGGGTGGTTATGCAGGCCCAGTCCGGGAGGCCCAGCATCCCCAGGTGCTCTCTTCTCTCAACGGTGGCCCACGGGGAACTCTCGAGGTCATTCCCCAGGAGGCAGTCCACGGGGGCATCGTCCCGGACCGTCACCTTCAACAGGCCGGAGACCCCTCCCCATTCGAATGGGACGCAGGCCATTTGACACATACTTTCAGAGTTGTCTGCCGAGCGGACGGGGCAGCGAATGTTCGGCAGGATCTGCTCGGGCTTCACCAGGTGACAGCGGACGGCCGTCACACTGGCGCCGGTGTCACGCAAGGCCTCGGCTCGCTGTCCATTAATGGTCACCCACTGACCGTATTTCCTGGTGTTAGCGGGTATGGGAGCCCGCGGGACCATGTCTCTTCCCCCTAAGCACGCCAGGACCATGGCGGCCGGTTCCCACTCTTGCTGGGCCGGCTCATACTCCTCTGGTTCCTCCGATGATTGCTCTTCCCCCAGGGCGGCGGCAGCTACCTGGCGGGGCTTGGGTGTTTGGTTCTGCGGGCAGCTCGGGTCATTGGCGTAGTGGCCGACTCGCTGGCATCGGTGGCACGTGACGTTGGCTCGGACCCCAGGACGCCACGGGGGGTTGCCCCGGCCGGCCGGAGGCGGGGTGCTGGCCACGGGTGTTGCTGGCAAGGAGTCTCTCCCTCGCCCCTGGCCCCCTCCTCCTCCCCGAGGACGGTGCTGGCCTTGGTTGTTTCTGTTCTGTTCGTGTGGCCCCCTCCGGCCCACTCGGGTGCTTTCCCATCGGTCAGCTTCGGCGGCGAGCTGCCGGGGGTCAGTCAGCTTACTGTCGAGGAGGTGCTGCCTGAGCTCGACGAAGCAGTTGTTCGACAGGTGCTCCCATACCATCAGGTTAAAGAGTTGTTCGTAGGTGGTGACATGGCTCCCCTTTATCCAACCCTCGAAGGCACGGCTGAAATAGTTCACGTATTCTACCCAAGTTGTACCTGGGATCCGGGTGCAATCTCTGAACCTCTGGCGGTACATCTCGGGTGTGAGGCCGTAGCGGGTGAGGAGGGCAGCCTTCATGTGGTCGTAGGACGACATTTGGTGATCTGGGAGCTGCAGTAGGGCATCGCGACCCTCGTTGATAAACCTCCCCCAAAGTCCGGCTCCCCAATCACTCCGGTCGATCCGGTGGGAGGTCATGGCAATCTCGTAGGCTTTAAACCACTGTTGTATGTCGTCTTCTCGGACATACTCGCGGACAACATCCTTGGGGATGTGGACTTTTTTCTCGATTGGCCCCGGGGTGTGTGGTCGCTCAGGCACCCCCAGTTCTTTATTCTGTTTCCGAAGTTCTATTTCTGCCAGTTTGCGCTCGTGCTCGAGCGTTATTTTTTTCTCCTCCAGCTCTCTCTGTCTCTGCTTCTCTTCTCGTTCATCTCGGAGCCGCATATGCTCGAGGTTGAGTTTCTGTTCAGCTAACTTGAGTTCCCCGTCCATCTTGAGTCGTGCCATTTCTAACTCGTGCAATCTGGTTCTTTCTCTTTCTCGGATCTCCTCCTGCGAGAGGCCCGTTCCCCGCTCCTCGGGAGCCGTGGCGTTCCCCTCTGGTGTGATGCTGCTTTGGTCGGAGGGTCCGGCGACCCCAGTTTCTGTCCACGACTCTAGGGCGTGCTTTAGATCATCTTTGGTACTCAGGCCGGTGGTAGCAATGCCAAGTTCTATGCAGAATTGTCTCAGTTCGCGGTGGTTGTATTCTTCTAATTTATCCATTTGGAATTTCTCGGTGGAGTTGCTATCTTTGGCTGACATCGTGTTTTTGTCGTGGGGTGAGCTACTCTCTGTACGATTACGCGTTGATTCGGATCCCACCGCTGCCACCAATGTTAGAAAGGGTAGACGGACCGGGAGGGTCGGCCGGGGTCAGGAGGAGAGGTCTCCGGGGAGAGCCGTCTCCAGCGATCGTACAGACAAGTAACTTCCCCCCCACAGACGGATACCACACACGGATAAGGTTCAGGGTTCTTTATAAGCACTTTTTAGGGTACGATTGAATGGTACAAGGAGGTCTGGACTCAGGGGTCCCCTCGATTCAAGTCTCTCAAAAGCAGGGTAAGGGGTAGCGGGACAGTCTGTCTACCAATCAGGTAGTTCGGATGAGATGATGACTAGCTCACAATCCTCGAGCTTGGTGGTTTAGTTGGTACGGGCCGCGGCAGCGCCAGCAGGTCCCGGTTGAGATGGTCGGTACACGGTCCGCGGCAGCGCCAGCAGGTCCCGGAAAGATGGTCGATGTACGGTCCGCGGCAGCGCCAGCAGGTCCCGGAAAGATGGTCGTTGTACGGTCCGCGGCAGCGCCAGCAGGTCCCGGAAAGATGGTCGTTACAACGGGCCGCGGCAGCGCCAGCAGGTCCCGACGAGGATGGATGTTGCAGAAGGCCGCGGCAGCGCCAGCAGGCAGGACGATGGTTCACAAGAGCGGGCTACGGCAGCGCCAGTAGTCCGTCAAGGCTGAGTTCTCTCGGTGTCTCTCGACTCCAGGATACAACTGCCTTCCTGCTCCGGAGCTGCCCCAGTTATAGGGCAGGCGCCCTTTGATGTCCGGACCCTCGCACTTGGAGGTCGGAGGGCCCGGGATGAAGGTGTCCAGACACCCAGCAGGGGTTGGAGCCAGCTCCTGGGGGAGCTGGAGGCGATCGGCACCTGGCGGGGGAAGAGCTCTTGACACTCCGTTTCCCCATTGACCTGCCAAGTGGTCCGCTCACCTCCTGGGTGGAAGGTGGTGCCGGGATGTCGGGGCCGGCCAGGCCCGGGGTTAGGGTCGGGCCGAGGCCACGCGGCCTCGTGGTGCAGGACCCAAGATGGCGGCTTGAACCGGCCGGGGGAGCCGGTGGGGCTGGGCCCCGGGATGAGTAGAGGTCCGAGGGCAGAAGATCCGTCGGGAGACGGGGTACAGGTGCTTTTCGTGGGTTATGCCTGGCGGGCCGGAGCTCGGGCCCTGTCGTGCGGGGAGGGAGCAAGCCCTTCGTGTGGCCTGTCCAACAGTCCTCTACAGACTATGCCACCAGACATCACAGTGGACAGACCAGTGTCCATCCTCCATGCTGCTGCCATCCACTAGACCAACAGATATCCAGGAAATTCAAGTCTCAATGGCCTGAGCTGGCTCATACTTATGTGCACGTTACAATAAACACTGTCCACCATCCACAAGGATTGGACTACCATTCACCCACAGAGGGCATGGTTTACAGGGTATACAAACGTGCAGTCCAAAGCACAAACCCTTTGGCATGAAAGAAATGTACTCCTTACACTAGAGCCAAACATTACATAACCATATGTCAAGTGATGGTGAGGAAGAATACGTCAATAGATTAAAAGTGACAATCACTGACTAGATTGCCTCCCAGAAGCATAGCTGGGTAGCCTTTGGTCCAAATGAAATAGAAAGGTAGAGTAGTTGATGAAAGAGCAATGCGGGATTGGGTTTGGGAGGATGAGGATGATACTAGTAAGTAATCAAAGGGGAATGGATCACTGGTACCTGTAATCCCATGGTCAGGTTTAGTAGCTGTCATTAAAACCCTCAGTCACGTACAGGAGCGAGGGCGGTATATCTTGGTTCTCCACCTCTAGAAACGTGAAAGCAACTTCATTGGGTTTCTTTTTGTACTAGCCTTTGACAGGAAGCTGAGCTTCTCCCTCCCCCCTTTGATTATATAGATGATACTAGTTAGTCATTGAAGAAGAGAGCCAGTCCAGGACAAGTGAAGAAATGCTGGGGCAGATGAAGGCATAACAAGGAGACTGTGGAAGACAGCAATGTTAGCAGAATTTCCACATTCTTAAAACAGATTGCGGAAAGGGGGGAGTTCTCAAGTTTCTGCCATCAAATATGGAGAACGTTATGTTGTCACATTGAGGAATTTATAGTGCGCCTATTCACCCCCAAATGGGTATCATAGCCCAACAGGCCATTCCAAAGTATCCTGCAATGAAGAGTGAAACCCATGTTAAATGTGAAGGACGTCTAACATGGGCTTCAATTGGAATTCCATAGAGCATATTATCAAGCCCATTATCGCCCCTTTAGCGGCAGTTTTCTGCCGCTAAAGCGGCGATAATTTTATCGCCTGGCTTGATAATATGCCCCTAAGTTTTGAATTGCCATTGTTTCTCTCTCATTTTCTGGACAGGCAACCTGCAAGTATTCATTATTTCTCAGAAATGTATTGTGATGCTACTTGTACTGATTATGTGTCATTAAATCCAGTTTGAAATGCTATTTCATATTCTGTCCATTCAAAAGAGGCTTCAGATAAATATTTGTCATGAGTTATCTTTATTGTTTTTGTCTCATTCTTTAAGTCATATTTCTCGTCGTAAGGCTTGTGCTTCAGCGTCTGAGAAAGGAGATGAAACCGGCATATGTCTGGCAATTCTTTATTCCAAGTCCTCATAAAGCAATTGCATCACTTCTCTAAGCATTCTAGTGCCTGTTAGCTCAACAAAAACATCCATTGGAGGACCGTGATTGTGTTAACTAGGATGATGATCTAGGAGTAATGTGTTTTCTTATTGGGTTTTATGAAAATGGGCCATGAGTAGAAAGAAAAACCTGATTGTGATGAAGAGAAATTCTTTTTTACGAGCTTTGCGCTGCATCACATGCTGCTTATACAGGACAAGCAAAATCGCATTATATGCCAGAAGCTTTTTTTCACTCTCTTATTTATCAGAAGCACAGAGTTTGACCTCGACATTGGAGTTAGATTCTGAGACAGATTTGGACTGATCTGGCCTGTAATCTGTGACTGCTGGTAAGTCAGTGAAAACAAAAAAAACAAAGTGCTACTCAGAAACCTTGGGCTGAGGAAAATGGCTGCTAGGTTTCGATAGGTGTATTTAGAGGAAAGTTGTGAATGTGGGGAAGGGGGCCTATGGAATGATGATTTGTTGTGGGATCCTAATGGGCCAACACGTACTCACGGTAATCTGATGTGTATGTACATTGAGAATATGTCTTTAAATATGGTGCAGGCTAACCAATTTGCCACTTTTGTCCATTTCAGGTACCAGTTCCCATTAATTCAAGTGGGGCAACTTCTGAGCCCACTCTGTCGTCTAGTTATTCAGATTCACAAGGAAGAGTACAGGAAAGACTGCTCAGTGATTCCCATACCAAAGCATTCCTTTTCTTAAGCAAAAATGTCAAAGAATATGGATAGAATAAACAGCTGCCTCAACCACAAAAAACGTTCTCAGCAGGTCTTCCAGAAGCTGTACATATGACACAAAATCAAGTTGGACAGCGTGAGACAAAAATAAAGAACCTACACCGCAAGATGAAAGATCTGGATAATCGTATTGCTCGCAAAAAACTTTGTTTTTTATGTATCTCAGAGGTAAATGAGGGCGATGATCCAAGAGTCTATACCATCGACAGTAATTTTACCAGCTCAGTGTTTGGGTCATTGACTGCCAAATGCAAAGAGCACATGGGACAGAGTGAGTCAACATCTTCGTTCCTAATATAGATTGAACTTTTCAGCAAATCATACAGCAGGCTGCACATCCACAAACACTGATTAAATCCTTCAGGGTTGAGTTGTTTATGAGATCTGATTTTTGTCACAAGTCTGTGGACAACACACACTTCCTATCACCAATCTCCCTTAAATAGTAAAATATACCCTGAAAGTAGAGGAGGGTGACTGGAAGTGGAAATCCATCATTTAGGCCTGGGCTATCCTTGGAGCTGAAATGAAGTGCACCATCTTGAGTTAGACGAATATAGCAGTCCAAAATGGTGCCCACACTCGTCAGAAATCTGACGCTGAAATACCCTGCTGCTTCTTTCATGGCGCACAGGAAAGAGACCCCTTGAGTGGGCCACCACAACCCCAATTTACCAGGAGCCCTCAACAGATAAGTAAAAAGGTTTGTGCACATGATGCCCTGTGCAGTTCTCTCATACATGACCAGGCGTGTGCCCAATCCTCTGTGGATGATGAACATCCTCAGCGCATGACATTTGGCAGTACACAGTGGGGGTCATCCACAGGTCCTGGCTCCAGTCTGGGCCTTGCACCCAGTCACCAACGGCATAGAAGCCTTTCTGAACATGGCCTCTAGAAAGCCACAATGTCCAACTCTTCATTGGTTTGCTAACACCACGTCTTTGGCCATACACTGTGAGGGGTCTGTCACAAGACCTGGACTGCAACCAGGTTCTTATCTCATCATGACACTGGTGGCCGACCCCCAAATGTGGCCAGTACAGGAGTAGCTCACTAAATACCTTTTTTTCATTTTTTGGGGGCAGGTATTGTGAATCTTATATTAGATTAAAAAATGCTGAGAGCTAGTACAGTCCTTCATTCATAAAACCATTATAGGAACCTTGAATCCCATGATAACTTTTTTAAATTATTATCTTTTTTTCTGGTGGCCCATAAGGGCTAGGGAACAGTTTGCGCACACTTGGCCCTCTTATGCTCTTTTTGATTTCATTTGTCTGACCACGCTGATCGGTGTATCATGTTAAATTCAGTTGGTCCAATTAGAGATTTTTCTGTGTTGGCCAGCCAATGAGAACAAAGTGATTTTGCACAGCTGAAACCAGATTTATAAATCTGCAATACAGGATGGGTGAAAAGCCTCCAATGACCGATGTTGTACCATCACTTTTTGTAAATCCTACCTGGATATGCGACTCCACTGAGGAATAATGAATTAATGTTCTAATTATCTCTAAAATGTCACCTTTTCATATCCAACCCGAGCACCTTTTGTTTTTAGATGGTCATTTCTTTAAAACTACTGAAAAGGTTAACACTAGGAGGTCTTTTAGGATGGCGTGCAGATGGCCACCACCCTACGGGCAGTGGAAATCCACACGCCAAAACCCCTCGCTGGACGGCCTTTTACCCCCCCGCCACATTAGCATGGTGGGGGGTACCGCGGAGAACGGAAAGACCGTCTGCTGCTTTTCCACCGATAGGCAATCGTCACGATTGCCTACTGGGCGGAAAAGGCCTGCAATATGGTGGCAGTGCCTTGCAGGCACCACCATCCATATTATGATGCCGGCTGTTGGATGCCTTTCCATGGCGGAGACTCTGCCATGGAAAGGCATGCGGGAATTCACTGTTGGGGCCCGTTACGGGCCCCCGGGGGGCCAAGGTGCTGCACTTGGGGGGTACCTATGCTACCCCCCAACTTTGGCATACACAAGGTGGCAGGCACCGCGTGGCGCCTGTCATGTTGTGCATGACAATGCACAACATTCTTATATTGCATTGTGGCGGGTGCTGCTTACAGCACCGCCTGCCACAATGCAATATATGCGGGATACAACCGCCAGGTAGCGGTCGCATCCTAATTGGCAGTGCGGGACAGCCACACTACTGGCGCCCGGTCCCTGCACCGCGAGGGTGGGGGGCGGACAGGAGGCCACCCGCCATCCTAATAGACCCCCGATGTGTGGGTGTAAGTCAGGTAATTTTGTGTACCGTAATCAGGTAGAACTACCTAAAAATCCTTCAAGGTTGTGAAAAATTATGTAAGAAGAGTAAATTTGTCACCATTTTCTTAGTGCAAAAATGCCCCCTCACACCTGAAATAGCACACTAATTGCCATTGAACATGAATAGCAAATCGCTAAATGTCAACTTACTCAGGGCATTTAGTGTTAGTTTCTTAGTGCAAAATGCACCCTCACGTCTAAAATAAATGCAAGGTTGCATTTTGTGCTAAGAAAATAACGCTTAATGCAATGGAGCATATACATTAGCACGAGTAGTCACTTGTGCTCACTAAATGTGCTCTTGCTGTAGGATTCCCCCCAAATTACTCTTAGTTATGCAAGTAGGCGTAATCACATTATTAACTGCAATTCCACATCAAAGAAAACACAGATTTACTGAAATACTCTGATTACACCAACGTAATTAAAATTACTCCCAGGCCAAGTTTGCGCCATACCAATCAAAGGTACTTTCTTGATAAGCATTGAGGAAGCAGCAGCCAAAATGTGTTTACCTGATACCATTTAATATAATAATTTGGGTTTCCCTAGTGCCAGTATTTTCCTTTTAGAATGCAAGCATTTATTGTGAGTCCACATTCATGAATGGAGGCACCCGTCAGGAGATTGTCCAACAGTTCTTGGTGGAAGCATGCAAATTACCATTGGATACTGCCTGAAACGTCGCATTTGGATGGAGTCGAAAAAGGAACGCCGCCGACTGACTTATCAGAGATGATTGAATGTCAGCATGTGCAGTCATTAGACTATGGAGATCCCTTTATTTCAAATAATGCCTGCGGAACGAACGAGGGGCGCAGTTCCATTGGGGGTGAGATGACTTGTAGAACAACTGGTTATGGGAATGCAGGATTCAGCAACATGACCATTGCACAGTAAATGACTTTGTGATAACATTCTGCTTCTGAGGGGGACCAAGGGCAGCCCATCAAGGGCATAATTATGAAGGAAGGATTGAGAAACCTTGTACATTATTGACAATTATAAGTGTACAAGGACGTTTTCACATGATATGCCTATTAAGGCTATATTGTGATTATTGGATATGGAGATCTGTAATTATTAACAAGTCCGGTATTGCAGTTTGGCAGGAATGATGAATTACATGCAAACATGGCGGGCATGCAACATGGTAGTTTCCATTAGGATGGCAAAGTCCTCTTTTGATTCCCCTGGGCAAGCCATAAATAGGAGTGTTTCTGAACGCCTTTAAAATAACTATTAAATCAGATCGAATTCAACTGTATAAGCATTGAGAAAGGCAGCAGCCGAAACACATTTGCTTGATACCATTTGATAAATGAATTTGGGTCCCTGAGAGTGCCATATTTCCCTTTTGAAAATATATGGTGAAGGACGCCCGTGTTTGCAGACAACAGGGCATGTTGTCTACAAACACGCCCTGTGGTGCGTTTTAAGTTGGAGATGTAATTCCTCCTCAATCCTGCAAGTCCCTGGGGGCCAACTAGGCCACCAAGTACCTCCAGTATGCGGCAGAGAGCTGCGTTGCAGAGAGGTGTTCAGAGGCCACGCCCCTTTTACAACACTCTGCAACACAGCTCCGTGTCGCTTACTGGAGTTACCTGGTGGGCTAGTTGGCCCCCAGAGACCCTCAGGATTGAAGAGGAATTAATTCCCCAACTAAAACCGTGCCACAGGGTGTGTTTACACACATGTCAACTCAGGCCCCGCCCCCTCCCTTCACCACTGTGCAAACGCACCCCGTGGCGCATTTTAAGTTAGGGAATTAACTCCCCTTGAATCCAGAGGGTCCCTTGGGTCCAACTAGCCCACCAGGTACCTCCAGTAAGCACCACGGATCTGCGTTGCAGAGTGTTGTAAAAAGGGGCATGGCCTCAGAACACCTCTCTGCAACACAGCGCTGTGGCGCATACTGGAGGTTCCTGGTGGGCTAGTTGGCCCCCAGGCACCCCCAGTATTAAAGGGGATTTAATTCCCCAATTTAAAACGCGCCACAGGGCGCGTTTGCAGTGTGGTTCCATGAGGGGGTGGGGCCTAGGCACGATCTCGTCTTTTTTAATTTTATTTAATTTTTGGGAGGGGGACTGTGTAGCCCCCCCTTCTTTTTTATTTTTTGTCGCTCTGGGGACCCCATCCCCCAGGGCCTGACCCCCATTGTCAACAAGAAAAAAATAATTTCCGGGAATGGGGCCGCGTGGGCCCCCCTCCCGTGCCCAATTATGGGCCCCGATAACCCCATCCCCCGGGGCATGGGCTTTTTAGTAACAATATTTTGGAGGGGGGCTGCATGGCCCCCCTCCTAATGCCATTTATGGCCCCGGGGACTCCATCCCCTGGGGCCCTTCTTTTCTGTTTAAAAAAAAAAAAATATTCGGGAGGGGGGCCATGTGGCCCCCCTCCCTGGCCACTTCTGGCCCTGGGGACCCCATCCCCCAGGGCCTGGCCACCTCATTGGGGACCGTGGGGGGAACCCCAATGCCCCCACGGTCCCAGCCGGCTCCCCGCCTCCTGCGAGAGCCGGCATTGATTTTCCACTTGGGGAGCTGCTAAGATGCAGCTTCCCATGTGGAAAAGCAATTTGCTTTGGTTTTTGGAAGAGAGAGCAGGTTTCCTGCTCTCTTTTCCAAAAACCAAAGCAGTTTGCTATGACAGGGTGGGAGCCGTGAGGCTCCTGCCCTGCCATAGCAAAGAGCAGTGTCCCGGGAGTGGGCACCCAGGGACACTGCAGGAGCTGGCCCAGGGGGGTGGCGGTCTCCAGGGCCATCAAGCGCTCCAGGAGGGGGGCCGCGCGGTCCCCCTCCCAACATTTTCAAAGCCCCAGGGGGTGGTGGTGTTTTCTTGTAACACGGTTCTACCGAGGCACAAGATGGCTGCCAACACTTCCTGGTTCAGAGTGTTGACAGCCAATTAGTATACAGCTCGTGCTCTGCAGGGTTCGCGGATCCACCGCGCCAATAGATATATCTATGATCTTACTTTTGATTTTCTCAGGAACTACTGAACGGATTTACACCATTTAACCAGAAGGCATGACTCTGAACCAAGAGCTACCTTTTTGCCAAAAATGGTGTAATTCCGTTCAGCAGTTCGGGCTGTAGCTGCGATTAAAGGTTCCTATGGAAAATTGCATGGGGAAAACACGTTTTGGGACCTCCCTTCTTTCTCGGCCCCCACTTGACAAATTACCCTGAGACTTTCAAGATAGGAGCGGACTAGAGTGCCCCACCAGTTTTGAAAATTTTGCGAAGATTCGTCAACTGGCGCCAAAGTTATTCCAAATAGAATGTTGCAGATTTCCTATGGACAATAGGTCCTAACTATAACAACCTACAGGCGACCGCCAGTAGGTAATATATATATATATATATCTATATATATATATATATATAGATATATATGCTCCAAGAAACGCTCCTGCTGGATTGCTCGACCCAAGGGAGGTGGCGCAAACGCCGGCGGAGCACGCCGACTCGTAAATATTTCCCCAAAAGTCCAATACTGCGCTCTCAGTCACCAGTAAAATCCAAGATCCAAAGTGATATCCAAAGAGGTGTTTATTCCTCACAACAACGCGTTTCAACTCTATGCAGAGTCTTGATCACGTAAGGACAAACAATAAGTGAGCAACAGATAAAGTCTTCCGGGAGCGGTAAACAGTGACAAAGGACAATCCTGTTGGCACAAGTCAGTACAGTGGCAGACATTTTGCAATGGGAATACAAACGTAAATCGTAACACTGTGGCAGACATTTTAGCAGTGGGAATATAAACGTAGGTCGTAATTCATAAAAAGTTGTACATGAAAATATGTAAATGATTGATAATTGCTAAAAGAGCACGAATGACTCTGCGGGATCAACATATGAAACAGGTAATCTGGATACAATCTATGAACCGCATACACCACATGGACCGCATAACTTAACTAGGAGGTACGGCAAGTGCCGCTGGTCACTAGGCAAGACCGAGAAATGTGGGGGAGTTGCTAGTGAAGTGCATACGTGCTGGGAAATATTGAGACGCATGCCAAGGTGAAGAGCAGCTTATCGTCTATACTGCTAAACTGGTCGTGTGAGTGAAAATATCACTGTCTTATGTTGGCTAGTGCCACAAGAATCAAATAAATCAGATAAATCAGATAAATCAAATCAATCAATCAAATACAACAGAGCTATGCAGGGCAAGTGCCCATGTGCGGCTAGTGCAGTAAAAGTCCTGAGTGAACACGGGAGTAGGGAATAGATCGGCGATCACTGTACCAGAACCCCAGAGGCTTCATCCAAATGCCGTGAGAGAGGCGGGGGGAAAGGGTAGGAAGCCCGTGAGTGTGCACGTGATTGTGATGAGCTCCTTCCTTCCCTCCTAGAATAAAACAGAGAATAAACAATGTTATCATCTAAAATACGAACACAACAAAACATAGACGATGTTGTTGTTCTACCCTAGTTAATTACAGACAAGGAGGAGGGGGAATCTACACAAGATTGGCCTACAGTATGTTCTGCTGAGTAAAGAGGGCAATGAACCAACACACAGCCAAAACAAAAGCGAAAAAGAGATAAGCATAAGTTTGTGAAATGTCCATTCATCATGATACTTATTGTGAGACAAGTTATAATGCAAGTTGTAATGCAAAGAGCTACAAATTACCACAGATTATTTGAGGTGTACTACCATCTCCTCATCCTGGTTCAAACCCCCGGGTTGTTTGGTCTGGAAATCTACAATATATTTTGATTCCCTTTGTCGTAGTTTGAGTACTCTATCACCCCCCCTCGGGTTATTGGAAATCTGTTCCAGGATAAAAAATCTCAGGAGGTCAGGATTGGAGAAATGTTTCTCGTTCCAGTGTCGAGCCACCGCATATTTGGCATCAGAATGTACGATGGCCCGGTAGTGTTCCAACACCCGTTTCTTCGCCATCAATGTGGTGCTCCCAATGTACCATAATTCGCAGGGGCATACAATCGCATAAATGACAAATGTCGAGCTACAGGTAAGGAATTGTGTTATCTCTTTATGTATGCCATTGCAACTGATCTTTTTGCAGTGAAAGCTCCTCTTGCAAGCCTTGCAGTGGCCGCAGGGAAAGAATCCCTGCAACCCATGTTCCTGTCTTTGAGGGTACCTGGTGACATCATTGTGCAGTAGCATGTCCCTAAGGTTCCTCCCCTTCCTGTACGTGACACCGGGTCTCCTGGGAATGAGATCACCAATAGTGGTGTCTGATCTAAGGATATCCCAGTTTTTGCTCAGGATACCTTGTATCCTGCGTGAATCTGCACTGTATGTCAAAATGATTCTGGTCTCAGTGTCGTCATCATTGGGGATGGTGTTGGAGAGGGTGGTGGCCCTATCTATTGCGTCTGCTCTGTTTTTGGCTTTGCTCAGTACCCAATTGGGATAGCCTCTGTTCTTGAAGCGTTCCAGCATCCTGGTACTCTCTTGCTGATAGGAGACCTCAGTGTTGCAATTCCTTCTTGCTCTGAGCAGCTCCCCATAGGGGATACTCCACTTGAGAGTATCCGGGTGGCTATTCAGAGCATGCAGGATGCTGTTGCCTGCCGTCGCTTTTCTGTAGAGGGATGTGAGTATGGAGTTGCCCACGATGTCAAGCTTGACATCGAGGTACTCAGCCGAGTTCTTACTGATGCTGCCAGTGAGGACGATATTGTAGTCATTGGTGTTGAGTAGGTCAATGAATTCACGGGCTTCGTTCTCCGTGCCTTTCCAGACCAGAAAGAGATCATCAATGTATCTAAGCCACAAGATGGTATGGCCTAGATACTTGACAAGATTCGGGTTCTTGCATACCTCTTCTTCCCATTTGCCCATGAAAAGATTCGCTAGACTCGGCGCAAAGCAAGAACCCATCGCGGTACCCGTAGTTTGTCTATACAGGGTACCGTCGAAGAGAAAGATGTTATTGGACAGACAGAATCTGATCATGTTGACAATCATCTCATTATGCTCCCTGTAGTGTAAGGGTTTGGTGTTGAGAAAGTGTTCACACGCTGCAATACCGTGTTCATGGTCGATGATCGTGTACAGGGATTGTACGTCTAAGGTGATCAATAGACAGTCATCATCCACCTGTAGATCATTAATCTTACCCAGAAAGTCCTTAGTATCTCTGACATAGCTGGGCAAGTTGCTGACAAACCCTCTCAGAAAATGATCTACATATTTAGACACATGTTCGGTGACACAACCCCTAGATGACACGATGGGTCGCCCTGGTGGCTTGGTGCAGTTTTTGTGTATTTTGGGTAATAGGTACAGGACCGGTATAATGGGATGGTCATTTTTGAGAAAGCAGTATTCTTCCCATACCAGAATACCCTTATCGCGCCAGGTGGTAAGCATATCCCAAATGGTGGTAATACTGTTATTGTATATGGTGGTGTCTATGGGTGTGTAATATCTCGTGTCAGAGAGTTGTCTTTGGGCTTCGGCAATGTAGTCTTCTCTATCCATAATCACTATATTGCCACCTTTGTCAGCTGGACGTATAATGATGTTCGTGTCCTCGCTCAGTGACTTGAGTAATGCTCTCTGCTGTGAGGAGAGATTGGATTTGTAGTGCCTGTTCTTGTTCTGTCTAAATGTGCCCAAGGTCTTGCTGACTACATCATGAAAAGTGTCGATGTTATCGTGGGGTAGGAGAGGTAAGAATGTCGATTTGGGTTTAAAACCCGAATGGGCTGGAGAATCAGTGATCAAATCTAGATCTTCTAAGATTTGGGTGGTAGTAGGTCTGGTCTCTGTGGAAGAGATATTGTTACGGTGTTCGGAAATGGTGCTATTTGTAATGGTAACATTGTCATTATCATCTCCTAGCTCCAACATTGTAATGAGTGTGTCAATATCCCCCACATTCAAATCATTGTCAGGTACAGAGGTATTACTGATGTTCTTGTTACATTTAGAGTGGTCCAGTCTTTTAAGTCTATGCCACTTCTTGAGTTTGAGCTTTCTAGTAAATTTGAACAGGTCGATTCTGGTACCTGCATAATCAAATTGTTTAGAGGGGCAAAAGGACAAACCTAAACACAAGGTGCGCTTTTCAATCATGGATAGGGTTTTTTTTGAGAGGTTAATAATAGTTTTGTTCACCATCTCAGGATCCATTAGTACATCTTTCTCGGGCGTCTCCTGCTTCCCATAGCGCCCCTTGCCTTGCCTCTTCCTCCATCGTTGGTAAACCCTGATTCGTCTGTTCCTGCGTTTACGTTTCCTCGGCCGCGGCCCCGGCCTTGGCCCCGACCTCTCTGGCGTCGTGTTGTTGTTATTGGGTTGCTTTGTATCGTCCTCTGACTCCTCCGGATGTGCTGGTATTCCTCTAAAAAATTAACTTGTCGAGGAGTTTGGTTAGTTGGAATGCTGGTATCAGCTGAGACATCTGATTCTGTATCGCTGATCACAGAGGTTGTTGATATTTGTAATACGCATGAACTGTCAGTGTTGATAGGAGGCGCTTGCTCATTGTATAAGTGATCATACTTCCGACTGAAAGTTAGAATCCTCCCACTCTCGTAATCCTTGTAGTCCCGGTCCAATTTTCTTTCTTTGCGAGCTTTGATGTCTTCCTCGTATTTGCTTAATCGTTCTTTTATGTTGCTCATGCTGGAATTAAGTTTATCTGTGTCCATTGTTTTGGCGAGTTCAGATAGGGTATCCTGGATTTCTTTCATGATGGCATCCCTATCGATCCAAGCGTATTTTACTAGGATTTCCAGCATCCTTTTGGAACTTAACGCGGAATTTATGGACCATTCGTTAAGCATCTCCGGGTTCGGAGTTTCATACGTCGGGGTCGTGAATATTCTTAGACCTCTTGGTACCATGTTTTGGTCTCTGTAATTTTGTAGGGAAATCGCTTCCCACCACTTCGAAATTTCAAGTTTTTTAAGCTTCTCCAGCTTGCGAAGTTTGTCATCAGAGGGTAATCTCGTGCCTGTTGTCACTCCTGTGGCAGCCTTAGGTTGTCTTTTTGCGAACATAGCCTGAGCGGCCGCTCTCCTTGCGTCTTCCTCCTCCATGTCAGTGTACACCCCTACAGTGGTGATGTGTGCTGAATGGTACTGGGATTTTACTGGGAACCCCTGCTGTAATAGCAGGTTCCTCCTGCCTCCTGCGTACAAACGTGAATCGATCTGGTGAAAGTGCTGGGGGGCTGTTGGCAGAGTTCACCACAAGTGTCTTGTCTGCTCTTAATAGATTTCTATCCCCCCCACGGACATCCCAACCTGGCGTGCGGTAGCCCGCAGGCCCCTGCTGCTTCCCGGGGAAGGATCGGAACCCCCGCCAGGGAAACCTACCCTCGCCCCTAAGGGGCAGACAGAGCAGGTGGCGAGGCTTACCTGGACCAAGTTGTCGTATCCGTCTGTGGCACCGTGTAGAGTACTGCAGTTCAGGCCGGTCGGCTGGCAATCCTCAATAGATATGCTCCAAGAAACGCTCCTGCTGGATTGCTCGACCCAAGGGAGGTGGCGCAAACGCCGGCGGAGCACGCCGACTCGTAAATATTTCCCCAAAAGTCCAATACTGCGCTCTCAGCCACCAGTAAAATCCAAGATCCAAAGTGATATCCAAAGAGGTGTTTATTCCTCACAACAACGCGATTGTATCCAGATTACCTGTTTCATATGTTGATCCCGCAGAGTCATTCGTGCTCTTTTAGCAATTATCAATCATTTACATATTTTCATGTACAACTTTTTATGAATTACGACCTACGTTTATATTCCCACTGCTAAAATGTCTGCCACAGTGTTACGATTTACGTTTGTATTCCCATTGCAAAATGTCTGCCACTGTACTGACTTGTGCCAACAGGATTGTCCTTTGTCACTGTTTACCGCTCCCGGAAGACTTTATCTGTTGCTCACTTATTGTTTGTCCTTACGTGATAAAGACTCTGCATAGAGTTGAAACGCGTTGTTGTGAGGAATAAACACCTCTTTGGATATCACTTTGGATCTTGGATTTTACTGGTGACTGAGAGCGCAGTATTGGACTTTTTTGCTGAAATATAGATATATATATATATATATATATATATATTCACTGAAAAAAACATAGGTTTCAGGGGTGTTATAGTTAGCTGGACTTTTCACTTGTACAAAACCATTGAAATTCCCCCGTTATAGTTAGTTCAGCTAACTATAACTCGCGCGCCCGCAATGCACTGCTGATGACGTCACATATTGCATCACTCATGACATGGTCAGTGACATCACTCATGACATCACTGATGACATCTCAAATGACATCACTGATGACATCATCCAGTGAATGTGTGTTTTTCTGAAAATTAAATATGTTTTATATATGTATATCTCAAGGTCGATGGAAGAATAAATGGGTATATAAGTGTCTAAATGGATGATTTGTTTTTGAAAAATTGATTGTGTAACTGACTGATTAAGTGTATCATAGTGAATACATGGCTTAGTGAGTAATGTTTAAATATGTAAATATCTGTACCAGTCTCTCACTTTGTGTATAAGTGGCTGCATGGGTTGGTGAGTAGCTACATGGGTGTCTATATAGGTTATTAGTTGTTTTTTTGAGTATCAGTCTGAGTGTCTGCATGGTTCGGTGGGGGGTATTATGTAGTGCATAGGTACATGAATGAGTCACTCACTCTTTGTATGTGTTGGAGACAGCATGTGTGAAGGACTGTATGGGTGGATGAGTGTGTGTATGGGTGTGTTAGTGAGTGAATGACTGTCTCAATAGTGTCTTTATGAGTAACTACATATGTTTTAAACTAGTATATGTGACTATTGGTGTATATAAGTGAGTATATGTGAGAGTGAGAGATTGAAAGAGTTCCTGTATGAATAAATATGTGTTTCTATAAGTGATTGTTTAAAAGACTAAGTATGTGTAAGTTTCCGTAGAAGTAAGTGTGGTGGTGTGTGTATAACTGTATATGCAAATAAATGTATGTTTGATTCTTTATTAGCATGAGTGACTATGTGTGTGAGTAACTCTATGGATGAGGGGCATTGTGTAACAGGATGTATAGGTGTATGAGTACATATGATGAGTGAATACATGTATGAGTGACTGTATAGGACTGTTGGTGAATGAGTGGATGTGTATGTGGATCTTAGAATTACTGAAGAGGTTGTTGTAACTGGTATTGGTATGTCCATTGTTTTGAAAAGTTTAGTCTCTATTTTTGAATGTGTGTATCAAAGGTTATATTAGGGTGAGAGGAGGTCTGCCACTCTATCACAAGGATGATGTCATCAGTGATGTCATCAGTGATGTCATTTGAGATGTCATCAGTGATGTCATGAGTGATGTCACTGACCATGTCATGAGTGATGTAATATGTGACGTCATCAGCAGTGCATTGCGGGCGCGCGAGTTATAGTTAGCTGAACTAACTATAACGGGGGAATTTCAATGGTTTTGTACAAGTGAAAAGTCCAGCTAACTATAACACCCCTGAAACCTATGGTTTTTTCAGTGAATTTCTGAGGTTTTTTAAATGCTAATTTCTAACTATAACGGGCCCGAAACCTATGGTTTTTTCTGTGAATTTCAAAGGTTTATTAAATGCTAATTTCTAACTATGCCTACAGAGATAGGACATGTGAGGAAAGAAGAAAAAATGCACAGAAAGAAAAAAAGAGAAGTGCAGAAAGAAGCAACAGAAGTCCTCAAAGACGAAGAAAAGTGCAGGAAGAAGGATAACGTGCAGAAAGAACAAAAAGAAGAGCAGAAAGAAGCCTTGTTGCAAAATCATCCTGTACCCTCAACTTTTTCAGACGGATACTGGTGGTAACTGAGTCTGACTAACCAGTCCTAGAGCCAGTGCTATGTTAAAAGAAACTTAGAATACAGTGAAAACACCTACATACACTAGGGAACATTATGCGTTGGGGTCCCCCTGTGATTAGCATGACCTCCTCTGTAAGCCCCTAGTATATAATAGGGCAGGGGGATTAAAGCTACCTCTTAAAACAGGCCATAGGGCATTTTTGCACATGTTAACTCAGGCCCCGTCCCCTCCCTTCACCACTGTGTAAACACGCCCTGTGTCCGTTTTTAGTTGGGAGATTAAGTTAATTTGAATCCTGAGGGTCCCTAGGGTCCAACTAGCCCACTAGGTACCTCCAGTAAGTGCCACAGATCTGCGTTGCAGAGAGGTGTAAAAAGTGGCACGGCCTGGACCACCTCTCTGCAATGCAGCTCAGTGGCGCTTACTGGAAGCACTTGGTGGGCTAGTTAGCCCCCAGGAGCCCTCAGTATTGAAGGAAAATTATATCCCCAATTTAAAACGTGCCATAGTGCGTGTTTGCACACGTCACCTCAGGCCCCGTCTCCTCCCTTCACCACTGTGTAAACGCGCCCTGTGGCTGTTCTAAGTTGAGAGATTAAGTCCCCTTGAATCCTAAGGGTCCCTAGGGTCAAACTAGACCACTAGGTACCTCCAGTAAGCGCCACAGAGCTGCGTTGCAGAGAGGTGTAAAAAGGGGCTTGGCCTCAGAACACCTCTCTGCAGCGCAGCTCCCTGGTGCATACTGGAGATGCCTGTTGGGCTAGTTGGCCCTCAGGGACCCTCAGTATTGAAGAGGAATTAATTCCCCAACTTACAACTCGCCAGGGGGCGCGTTTGCAGAGTGCTGCAAGGAGGGGGCATGGCCTCCGGCACAATGCCAGTCTTTTATTTATTTTAATTTTTTAAGAAGGGGGGCTGTGTGGTTCCCCTTCTTATTCTAATTTATTGGCCCTGATGACCCCATCCCCCAGGGCCTGTCTCCTAATTATATTTTTTTGACCCCAATCCCCAGGGCCGGCCACTGTTTTTTATTATTTTAAAAAAATATAATCAATCAATCAATCAATCAATCAAGCATTTATATAGCGCACTACTCACCCAGAGGGTCTCAAGGCGCTGGGGGAGGGGGGGGGTCCGCTACTGCTCGAACAGCCAGGTCTTGAGCTGCTTCCTGAAGGCGAGGTGGTCTTGGGTCAGGCAGAGGTATATATTTATAGACACACCTAGGACATGCTGGACAAACCGTACGTACCTATCACCATGACGATTTGTGTGATATTCATTAAAAGGCGACTATGCATACAATGAATCCAAGTGGAATGTATTTACACCACTAGTGAAGCTCTGACATGTCTGATGCCCTACCGTGCCTAATCCCGGTAGACACCCTTGTCGTTTATTTATACAAACATGGGTAGCTATTGACGGGCACATTTAATACACATGCACACCAAGCCATTCAAAGGGGATTCAACAAAAATTCAACCAAAACTATGCAAGAAACCCCCCTCATGGTTAATAAAACACACATCCACTGCCGGATGTGTAATACTTTTTATTTTACTCTCTGGAAAGGGGACGAACATCACTTGAGAGTCACAGCGCGCTCCTGGCAGAGCCCAATGCTGTGTTACACCCACCATTGCCTGCTGAGTGCCACACACCTCTGTTTTGTATTCCACTAGCTAGTGCATATGCTATGACACTCTCTAGCCCATGTGCACTGTAACACCACCCCGTGAATATGTCATGCCACACTTGTCTTCGCACGGGTTATATTGCCCCATCTAACGTGCCTTCCTCGATGCCTATGTTATAACGCACAGTGCTATGCCATACATATTACAATCTGGGATCCATATCTTTGTCACAGTGCATATGCAATGTTACACTCCCCAGCACATATTTTATATTACAACTTTAGAGACCAGTTAGGTTACACAACACTGCCCTGTGCATATTACACTCCAAGGCGCTTATCGCATAGCACGCGCTAGTGCCTGTGCTATCTCGCGCTCTCCAATGAATCTGTCATTGCACACAATGTATTGCATATTATATTTCACGCCCGGTTCATCTTATATCACACTTTTTGGTGCATAGTTTATACCATACACTATATCTAGTTTTCATTTTCAATCGTGCTCTCAGAACTATGTTCTATATAACACTGTGTTCACCTACCCTTTTCACGGGCATTACATTTTGCGATAGGGGGTGGAGGGTCAGGGGGTGTTTCTGCCAAGTGAGCCCGGAGTCACAGTCACAAACGTCCTCTTCTTCCTGAATAAAAGTGAGATTATGCTGCATACTTGTTCATATTTTAAGTAGTTCGCACAGACACACGTTTTAAAAACAATAAAGTTCCTAATACCCGCCTTCTCTGAACAGTTAGCTTGCTGCCCCATCCCCCTCCTCCCTATCCTCTGTTGTGTGAATCCATGGACTAGCCTCCTCCCTCCTGCCATGCATGGTCTGATGTGCTGCCACTGCCCTCAATTTAGTATGATGTACCAGTCCACTCCTCCTGCCCTCCATTGCCCAATTCTATGCCCCATCATTGACCTCCTGCTTAAACTCTGTGCTTATCTTGCTGCCCCTATTCTCCTTCCCCCTGCCCTCCGATGTCTTTGTGTATGCCCCTGCTCCATCCTTTTTGCCCACCATGTTCCATGGACCTGCCACTCCTATCTACTCTGAGTGTTCTGTTGAGCTGCCACTCCCCTCCCACCTGCCTAGCATTGTCAGATGACTGTAACCTGTCCCTGCCACCTCCACCCTGCATGTCCACATGCCATGCCCCTATCCTCTTCCTCCTGTCCTACATGGTCCATTGTACTGCCACACCCTTCTACCCTCCCTGGTCTGTTGTGCTGCAACTGCTCCTCCTGCCTGCCCCGTGCAGTCTGTTGTGAGGCCCCTTCCCCTGAACTTTCTTGTCTGTGCACAGGTCCTGACCCTCCCTTCTATCCTCCATCGTCCTTTGTGCATGCCCCTGCACCCTCCTTCTTGCCCATCATAGCCATTGTGCTACCACTAACCCTCCCACTTGCCATGCATGGTCTTCTATGCTGCCATGGCCCCTCCCACCTTCCCTGTGTGGTCAGTTAGCTGCCCCTGAACCCCTCCCACCTTCCCTCCATGGTCTGTGTGTATGCCATCACAGTCTCACTGTTGCTCTTCATGGTGTGTCTTGCTTCTAGTGCCCATCCTGCCTGACCTCCATGGCTATCTTGCTGCTCCAGCCCTGCCCCCTTGCCCCCAGCCCTCTGTTTACATGTGCAGACCCCTACTCCCTCCCTTCTGGCTTGTCTGTTCCATTGTAATGCCCCTGATCCATCCCTCCTGCCCTTTATGGTCTGTTATGCTGCAGCTTTCTCTCCTGTCTGTCCATTATGGTCCTGCCTCTTGCCCCTCTGTTCTCTGTTGTCCATGTACATGGTCCTGTCCCCTCCCTCTTGCTTTTTTGTGCTGCACTCCTGTCCCACATGCCCTGTGTGGTGTATTGTGCTGCTGCAAACCCTGATGCCTGCCCTGCAGGGACAGTTTGGTGCACCTCTCCATGTCCCACCTGTCCTCTGTTATCCAAGTCCATGTCCCTACCCCATTTCCTTCCATGATCCAATGTACCATACTTGCGAACATTTTGAACTTGGTAAGAGGGAGATTTTGAAAAAAAACTGGGGTATTGATTTTCCCCTTTGAGTTACATTGAAAAAGAGTAGATTGTAGACAGGAGACAGATCAAATAAATCCCATTTGAGCTTAAAAACATTGGACGTTTCCTGGCTGAATCGGGTCTGTTGGCATGTATGGTTGTACTACCATTGCCTCTTCCTTCTGCCCACAATGGTCTATTACATTGCCACAGCCTCTCTTGCAAGTCCTGTATTGTTGGTTTGTTGCCCCTGCCTCCCTTTCCACTGCCCTCCATAGTCTGTTGTGCTGCCACAGCCCTTCCTGCCTGCACAGTGTGGTTAAATTGTTGCCCTTGCACCCTCCTACCTGCCTTCAATTTTCAGAGTCCGTGCCCGTGGCCTCTGCCTCTCAACAGTATCCTAATGAACAACTAGATTGCTAACATTCTATATTTATTACAAAAGTGTGGAACGCCTGACGTCATCTTGATGTAATCAAAACTGTAATACCTAGAGCATTTCCTTTAGAAATTACATATATGAGAGGGTCTTATTGGCATCAAAATTATGGTTAGTGCTCTAAAAGACTAAAATAAGGACATATTTTCTGAGTTTTCAAATAGCGAGAAAGCACTTTTAAATTATTTGTTACCTTTATGTTTTTTTATCCAGTTGACCACTTGATTAAATGTTGCACTTAGGGGAGAGGATGTGGTGTTACTTCCAGAACTGCAGACTTTGCAACTGGGGAACCAGGTTGGAGTTTCTGCTTCAGCTCGACATTCTATGATTCTGGTCAAATCACTTAGTCTCCCCATGTCTACAACCAAAATGAATTTGTTCTTGTGTGATGTAACCAATGCTCAAGTAAAGCACTCCAATACCTGACAAGTCTGCACTATATAACACTGCAAAAACACAAAATAATAAGTTTTTTGCACACTTCTGTCATTGGGCTATATTTCACACATTTGCCATAAATTCAGAATGTTAGCACTCTTTTTGCTCATTAGATCACTGTAGTAAAGCTACTGTTCACCATGGAAGTCTGCTGCTGGTATTAAAAGTGCATGTTTCAGTCTGCATGTCAGAATTTTTTAATGAAATAGAAGAGGATTTGAGAAGTCACTCAAAATGTGCCCTCATTTTCTTTCTTCAGCATTAATCATAATTTCTATGGCAAAATGAACCCCCCTCATTGTGTTCCTTTTTAAATTAAATGTTTTAAGTGTTACCAGTTTATTCCAATCAAGATGGCTTCAGGTGTGCCATACGTTTGTCATAATGAAGACAGTAAGCGCTCTAGTTGTTTTAAGAACACTCTGGGACATTCTGTCATTGGGCTATACTTGGGCTACATCTGGGTGATATTTGGGCTACATTTGGGCTCTTCTGTCTCTGGTGGCCATCTTGGCAGACTTATTTGTTATGAAGTTTCCTAATTTCCTCATTTACTGCAGTCTCCTCAGTAGGAAATACTTTCAGTTTTTACTTTGATTCCAAAGGCATTCAGATGTGTCACACATTTGCCATAAATTCAGAATGTTAGCACTCTTTTTGCTCATTAGATCACTGTAGTAAAGCTACTGCTCACCAGGGAAAACTGCTGCTGGTATTGAAAGTGCATGTTTCAGTCTGCATGTCAGAATTTTTTAATGAAATAGAAGAGGATTTGAGAAGTCACTCAAAATGTGCCCTAACTTTTCTTTCTGCAGCACTAATCATACTTTTTATGGGAAAATGAACCCCCTCATTTTGTTCCTTTTTAAATTAAATGTTTTAAGAGTTACCACTTTAACCCAAGCAAGATGGCTTCAGGTGTGCCATACGTTTATCATAAGTAGGACTGTTAGCGCTCTAGTTGTTCTTTGGAACACTCTGGGAAGCTGCAGTAGAACACAAAGGAATCAACTGAAAGTCTCTGCCCTTGATGGATGTACATTTTTTACTGAGAATGTCAGACTTCATTCTCACATGACTGAGAAATGTAATGTGAATTTACAGAAAAACACTACTGAACTCTTTTAAAGTCTTCCGCAGTATCAGCAGAGTTTTTGGGTTGGGCAGATTTAATCACTATACTCCCACGCTAAACAATGATAATCTACCTGCCATTTTTTGCAAGGCCTATTTTTCAAACTGGCATAAGGCCGGCATTTTGAAATTAGGAGATCTCATGACCAGTGATGGAGTAATACCCTTCCCTGACCTATCGACCAAATTTAAGCTCCAAAGTGAAGACGCTTTTAAATATCTCTCTGTCTCTAATTTTCTATCTAGGAAGGCCGGGGGCTCCTCAGGATTTAAGGAAATTGACTTGTTAAACCTATCTTCAAAGTAACTTTTACTACAAGTACCAGCATGCAGCACTCGCTGTACTCACGTGTTTCCCATTAGAGGGAGGAATAAAATCACATGCTGTAAAGTGCTTCCTTTGATTTTGCGTTCTTTCATAGTTGGCTGCGAACAAGGAGCGGATGAAGCCTGAAAACTGTTATCTGAGGCAAGGAGAAAGCCGTCCTGCGAGTACAATGATCTGATTATGAGTGCATCTTCGAACCGGAGTCCTTTGTTTCTAAAATATACATATATATATATATATATATTACCTACTGGCGGTCGCCAGTAGGTAGTTATAGTTAGGACCCTGTTTCCATAGGAAATCTGCAACATTCTATTTTGAATAACTTTGGCGCCGGTCGACGAATCCTCGCGAATTTCTCAAAATAGGTGGGGCGCTACGCTCCGCTCCTACCCTGAAAGTCTCGGAGGGATTCGTCAAGCGGGGGCTGAGATAAAAGGGGGGTCCCAAAACGCGTTTTTCCCATGCATTTTTCCATAGGACCTTTAGACAGGGCTACAGCCCGAAAGGCTGAACAGAATTACTAGAAATTTGGCAGAGAAGTAGTCCTCAGGTCAAGGAAGTGCCTTTTGTAGGTTTGGTGTAAATCTGTTCAGTAGATTCTGAGAAAATAGCCTTTAAATCAATATATATATCTGAGCCAGCTTACGGTACGCTTACCGTAAGCTTACCGTACGCGTACGGTGGCGTGCGCGAGCGCGATTCTGATTGGCTGTTACATCTAAGTAAACATTCGAATCGGTCGAAACCAGGAAGCGGCGGCCGCCATTTTCTCTCTCGCACTCTGAGGGGGGGGCTGTAAACAAAGGCAAAAAACATATAAAGGGGCTGTTTAGACAGCGCCCATGCACATAGCCATGTTAGTTGAGTCCTCAAAGATCCCCCAAGGCCAAAAACGGTAAATTTTTATTTTTTGAAAATTTAGCCGATTACGCTTACCGTACGCGTACGGTGCGCTTACGCTAAAAATTTTAATAGAAAAAAAAAAACACTCTCTGTGCATGGCATATTATTGTCATCACTTACAAATTAAATTTAACAGATTACCTATCACAAGGAAGCGCATAATATGTCCTCCATGTGCGCACGGTGCGTAACGTGGGCACGCGGTGCGCGTAGCGCACTGCGTGCCCACCTTGCGTATACGGCACTAACTGCGTAAAGTGGGCGCGCGGTGCGCAAAGCGCACCGCGTGCTCACTGTGCGCGCACGGTGCGCGAAGCGCACCGTGCGCGCACGGAACGAACTGCGTTAAGTGGGCGTGCACGCCACGAATGGCGTAAAGTAACTTAGCATTTAAAAAACCGTACAAATTCACTGAAAAAACCATAGGTTTCACACACGTTATAGTTAGGAATTAGCATTTAAAAAACCTTGCTAATTCAATGAAAAAAACATAGGTTTCACACATGTTATAGTTAGCTGGAAATTTTACTGATAAAAAACCAATGAAATTCCCCTGTTATAGTTACTGTAGGCAACTATAACTCACGCGACCGCAATCCTCTGCTGATGACATATGTGTCTTTATGAAAAAAAAATATTTGTAATATATGTATAGCTAAAATTTAATGGAAGAAGACATGGGCAAATAAGTGTCTAAATACAGTATTAGCATCAGCAGAGGATTACGGTCGCGTGAGTTATAGTTGCCTACAGTAACTATAACGGGGGAATTTCATTGGTTTTTTATCAGTAAAATTTCCAGCTAACTATAACATGTGTGAAACCTATGGTTTTTTCATTGAATATATATATATATATATATATAGATATATCAATTCCGCTTTTCCCTAGTGCATCGTCGCTCCGAAAACAGGAACACAAACACTTTACTCTGCTGTTGCCAGGATTTTATTTCATTTCATGTGTACAAACGGTGCTGCCTCAGACGCGTTTCGGACACTGGGCTGTGTCCTTGTTCACTTAACAAACGTGGAGGCTTAAACAAAATTTAAAGGCATAGTGTAGGCACAAATGCGTGACGTGCATCGTCATAGTCACAAACATAGAAACAGTACTAGTTATGCATTTTTTTCTTTCTTCTTTTTCTCGTCAGAAATGCATTGGTGCATTTACCGGTTCATAATTGTATACAATTAAACCATATCGATTCATACTATAAACAGAACCGATACATGCTCTTTTCACGATGTATCAATAATTTAGCCAAGGAGCACATAATCTAATGCGTCAAAATTCACAGTGCGTCAATATTATACAGGACACAAAGATTCGCAAATCTGATATATTAACAATTACTACTATTGTGCAAAGAAGCGCATGTGTGCAAACTGGCTAATGATGTGCAAAAAACAGCATAGAATGGAATAAAAACCGGTTCAAATACCTGCTGATGTACAGAAGGTGACAAATGCATAATTAAATACCACCATATTTTAGTGCAAATAGTGTCTCAAATGTTCGAATACAGTGCTAACAAAAGAATAATCTTCCAGGTACAAATACCCCTTATTTTTGTTGTTAGACCTTCTAAGTACAAGTATACAAAACCTACTGTATTCATAGCCCAAAGCGGGTATTTCAAATAACGACAACCTGTACCTATGTACTTATATAGTATAATACACAATTATAGTATGATATAATGGAGAAAAAATGAACATCAGTAAAAACAGAACAGTACTGTTCAAAGGGCAAAATGTGCCTGTAATTACAACAGTGCTAAAAAGTGCTTTCGTGCTCTAGCATACTTTCTTATGCTTGCCTTAAGTTACCTAATTGGGGGATATAGCAGCCATAATCATAATTTACATACAATAATTGTATCACTATATGGCCTAAAGTTGAAAAGGGGATAGGAAAAAAGAAGAAATCATTTTCCCTCGACATTTAATAATTGCTTCAATCTATATTTAATATGAAGGCTTGAACTCAAACCTATCTATATATGAGAGTGAAGCATAGATAATTTATCCAGATATTAACCTAGTTGAATAGACTATAAAAAAGAAAGTGAAAACACATAAAAAGAATAAGAATGGGAATGAGAAGAGTGCACAGAAGGGGTAAAAAACAGGAAAAAGGACAAAGAGCTCTATCATCTAAGGACCATCAGTACATTGCAAGACAATAGACAGCAAACCAATTCATATGAGAAAAACCCCCCAGCGGGTAGATACTCCCCGGGATCAACATACTCCGAAACATTAAATAGAATGGTATCTAAAATAAAGTTACGTGTACATTAAACAGAGTAAGTAGGTTTTTCCTCGGGACTCGATGTCTATATGGATGTGCTCATGTATATGACAACTGATCATAGGAAATTGTAAAGGTCTTCCCCTATGTTCAAACCGGCAGGGGGTTTGCTATCAAGATTTACTATGTAGCGTGACTCTAACTGACGTAATGTTTTCTCTGTTACCTCCCTTTTTGTTTGGTGCCACGGCATCAATAACAAAATACTGTAAACAGCTGAGGTTGTTATTATGTACAGTTTTAAAATGTCGAGCCACTGGATAGGATTGGTCAGAGTTCACTATAGCCCTGAGATGTTGCAGGATTCGCACATACACCTGTAGTTTGGTACTGCCCACGTAACAGAGATAGCAACTACATTTAAGTACGTAGATGGCAAATTCCGTTCTACATGTGTAGTGGGCCTTCAGAGCTATAGGAGTGTCAGAAAAAGGTGTTACATAAGTGGTGGTGTTAATGCCGAACTTACATGCTCGACATGAGCTACATCTAAAGAATCCCTATATATATATTGTTTTTTTTTTTTTTTTACCAACAACACAGTCCACAAACGAAGCACTTTACAGATGTTGCATGCGTCAAGGCTGGACTGGCCTTAAAATTATATTGGTCAACAAAAACAAAAGAGTAAGGCAGCACTCTCCTGGGGATTTCGGGATCTTATTTATTTACAAGCCAACTCACTCCACCTACGTGTTTCGACCATCAAGGTCTTGGATATATATAATAAAGCTTAATATCCATTCTATATAAGAAACACACTAGTAAGCTTTTACCATAAATAGTCAAGAAATAAATAAAACTACTCTCCTAACGGCTTCCCAAACAGTCAGCTAATAGAAACACTTTCCCAATTAAAAACAATATAAGCACCATACAACAAAACAGATCCTGAGCAGCAGTTTACTCTGTTGGATTGATAATCAACAAGAAGAAATATACACAGCAAAGAACCACTAAATATAACATAGTACATTTTAAAGCAAATGTCACCTAACAAAAACTAAAGAAAATATAACAAATAACTTAATCTATGGTACATATTTGTTTCTTCAAAATACCGGTGCATCCAATACAAACAGAGAAAAACCCAAAAGGAAAAGAAAATCAAGCCACCAACTTAAAATAATCTTAAGTACAAGAAAGACAACGCCAAAGTAAGTAGTGCAACCGAGGCATGAAACTAGCATTGAAAGTAAAAATAACCCATAGACAGAATTCAAAAAGAAATTAAATAAAAAAGTCAAAAATAAATATTAAATTAAACCAGCACAGCTAACATACCTCTTTCTCTCAACAGACTGCTACAGTACCCAGCCCTACAAAAACACAAATCTACAAATGAACCAAAGTAAATATCTCATCCATAAAGTAAGTAAAATATTCAGCTATAATGTAAAAATGTTAAAATAATTATTTTAACAAGTATTGTTTTAAAAAAAATATTTAATATGTTTTATACTCTTAACCCCACATATAAAATATTAGAAAACAACAAAATGAATCAAACCCTAAAAAGGGAAACTGTGATAAAGTTATAGAGGATACACTTATAGTAAGGAGACTGCCACAAGAGAGAAAACATGTGTGATGAGCACCAAATATTTTTGTAATGCATTCTATGGCAGGGCTACCATTGAAAGTGAGAGAGTAGTAAGTGTTTGGTAACATAAACTACTCCCTAATATTACGGAAATATAAGTAAGAAATATTCTACAGGCCTGAAAGAAACAACACACTGTTATTACATGACAACCACAATAATGATAAAAGAACTATCATTTATGGTACTAGCAGCAATTTACTAATTTTAACACAATCTAACACAAGGATGATAGTGTGCCCTCCACCATTAAGGCAAATATGCATAATACATGGTCAATTCCAAAACACAAACATCTCATTAGTGTATTTACTGTTACCTAACAAACAAAGTGCAACATACAATGAAATGCTGACACATATAAAATAACAAACTAACAAGTATAGCCTTCAAAATATTGTCATAGATTTTGAAAAAGCAATGATTTATTTGATACTGATAACCTACTCACACACTGTTCAAGGGTCCTACTGTAATTGTAACCAGATAATATAGAGCAACCTCCACATATCCACCCCAAGTATAGAATACCCATTTAACCAAGAATGTGGATGCAAAATAATAAAATCATTAGATCTAGCATACCTCGCTTTAATAGAAGTCACTAAATATTATGACATGCTAAGTGAATCCGAAAAGCATGAAACAAAAGTAGCCACACTAATTGAATATTTTGAAGATACTTGGGTAGGTCACCTGCACAGATCACCTTACTAACCCACATATCACATTCCATGTTCAGCACAACGTTCCAAGAAGCAAAATCAAATAAAACAGTGGAAGGGAGCACAATTCCTTCTGAGTAACACTGAAAAATACTTAGAAGAAGGCTGCCTACACACTTCCAATTCCTAGAAATACTTTAAAAAGAGAAAAAAATTGAACCATCCGTACCCTAAATCAAGGCAACAATATCTAAACAAACTAAAGGAATGCATCAATTCTTAGCAGGCTAAGTGAGACTATTCAATTACAAACAACACCTACTATATCTAGTGTTAATATTTTTTTCTAGATAATTGAAGTAACACTTTTAAATATCAATCTGAAACAAAATATTAAAAACACAAATATTGGGAATGATAATTAAAAAGTACAATATTAACTGTTTAAGAATAAACGATTAAGCAAATCAAAACAGCCACAGTAATTGTAATTCCCAAGCACTATTCCAACATCTACACAAATAACCAAATAAGTTAAAATAACTAAACATATATGAATAAATTGTAAAACTACAATTAAATGCATGTACACTATCGCTATACAACATGGAACATGTTAAAGAATTTGTACCACATTTTTTTGTGGTTGTTAAAATAACTTACAGAAAATGTGTGTGTATAACAAAAAATGTAAACTGTTATACTTAAGAAAAATTATATAAACAAAATAACAAACCGTTCATTCTATACATATTATAATTATTACGCTACAAAGTAAGCAGTACAAAGAATTGCTAACACTTTAAAAAGATCACATTTACTATTCCCACTACAAAATAACCACATAGGAAAAACTCTTGGAATTTGAGAGGGTCAGATTTCCTATTCCTGCTCCATACTTAACCATTTCAGGTAAGGGGAAGTGTTTGACTTGTGGGGTAGATCTACTATTCCCACTCTAAACTTAACAACATTCTGGAACATGTCTGACTTGAGATAATCAAATTGACTATTTTCAGTTCAAACATAATTACATTTAAGAAGGTGTTGGACTGTGGGGTGATCAAATGTACTATGCCCACTCCAAACTAAACAACACTAGGGAAAGTGTAGCATTTTGGGGGAGGGGTTCCCATGCCAAACTTAGCTGCATTTTGAAAAGTGTTAGACTTTAGGGTGTCGTGTAATTCCTAGGACCCCTTAGGACCAGCGCATTTTGGATGACCTAAACTGAGGGCTTGGTGTGCAGACACACTTTGGACACCCCCACAAGATGAGTCAGCTGTTAGACCAGCTACCTCTACAGTTCCACTACCACCCCCCTGTATTTTACAGCAGTGTAGGTAGTTTCTGGCAACCACTGAACATGACAACCCTGATTCATCAGGTATCATGGAACACAATATGGTATCATTCACTCAGTCACTCGTGTTTACTTTCCTCAGAATACACATAGAATGACGATTGAAACAGATTCAATAAATATTTATTGATCAAGCGTCAGTATAGTATGAAACATATTCGCTGCAACAATCAAAAGACAGGAGCAGACAAATGTGATCACTAGCACCAATATCGTAAATAGTAGATACATTTCTCCCATAGTGCTAATAAGATGAATAAAAGCAGAGTATGTAAAACAAAAGCATTGGTGTACTCCTACGATGCGTACTCTACTTAAATGTACCTAACCTAGATATGTAGGTGAATGTAAATGCTAGGATATATCCTAATGGAGCCAAGAATCCTCCGGGGGAAGTGCTAACCCCTCACCTGATGGTTCTCATTGAAGGACCCCGTCCCTGCATCGAAGATGGCGCCCCCCAAGGGATGTCAGGTCTCTGCCTGTGGAAGGATCAGTCTGTAGAGTCTTGGTCCAGCCTGGAAGGAATTCTCCTCTGTTTTGTAATGGGGAATTAGGGTCTTTTATACTAAAATGGTCACTCCAGGGTTTCTTCTAGAATCAATATGTTTTGAAAACATTCACTAATCCTTTGCTAATCTTTTCTAAACAAAAACGATCATGCATAGCTGGCTGCTGGCCATGGATGAAAAAATGTGGTGACCCTTATACATAATAAATCTGCTGTGCCTGAGGACATGTTTATGTACGTCAGGTACAGGGATTTAGATAGGGTACCGAGAGCCTGGTGTCGAATAGACAGAAGTAAGCTACTAGGTAAAAGGTCACCTGTGTAGGAGCGTTATGTTATGTGGATGGGACTTGAAACCTAAGTGCTTTGAGGAGAGCATTGAACACTGTGGAGTCAGCTTTGTTTGTTATTCCCAGATCAAACCTGACCACATTCAGGAAAGTGCTGTACTTTGAGGCAGTCAGATTTACAATTCTTCTCCAAATGTAACAACCTTGGTGAAAATGCTGGATTCTTTTAAACTTTTCTTTCCCCATTCTAAAGATATCCACATCTGGGAAGTTGTAGGAATATGAGGTGAAGGGGCATCAGAATTTCTATTCCCACTCCAATGTTAGTTACATTGTGGAAAGTAGTAAACTTTGGCGGAGGTGTCGGATTAACTATTCCACTCCAACTTACTCACATTAGGGTAAAAGTTGGACATTGGGGATGTCAGATTTACTATTGCCACTTCAAATGTAACCACATTGGAAAAAGTGTTAGAATATTGGAGGGTCAGATTTACTATTCCCCTTCCAAATTGAACCACATTTTGGAAAGTGTTGTACATTGAAATGGTTAAGGGGAAATTGACAATTGCCACTTGAAATGCAACTGAATTTAAGACAGTGTTGGAATTATGGGGGGATCAGATTTACTATTCCCCCTCCAAACTTAATAACATTGGGGAAATGTGTTAGATTGCAGGTCCCCAAATTAATTATCCTGCACCAAACCTCAGCTTTTTGGAGAATGTGGTGGACTCTGGGGGGAGGGATTTACTATTCCCATTGTAAACCTAAGAACTTTGGGAAAAGTGTTGAACTTTAGAGGGTCAGACTTGTTATTCCCACTCCACACTTCACCACAATAGTGAACGTGTTGGACTCTGGGGGATCAAAAGCTATTTTTACTCCAAACTTTACTGTATTGATGAAAGTGGTAGACTTTGACAGGAGCAGATTCACTATTCATACCCCAGCGTCTACCACAGTGGGAAAAGTGTTGGACTTTGAGGTGCTCCTATTTACTGTTCCTATTCTAAAGCAAACCACATTGGAATAAATCTTGGACTTTTGAAGGGATGAAAATTAGTTTTCCTACTGCAAACATAACCACGTTGGGGAAAGTATTGGATTCAAGATGGGTAGATTTACTATTCCCACTCCACACTTTACCACACTGGAGAAAGTGATGGACTTTGGGGGGGGGGGTTGCCTTTGCTATTCCCACTATAAAAAAATATAACCACTTTTGGGCAAGGGGAGTACCTTGAAAGGAGGAAATGTACTCTTTCCATTGTAAACACTATTAAATTGTTGAAATATGTAAATTTGGTAGGCTGCATTAGAAAATGATCTCAAAAGCAATAAAATAAATTAGAAATAAGACGTATTATTCTAAAACAGGAACATTAACCCTTTCGGTGCTCATGACTGAATGTTTCCGTCATGAGCACCAGTGCAGGAACAGGGACACTCAATCCCTCAGCTGCAGACAGCAGAGAGATTTCCTTTCTTTTATTGGCCTCAGGAGGTTGGAGAAGAGCTTCCCCACCCTTCCGAGGCCATTTTGCATTTTCATAGCAAGGACGATCACGTGCACATCGCACTGACCACATTGCATTGTTTCGGTGCTCGTGGGGCTATCTCAGCCCCCAAGCACCAAAACACTTGAGAGAGGTATCATTGGAAAGGGGAGATTCTCCCCTTTCCAATGGTACCCTTACCTGGTTGATCGATCCCCAAGCAGAAATACACCCACGAGCCACCAGGAAGGGGGAGCAGCCCCTTGGGCAAGGGCCTTTGCTCCCCCATATAATTTGGGTACAGACAGTCTTCCTGACCCCTGGGGGACAGAAAGCACCCGTAGACACCAGAGATTCTTTTTTGATAGGCCAGAGGTGGGGGCTGCCCAGAATGGGCATGCAAATGCCCCCACCCTACCCACCAAAGAGAACAAAATACTTCCTGCCCCCCAATGGGGGACAGGAAGCCCACTAAGAACCAGGGATTTTTTTTATATGTATGCAGGGGTGGGGGCTGCCAAGATTGGGCATGTCAATGCCCCACCCTAAAAAAATGCTACAGTCTTTCTGCCCCCCCGGGAGGCAGATGGGGCAGTAGCCCTCAATCTGCCCCTGGGGGGCCAGAAAGCATCCTTGATGTCAGGGAGTTTTTTCTCTAGGCCAGGGGTGGGGGCTGCCCAGAATGCAAATTACCTCACCCTAATACCCCAAAGAAAACAAAATACTTTCCCCCTCCCCAAGAGGCTATATCCCCTGATCTGCACCCCTGGGGGCAGAAAGCCCACCCAACACCCCAAGAGGCAGATGGGGCAATAGTCCCTTATTGGCTTCTTCGGGGGCAGAAAGCCCACTAGGCACCAGGGATACTTTTTTCAAAATTCAGGGGTGGTGGCGGCCCAGAATGGGTATGCCAATGCCCCCACCCCCTCAAAAAAGATGCCACAGTCTTTCTGCCCCCCAGGAGGCAGCTGGGGCAGTAGCCCTATCTGCCCCCGAGATGCCAGTGAGCCCACTAGGCACCAGGGATTATGCTGGCAATTTTATACGTAGGGTTGGTGGCAGAAATCCCACTAGGTACTGACTTTTTTTAGCTGTGGATTTTGGGTCCTAGTGCAGCTGGCACCTGGGGAAACATAGCAAACCTGTCTATTTTTGTAACTACATACCTAGGGGATCCCAGGATGGGGTGACTTGTGTTGCTCTCGCCAGGTTCTGTTACCAAGAATCCCTTGCAGTATTTTGGCTAATTTCTGGGTCCCCTCCAGGGGAATCAACAAACCCTGAGTACCTTGAAAATCCCCATGATGTTGGAAGAAATGAACTCAAATTTGGCATGGGTACCTTATGTGGTGAAATAATTATAGGGACCTAAGCGGGAATGACCCCAAATAGCCAAACAAATGCTCAGCACAGGGTGGGGAAAGGCCTAGCAGTGAAGGGGCTAAGAAACTATACATAAGAATTTAAAGAAAAAATTTAAATAACGCAAACAAAATAATTAACAGTAAAAATAAAAAATGTAATTAATATTTACCTATATTTAAATTCATTGCAAAAGATTATAATTCAAATAAAAATGATTGCAACAAAACCATTAATTGATGCCAGAAATGTACATAAACCAGTAAACTTATATATATTTACAACATTTTAGAAAAATCATAATTTTAATTTAGGGAACAATTAAGAATTAATTTTAACAAATGAAAAATGTATAAATCAAAATTTAATCTTTAAAATATATTTATAATGTTTATTAAAATAACTAATTTTAATGAATGCCAGCAATATATAAACAATTATCCACTGGATAAATTAATAAAAACATTAAACACAATTAAAAAATGTATATTGTTCTCACTGAAAAGGAACATAAATTATATTTTAATAATTACAAAAATTAAAAAATACATTTTTATCTCATAATATATATATATGTTTTTTTACTTTTCATAAATGTATTATTCAACTGATTTAATTATAAACCCAACATCTTAATTCTAAATTATGCTCCAAAAATGAACATATATTAAAAAAAATAACAAAAAATATATTTTAACAATAAAAATATAATGCAAATACACATAAACAGTGATATACAATGCAACAGTATTAAACGAAAAGATATTTTTAAGTGATATTAAAAAATAGTAAATATTTTTTTTATCAGATGTGATATTCTATCTCCCAATGTTCCTCGCATCACAATATTTACAATGCAATAGTCGTATCTCACTATATTTTGGCGGCAATATTATGTCGGATCAATCACCAATTGGTTTTGTGAATTACCAAACATAGCAAATGGTCATCACAAACAGAGGTGTAAATATATTCTTACAAGTATTGCCCAAGAATTATCAGGATACAAATTTATTTTTCAAGACCGACAACTACTAGGCCCTTTAGAAACTTTCTGTGCACAAGTGGAATCATATTCAGTGCATTGCGGAGATTTCAGAATTTCATCATTTTGTACTACCCCACAACACATTCCTTAGTTAGTTGACTAGACAGCCAGAATCAGTCATATTTATTTTGTCCCAGCTCAAACTATTTGTTATGATCATAATCAGTAAAGCAGATCTTGATCCTGGTTTACCTCGGGGTGGCTGTTCTCCACCTCTATGGCTAATGAGATTAATAAGTTTAGGAACGATGTCTCTACATACAACCAGACAGTCCTTCAGTCATGATTTAGTGCATTTATGCATTGATTGTGCGAGCTATGACCTTAAATCTATTTGTTCTCAGCCAGGGAAGATCACTGGTGATTAGATGTATGTGATAAAGAAGTTATGTTGGAAAAAGTTTGAAATGGAGTTTTGAAATGAAAGATTTTAGTTATTTAAATAAAACACATCTGCCACTACACACAATATGTTTCAAGTAAATAAGGATATTTCAAGGTTGTCTTAACTGCACATAACCATCCTACTCACACAATTACACAGACAAAGGACAATCATTATGGAGATGCAAAAGTACACCGCTGTTAAAACAAAGTTTTATAGTAACAGTCCTCTATGGCAGGCTGGGTCCGGAGAAATAGGGGATAAGTATACTATGTACTGGTTGTGTGTAATTTGAGATTTGTGAGTACAATTAAGTTAGTATGCCGCAAATAGCATATGGTTCCTAGAGTAGGTAAGTCTATTGGGACATTGTGTGGATTTATGTACCTACATTTGCTGGGTGTCAATGCCCACATGTGGTTTGTGCAGGAGTGTGGGGTGAAGGGCCAAACCTTGCATTGGATATTGTATGCATTCATTGTTTAGATTTCTAAGTCCACTGTCCAAGTGTGTCAATCGACAAAACTCAAGGAGATGTATGCTGCATATGTATTGGATGTGTACAAAGTGAATCTTCTTGTTAATAGACTTGGAGACGTTGTGACTCTACATACATGATAGTTACTTTAGCCACACATGTACACAGAGCAATGTGTAAACTGCAAAATGTGACTTAGTAGATATGGGTCAATTGCTGTTACTTCAGTGGATCTTGTTAAGTACTTCCTATGACAAATTTGCCACATGGAGATGACACTTTGTGCCAATAGCCATTAGTCCCATTTGAGACTGATTCTAAATGTCCTGTCCACATGGATAGTGTGAGGTCAGTATAAATCAGACTGTGTCCTGGCCCTGTTGTCATCAAGGACTCCCTTTAAATTAGAGATCCATTGTATGCAGGGTGGCTATGCACTGTGGCTCCTGTGTAGTGGAATTTAGATAGTTGTATTACCATTCACAATAGTTGCCTATTTCATGTGTGCGTCCATAACAATGCTTAGCAAGTTAGACTGGGTTTCTGTACTTACTAATTCACTACTGATGTATGTGCTAGTTGCATGAGGAGCTGGCTTATGGTACGGGAATAGGTGTCACAGGAGTTAAAAGCTAGTTATAATATGGTGTGATTGTTGAGTTGGGCACTACATTGTGGACTAATGTACTACACCATTTCATGATGGCATTAAATATGCTACAGGACACTTTCATGTTACTGCACCTTTGCTTTGTTGTTCAATTCAATTCAATTCAAATAGACTTTATTCGGATTTCAAAAACCATCCATAAAAGCACAAAACAAAATTTTTAAAATACACATATGATACTACAATTTTGGGCCACAGCTTGTTACATAATATAATTTATAAAAGCAACAATGAAAACTCAAATGACCTTCTTGCTATACTGTGCATAAAACCATCATACATACAGTATATAGCGGTATGCAAAAAGGATAACTATAAATATTATGAAAACAAGACAAATACAATACATTAGGTTGTGCAAATCATGCTTTAAAGTGCAGAATGCATGTCTCGACAGAATTAATCGATTTTCAGAGACCTGCGTGAGCGTACGATGGCGTTAAGAAAATTACTGACTCTAAAAATTAATTCATCTGATCCCAACATTAAAAAGTGTCTATAAGCATAGTTGTGGTCAGTCAAGTCATATTTCCTACAATAGGGGATTAGGTAATGCCTTGTAAATTTCATATAGAAACCACAGCCAAAAATGAAATGAAGCATACTCTGGGTTCCACCATGGTCACAAGGGCAGTTTAATTTTTCCAAATTTTTAATGTAACCCAGTGGAAAGCAGATGAGATTTACAATACTCCTGTCCCTGAATCTAAATAGTAAGGTCCTATTCCACCTGCCCAATTTTTTACATAGATAGGACTGAGGTGACATCGGGAATTCGGTATATAGTTCCTGGATTAGTGAGTAGTTAATTGTGGATTGTTTCACGGAGTCTACTCTTTCCCTCTCTTTATGAAAATGCTGATAGAGTGCCCTTCTCACCAGGCTTTTGTGGGAGCCATCGATCTGGTCGGGGTGTGTAAAGAGATGACCATAGTTGACACTCACGAGGCTCTTTTCTATCGCATTTATCCATGGGATTAAACCGACGTTCTCACTTTTCAAACAATCTATAATGATCTCACGGGACAGGGAAGCTGCCGGGTTTTTCCAGACCCTTAACCAAAACAGTGCGGGTCTAGCTCTTATAAAATCCTCAACATAGTGCAGTTTTAATTCATTATGACACACAATGGTCGGTGCACTAATAACTCCCACCAAGATTTTCCGACAAAATCTATTCACTTCTCTCTGTAGTTCGGAGCAGTTCGAGAACCCCCAGACTTCTGCACCGTATGTTCCAGTTGGAAGACATTGGGTGCGGTAGATTTGTAATAAGCTGGAAACCACATCCGCCTGACGTGGTTGACGGAGAGAGGTAACAGAGTTAATCGATTTGGAGAGTTTATTTCTCCCCATTGCAACATGAGGTTGCCACGAGCCGCTATTAGAAAATAGCAGACCCAAATATGGGAAAGTGCAAGTGCTTTTTAAGATGTTTTGACCTATCGCAATCTTTGAGATTTTATAATTTTTAGGGCCGCAAGTCATTATAAAGGATTTGCTAAAATTAGTGCACAAGCCTAGGTCAGACATATAATCAACAAATCCCGATATTAAAGTACGCAGGGCATTCGGGGTGCGGCCCATGAGTACCGCATCATCCGCGTAGAGTAACGCCGGGATAGGTTTCTTATTAATAATAGGGACGTCCTTTGTCAAGTTACATAAAGAATGAGTTAATTCGTTGATGTATAGTATAAAAAGCAAGGGGGCCAGGACGCAGCCCTGTCTCACCCCCTTGCCTATTAAAATCTCATTTGAAACCTCGCCTTCGTTATTTATTCGAACGCGGGCTTTCAAATTGCGATGGAGGTTGGCCAAAAAATGGACTAAGGGTTCATCTAGACCATAGTTTAAAAGAATGGACCATAAGCGAGAGCGGTTAACAAAATCAAATGCTGAGCTTAAGTCCATAAAGCCGAAATACAGAGGAGATTGTTTGGCTCTCGTGTATTTGGCCATTATAAGGTTAAGGTTCAAACATTGTTCCACCGTGCCAAGCTTGCTCCTAAAGCCTAGCTGGCAACGGTGGATAATAGAGTTTTCATCTGCCCAGGTGCTAATTTTATCAAATAGAACCCTACCAAGGACCTTCAGGGTGTTATCGATCAAAGATATTGGTCGATAACACCCCGGGTCCAACCTATTTCCCTTTTTAAAAATGGGTACGATAGTACTACTAGACCATGTCGAGGGGATGCATTTCTTGCTCAAATTGTTAAAAAGGTTACAGAGTAAGGGGGCCCAAAAGCTTGTATTCGACTTTATCTGGTCGATGGACAAGCCATCCGGGCCGGGTGCCTTATTGCCAGCACTATTGGCAATGGCTTCCTCCACCTCATCTAATGTTATGGCTATGGTACTGTCGGGGAAATTATCCTCAGTGGGATCTCCAACTGCAGCATAAAGCTTTGAGAAGTGGGTGACCCATGAGTCTCCTGTGATATTGCAATTTATCGGGGTGATGTTACTTCCCAGGGCTCTCAAGTTCTTTACGTCTCTCCAAAACCCAGTTGAATCTTTTAGGGCAGCCGATTTGGTGAGATTGTCCCAATGGCTTATTAAAAGCTCCTCAGTTCTAACTTTTAATGCATGTTTATATTTGGAGCGTAGTGAACTGACAAGGGACACATCTCGGGGTTTGGCTTCCAAGGCCTTTCTAAGTTCTCTATTAGCCCTCGAACAATTGGTATCAAACCATCTTTGATTATTTGCATTATGTTCTTTTGATGGTCTGGAGATTGCCCTTTTTATAATTATGCATAGATCACAGAAAGACTTAGTTATATCGGGGCCACCAGGTGTTAAGCAGTTAGAAATCAGCAAAGGATTATTCCTAATCACATTAGATAGGATCTCTCGGTTGTCGATCCCTCTCCAAACAATCCTAAGCCTGTCTGTAGATACGGTAATATTTTGGGCTCCTGTCTCATGTGGGCCTACAGGTTTTTTAATAGATTTAAGTCGGATTACTATGGGCAGATGATCACTATATGAACTGCTAACAACCTCGGACTTAAGTAGCACTTCACTAAGGAGGGAAGAGGTAAACATATAATCAATCGTGGTTGAACTACCACGGCCAATATAAGTAGGGGCCGGCTCCTTTCCCTCAGAGGTTCCACTATAGCCCATTACATCGTCTAGGTCCCTGCTATGTAATAAGTCCAATAATTCAGAACCTCGTCTACAAGGCGGAGATGTATAGTGGATATGGGCATTAAAATCTCCGCCAACACAAATGCCATCAAATTGGCCAAACTTTTCTCCATTCGCAACTTCATCAATAAAATTGAACAGTTCTAAAAAAGTGGGATTTGGGTGGTTAATAAAATCATTGTTATAAAAGTTTATAAGACAAATTTTTAACCTTGCAACATATTTCACAGCTATCAGGTGTTTACTGACCACATGTAGAGGTTCAATTTTCACGTCCTTAGAAATTTTTGCCCAGATAGATAGACCACCACTTGGTCGCCCCGAAGCAGAAGATGAAGCAATAAGATTATGACAGAAGAAACCCTCCAATAGTTGAGCGCATGTGCACCATGTTTCTTGCAACATTACCACATCAAAATTACTTATCCAGGTAACCCATTCTTTGATTTTCATCTTACCTGGAAGCCCAGCAATATTCCAGCTAATGACACTTAAAGTATCAGTCGGTGGAATAGTGGTGGAAGAAGGAAGGGCAATGGGAGGGTCGGGGCATACTACATGAGGTGGAACTAGCCTGTCTGGACAAGGCTTATGAGTACATATAGGGTTTGCCATTTCCAGAGGCGTTGTACTAATGACCTTGTCCGGTGTAATAGGAAATGTTAGTAGTGGTCAATCTAGGCTTCCTAAATCAGATAGGGCGGAAAATCTGTTGGATAAAGGAATGGTATTAGAGGCCGTTTGAAATATTCTATAAGGGGGCCTATAAAAGTAGCCCAGTGGGTGAAGAGTTATTGCAGTAGATGGACTGGCATGGGTGTTATGTGTATCTATAAAGAATCTTACAGAGCTCGGATGTCTAAAGTTAATCACTATGCAGTCCCCACTAATATTTTTATGTTGTGGGCCCACCCAACTTACCCGACGAGTTGATATGATCTCATTTGAGATATTCCATCTTGCCCCTTTGTGTTTAGTCAGCCAATCGATACATTTATTATGTAATTGTGACCATGACTCGCTTTGGCTTTCCTTAAGGGCTGGTACGCCTGCTAACACTAAAACATATGGGCAGGCTTCTGGGGGTAAGTGGAGTGGCGGCCCTAGATTATTAGTGGTTCTGTTTCTTACTAACGCACCTCTGCTTATGCTTGCACTGTCCGAAGTGTTGCCTATCCTATCTGTTAGGGTAGCTAATGGGGTGATAGTAGCCTTAGCATCCGAGCTCACAGTACTAGTCGTTGCTCTTCCTGCTACTCCAGAAGGGTCGTGATTTGGGCCCATGGTCGATACGGGTGGGGTATTGGCTGAAGTACTGCTAGATGAAACAATTTTGGCAGCAATTGGGCCTTTGATGTTACTATGGCCAAGATCAGCAGCAGCGGCCAAACCCCCCTCCCTCAGACCATTACATAATAATTCTAATTTATTCATGATTTTTTCGCCCCGAACGGCATCCAAACTAATAATGCCTTTCCTTTTGGTTTCCTCTTTTTTAACAAGGTTTTCAATTTTGTCCAGTCTCTTAAAATCAGTATTAAATTGTTTAGCTATTTGAATTTCAACTTGTTTAAAAATGGTATCAACAATAGTTTCTATCAGATTGCCATTAACTTTAGGTTGGATATTTCGGTCAATGAACTCAGTCTGAGTACTGACTGAATTGTCAGTGCTCTCATCATGTAACATAGAAGCCCCACAAGTGCCTTTATCCAGGACTGGAGACTCTGATCTACAGATAAAGGCAGTGGGTCTTCCGGTTCCTTCATCCGATGGTAAGAGTAGGGATGGTAAATCCTCAGTGGTACCAGATATCACTATTTCACAATCTTTCTCTTTGTCTTTGTTCCACATACTCTGTGGGGTAGGTTGATTTCTGCAATGACTTAATTGTTTCCTTTTATTTATGATACATTTCACTGGGCCTCTCTTACGTTTCTCCCTTGTTGTTTTGTTGGAGCGTGGTGTTTTATCTAGTTCGGGCTCCACTAATCGGTCAGTTGCAGGTACAGTCACCAGACTAGTTATGTCAATAATAGGGGTTGCAATGTCAACTTGAACTGATGGTTTAATGACCGTTACTGTAGGGGAGAGAGGGAGACCCAGATTAGGTAAAGCCTTAGGAGACTGGGAACATGGCGAGGTGGTGGTAGGAAATCCGAAGGACAATCTGCGTTCGGTGTCGGCAATCTCGTTGGTGACCATAGTAAGGGCGTTAGCCAACAATGTATCAATCGATGTGGGCAGCTCAGTAGGGACAACAGTGGTTACAGATGTGGTCTTCATCGTACGTTTCCCCATGTTTTAAATAATTACCTGTACAGCCTGAGGATGCAAGGGGGGTGGCCCAGCCCTGCCTCTGTCTGCCCCTGACGGCCACAGACGGCCCGCCCTCTGCCCAGGCTCAGCCCGGCGACACCCGCGCGCGTCCCGCGACGCGGAGGGAGCCTCTGCTTATGTAGCGCCTCCGGGCGCGAAACTGGCCGGAAGGAGGTCCTGGCGGCAGCAAAGGATGCCGGGAGCTGTAGTTCCCCCCCACTGCGGCCAGCGATGGAGGGTGGCGGCGAGGGGAACACACAGCGTCAGCGTCCCGTTACAGCCTGGTGGTCTAGTGGATCTCGCCTGGTAAGTCCCGCTGCTCTGTTGGTTTGCAAAATTGCTTTGTTGTCACTTCAATGTGGAGGGCACAGGTCTTCAAACTGGGGAGGTCCCCCTGGGGGGCATTAAGTGATAACAGTGGGGGCACCAGTCTCTGGGCAAGAGAAGCATCATGTTTTGTTTTAAGTGTTGTCAGCATGAGCGGTGGTAAGCCAGCCTTGCAATGGACCGTCAATTACAACTTTGGTTATTTATTTCCTGGCAGGGAGTATGTGTGAAAAGGGGTAACAGGGCCTAAATAATCCCAATCCTATTGTTTGGAATTGAATTATATTCTCTTTGGTGTCCTATGATACCACTAATGACATATTTAATGCTATCTGAAATGGTGTAGTCATTTTACACATGCAACTTTGGAGTTCCCTCATAGGTCTGATCATCATTTCATCTTGAGCATCACCATTTAGTTAAGGTCATTTTGTTTGACTCTTTGCGAGACAATGGAATGACAGCCATCTGCACCACCAGATGCCTCATTTAAACATACTTAGACATTGTCAATTTAGCTGAATAATTGTGCAAAACTTTAGGGGGGCCCAAGTATTTAGTTTAATTTTTCACAGGGGGGGTGCTGCATTGATTTGAAGCCCACTGATGTATGGGTAGGTGTGTCACTTACCGGTGACAACTTCGCAACAGTCCTGGTTTTGCTGGTCATCAAGTTAGTATAGAAGTCTTATGAAGTGCACATTTGGCTCCATAACTGCACAGAAAATGTGGAAGCGTGTTGTGATGACTTTTGATCTTATGAGCCTCCCCTTCCGCCAGCTCTGATGAGGTGGCTTGACCAACACAGACAATGCGTCAGAAATATGCATTGTAATACGGTGGGCGGTTCCAGGCCTGGACCGCACTCCGATTTTCTCAATTGGATCTTTCCAAAACCTTTGTGGTCGGAATTTCCAGTTGGATTCCGAAGAACCGCGTCAGTCAGTAAGCCATGTATTGTAGTGCATCATAATATTGAAGTCGGAACGACCGCTTCCGACGCGAGATTGATCGGTCAGACCGACCACATCAAACCCAGGGAGGCTTACCGACTGACATTGTCATAATCCCCTTAATAGGTGAAGGCACAAACTCCCAGCTGACAATTACCATCTCAGAGGAGAATGAACTTATGATGGTTTCATTCCAAAAATGTTTTGACAGTGGCAAAGCATATTTATGGGGAAAGATTCTATGTGATTGAGTACAATCCTTTTGCCACATGCTAAGGGGGAGCTCATAACCTCCTCTAAAAACATTAGGCTGCCCCAGACTTCCGTTCTGAGTTAGTACACATTTTATGAAGTTGTTCTTAACTGAAACTATTGTGAAAAAGCGAGAGATATGTTTTTTCATACTGTTAGTTTGAGGAACTTCATTAAATGTGTACCACCTGAAGAAAAAATTCATTTTAACATCTATGGTTATCCAAACGGAGGGCAAGTGCTCAAACTAATTAGGGGCCTAAATCAGAGGAATGCAGCTCCAACTATGCAGAGGTTCTTAAACTAGTGTTTGCACATGCACTCATTATTCTTGGCAAGGCCATTGTAGTCATACTATTGTTGCCATTGTGCATAGGTTCCACTCTGTCATAATGGAGTTTGGAAAAAGAGAGCAAGTACATCAAACAAAAATAGAAGAAAAACCTGATATGAGTCTTTTACCCAGTACCACACAGAAAACTAAAATAATCCTTGGCAAAAAGTTCAAACCAGCCCTAGATTTCAGGAGCAGCATCTACAAAAGGATCATGGCATTCGATCCTGCTCTGCTCTCTTCTCAAAGTCATGTTGGAAAATGCCAAAGGGGCAGAATGGCTTGCCCAGTATTATGGCCAATCTATGACGGATTAAATAGATTACACAGGGGTGGATCTTAGGTCCCTGATCCCTAAAGACCCCCTACTACCCCTTAACGGTACTCTTCCTTAATGCCTAAAATACTTATTAGCCCTTATTGCTATCCTGCCCTGACCTGAAAAACTCCTTACCACCCTTTAAAACTACACTCCTCTAACCTTAATACCTGCCACTACACCTTAACACTACCATTCCCTGAGCCCTACAAACCCCTAACTATCCATTAATGCTCTCCTTCTGTAAACCCCAACAACTATTACTACACCTTAATGGTACTCATCCTGGAACTCTACAACCCCTTACTGTCCTTTAATGCTACCCTTGCTTAAACCCTAAAAACACATTACAAAACCTTATTGGTACCAATCCCTGAACTCTAAAAACTCTTACTACAGGGTCCTATTTGTGATTGCCACCTCCCTGCCTGCATTTATTAAAAATCATTTTATCTGGAGATCGAGGGTGGAGTTACTTTGTGATATCAAGAAAAATACTTATTAGGCCCTTAAGTGGCATTGATCAACACAGAAAAGCTTACATCTTTAAAGAGTTAATACAACCTCTTGAAAGAGTTAATAGATCGTCTTTAAGGCATCAGTGAAAGGACTTTAAAGACTACATTATGCTGTTTAGGTCCTGTGGACATGTGCCAATTAGAGAGAAATGCAGACCACCCCACTACCAGAGCCATTTACAGAATGTCAGATGTTTTGCTGATATATTACAATTCTGTAATAGCATTACTGCAACCAGATATAATGACATTGTCACAAATTTGGAGATAACTGTGCAAGCATTGTTTCCGTATCTAATTCTGCAATTATTGGTGTGAAATTAGCACTGTTTAGGCACACAACACAGTACTTTTCTCCTAATACACATATAGAGTGAAATGTACTGAAAACTACTTTCCACACATTTTACTGGACCTTTACAGATTCCCACATATTCTAAATGACCACCAAAGTAGAATGTCCTTGAATGACAAAATGCACCAAATATTAGTGCAGGACTATTGTATATTTTTCTGAATAATGGCCTATCTAGGTAAGGCAAACTTCTCTTTGTCGGTGTGGCTTGACAGCACAGCTGTCTGGATCACATCTTTTTGAGCAAATCTCTCATATATGCATGCATAGAGTGAAATTTCACTTAATTACACCCTGAGTGGTATTACTCTTGACCCTCATGCTATCATATGGTGATGCATCATTCTAACTCCAAGGATGTGAATGTATTAGCATGCACTAGGGATTATTTCTAATCTGAAAAATAAACTCAACTGTGCTGTTTGTCACATTGAGTTATGTTTCTCTATTATGCATTCTACATAGAAAGGTAGGGCCCGATTCACAGAACTAACTTAAGACAAAATCCTAAACTTACTACCATTTTGGTATTCACAGAAGGCACTTAATCATTTTGGTATTCACAGAAGGCACTTACCCATTTTGGTATTCATAGAAGGCACTTACTCATCAATGAGTAAGTGCCTTCTGTGAATACCAAAATGAGTAAATGGTAGTAATTTTAGGATTTTGTATTAAGTTAGTTCTGTGAATCGGGCCCTAATATTTTTGGGTTACTTTTTCCCACAGTTGGCACAGCCAGCAGGACAAATATTAAGGTGATAAACAACATGTGTGTATGCAAACATCATTAACGAATATCTGTTTTTACATTTGTTGCTACATTAAAGCCAAGCCTATTGGTTGTAAGTGCTCCAATGCTAGAGCAATCAGTGAATTATCAATCTCTCTCTAAAGGGTAAATGACGCTAAATCAAGGCAAAACACTTATTTATACTGTGTCATCATTCTGTATTATCAGTGAGGTTCTCTCCCTTGTGAGCCAGCGAGAAAACATCAGGAAAAGAAGTCTAATCCCTCCATGCATACTTTTGGAAAGTCACCCCACAAAACACATAATTTAAAATACTGATTGGAAATACTTTGGATTAAATGGAGAGTTGTAAAGTACCCACAAAAACGTTTTCATGAACTATACTGTTTTATTTTTGATGAAGCTCTAAAGAATAGTGAAGTCTGGGGCAATATTGATTCCTTTGCACTTTTAAGCTATGTACGATGTTCGCAGCCTGACAAATACCACTGAAAGCGAACAGTTGCCAAACTCTACCCCCAACTGGCCATTCAGCAATACTACATTTCCAACAAGCAAAACCCCTAAAAACTTATTCAACTGATAAGATTAACTAATAAATACAACCACAATTTATTTATATTATTGGAACCTACTTTTTTTTCGCAATACACTGACGTCATTTCAATGAAAACATCAAACCATATCTTCTGGAAAATGAAGAGAATTGTCTGTTAAAAAAAAATGGTGGTTTCGAAAGAAAGAAGTCAAATGTGCACTGCAATCCATTTTTATTTGGCTCAAATTCTCCTACATATTGAACTGAATATGAAAGAACTGTTTTCAGAACCAACACAAAAGCAGCATACTTTATGACACACGGCTGAGGGTGTGCAGTAACTCTGCAAACCTTTGTTACCTTCTGTAAGGAGATTTACCAATGTCTTTGACATGGGTGGAAACTTTGCTGCAATAATGCATTTAAAAAATGTATAGGGGGTTGTGATAATCCATGCACTCGAACCACTAATTCCCTATGTGTTATTGATTAGACTACAAAGGGCTTATTTATGAAAGGCTGGTGCAGGTGTGGTGTTACTAATTTTGATGCAACGGCGGAACAAGCAGTACTCCATATCTACAAGATGACACATTTGTCAAAATGTGTCGTTTATTCAACTCCATGTGTTTCCCTTCAAAATCTAAAGTAAATTTAACACAGTGAGATTTATGGTTTTGTCAATGTGTGATGCCTGAAAAGCCTGAAGCCTGAAATACGTCAAACTTTCTGAACATCAGCAACCCAGGCATGGGAAATGATGCAAAGTATGTAGTAGAAAAAGACAAACCACACAAAACAATTTGGCAAGCTCCACTATGCCATGGAGGTGGTCATTCCACAACTGGCAATCATGAGGAGACCACCACCACCATGTAGGCAGTGAAGGAGAAGGTGAGCATGTGTCCTGGCAGCACATATCCCTCATTGTCCTCAGGGGGGATGAGGTCATCAAATTTTACAGACTCACAAGGGAGTCTATCATTCAACTGCTCCATAAGATGGGTTCAAGTCTCCAGCCGCCAATTGCCAAGCCCAATACCATCCCTCTACAGGTCAAACTGATAGCAGTGCTCCACATGACTCATCTGGTTCCTTCCAGATCAAAACAGCCAGAGGGTCAGGAATATCACAGCCATCATATTCTGCCTTCCTACCCACTGTCCTGGATGCCATTATCAGACTCACACCCCAGTACTCCATCTTCCGCAAGACCCAACCACAACAGCTGGACACCAAGCAAGGCTTCTATGCCATCACTGGATTTCCCTATGTGTCAGGTGCCATTGAATGCACACATGTCAAAACATCACACCTGTACAGGAACTGAAAGCACACCTACTCCACCAATGTCCAGGCCATCATGGACCATCTGGGGATGTTCACCAATATGCTGGCAAAATTCATTGGAAGTGCACATGATGCCTACATTTCCAGCACAGCATCATCAATGAGCACTTCTGAATTGGACAATATGGAAATGATCTACTTGTTGGTAAGACAATCTGGCGTATACAACAGACCAACTAACCTTTGGAAGTGTATAACATAATAGCTATCACTGTGTCCGCCAAAGGAGCTAGGGACCTTTGTATGAGAGGCGTGCCTCATACCTGCACCATGCATTGTGGTTCAGGTGTGATGCAAACCCCTAAGTCAGATATTTGAGGACATGCAAAGATACTTTGCCTGGCTATCAATGGTATTACAAAATCTAAAGTAATGCAATGCAGCACAAAATGCTGTGTTGCATTACTTTGTGCAACGGTGGTGTTCCAAGGACATTATGTGGGGTTTTCCATGCAACTCCCATGGTTTGTGATGCATGTCATAAATACCAAACCAGGTAAACCTGGGGATGCATAAAAAAATATGCTTCCCAGGTGACGACTAGCAAAGATAAATGTCTAAAATGATCCAAGTTACTTCTGCTTCCTATCTGTGCTGTATTCTGTGTTATACACAGATAGAGAAATATACCTCTAAGGATTGTTGCCCCTTCCAGCACTGAAGCAATCCTGCATGCAACGCAGGCACAATTGCAAGGCAGCCCATTGTGTGCCAGTGCTGGGTGAAAGGACAGGAATGTGCCGTATGGCCTAAATACTGTGCACTCCTGCCTTTTCCTAGTAACACAGTGCAGCACAGCATGGTGTCTTGCTACATTGCACTGTGCCACTTTGTCAAATATCTGTCTCCTAGTGTCATGTGGACAGAGTGGGAGAAACGTACTGCAATGTATAGACAATAATTTTCTATTCTGTCATTCCCTCAATAATCTTGCAATGGCAGTAGCAACGGAACATTTCTGTGTAGTAGACACAAATCATGTGGTACAGAAGACAAGTCATTATGAGTGCAAAGGGTACATAATAGATAAGTGTGAAATGACTGTCTCCTCAATGTCGTACCTAGCCTTGGTATCAGTTTAAGTTTCACAAAATCAATGTTGTGTGAACAAATCCTGTGTTCATAAGTAAGTGAGTCACACATGGCAGTATACTTGTATGTTGACCAATGCTTCAGGAGCAAAGTTGGAAGAAGAATAAGTTGCAAAGTTCATTTGTAGCATGCAATGTAGCCTCCATTTATGTGCAAATGTCAATATTGGGTAACAATGTGATACCAACAGTAAAAAACACACGTGTGTCAGTAATACTGACAGTCTAGGTACACATACACACGTAGGGCTCAAGCCAGACTGATAGAAATAGCCAATGTCATAGATCCCCAGTTATGTGATGCAAGATGACCACATTTCCTGCATTTGAATCTATCAATGTTAAACTCACAAAGTCAAACACAATGCTGTCAAACATGTCATTCATCAGTAATAAACATAGAATATCAACCATTACAAGGTATCTCAGTGTACTCAGGACACCAATCTCAAATATTCACTTGCCACATCAATGATGGCATAAAGAAGGCATAGAAGTACAGTATCCCCTACAAGTTAGAATCATACACAGACATATGAAAACCTAAAGTAGTGTCTCCAGGTCTGTAGTAGAAAGCTACTTGCAGCAATATAAGTGTGTCATAACCAAAGATGGCCCACATTGCCAGACCTTTGTGTCAATCTAAGTGCACCATGATAACTTATCTGACAAAAAGCATTAGCTGAAGGCCGACAACATGTTGTATAACATGTTGGAAATTCCCCACATGTATGCAGCAAATTCCCACGTTAAAGTAAGTGAGCAATTCAAAGGCTGTTTCATTGTCATGTAGACAAGCAACAGCATCAGAAGTTTCACAATGACTTATGTATTTGTGAGTGCCAAACATGGTGAGACTGTCACAGCCTACATAGAGATGAACATATGGCAGAAAATCAGATCTGTGCTTTGTCAATTTGCATATGTAGCGAGTTCACAGAAATTAAAGAGCTCAAGAGGATTTAAAAATACTTACCAGAGAAATATACGGCCTAAACATGAAAATCAGCATGTAGAAGTGTCCAATGTATTGGGGCATGGTCAACACTTGCAATGAGGACTAGAAGAGACATGTGTAAACCAATGATCAACTGTATATATACCACATAGGGCATGATTTCGATGTTAGGTGGAACTGCCCCCATCCAACACCGACTTGGTCCTGGGAACGATCAACACCGGGTCGGTGGTCCTGACGGTCTCATTAGGATACGACTGAACACTATTTGGTTGCATTCCTACATTTTACTTTGGGAGCATGAATTAGGGCTGTAATACATGCTCCCATAGTAAAATGGGAGGTGCTATTCATCTCTGCACCCTGTGGCAGGTGCCTCAAGGGGCCTGCCACGAGGTGTAGGGATCAACAGGGGGGCACCATGGGTGCCGACTCGACCTCCAACTGGAGGCCATGTACCAAAGGGGGCCCTGCTGGGGGACCCCAAACACAGTTTAGAACATGGTTTCCATGTCGGACAGGCCGGCATGGAAACCATGTCCTAAACTGTGCATTATAATCTCAAGGGCAGAAACGCCTGCCTTTGTGATTACTGGATGGATTCTGTCAGAAGCCAACCAGAATGACCTCCGATTTACTTTCCAACTGCCTATATCTTAATTAGGCGGTCGAAAATTAAACCGAGGAGCCCATTAAGATGGAGCTTGGAAGGCTCCGACCGTGGGTCGCAGCCCTCTGAGCCGCATCATAATCAGCCCCACATTGCTAAATACTGTAAGAAATATGTATGAGTTAATCAATACACATAACACACATGGACAGGACTGTATGTAACTATTTGCATATTCATTACCAGTTGTATTTTTTCTACTTTCAGCTGACGAAGGATATGGTCTGCAGCCATTGGTCATCGGTCCAGACAGAGCCAGAAAGACAGTACAACCAGACATATATCAAGACCAGGAATGTGGTAGAATGAACATTTGGAGCACTCAAGTCCAGATTCTAATGCCTGGACATGTCACGGTGTAGATTTCCAAACTCGCCCCTATGGTGTGCAAAATTATACTCATGTGTGCCTTTTTCCATAACATATTTGTGAGTACTAATGTTCTGTAGGACTTGGAGTCTGAAGAGACTGAACCAATCGAGGAGGAGCAGGAGGATGATGTGGGAGAGATCCACATATAATGACTGGCCAGCGGTGACACATTGGCATTGTGGCAAATTAATTTTAGTAAATTATCTGACCTGATGGACAAATTGTCTGAATTGTTTAGCATGACAATCAATGTTTGACCTCATCTCATTCCATGTGTTGCTTTATGTCACTGTCAATGTAAACATCAAGCCACTCACATCTTCTCAACTAGAAGTAGGCCTCAACATGTAACAGTCATGTTGTCAGAACGGTTGAGCAACATGGGGCCATGGTTCAAAATATTAAACACTCAACCCAGCAATGCAATGTTATGCAATGTACTGCATTAAAGGGACAGGCCAGGCTTTCCACAGGCTTGCATGAACACAGATTGATGCAGATACCATCAAAGATCATGAATGACAGTTGTCATGGACAAAGGACAAGTATCATGTGAAAATGTAAAAACATCATTTGTAAAGAAGGCATACATGCATCTGTGGCCATTTTCAAAACACTGCACATGGCCAGACTGTGCAGTGGAGAAGCAAGGATATGAACTAACCTCTGCATGGTAAGAGTAGTTTTCTCCTGCCTCATCTAGTGGTTGGTTGATATGTGTTATCCCTGCTCAACATCATGTTGAGAACCTCAATACAGATGAGATCACAATCTACTACAACTAGATGATAAAAACTGCCCTGGACCAATTAGCCCCCCTGAAACTAAAAAAGGTCAGAGACACTCCCTTAAGTTCCTTGTTAACAATGACCTCCACTCAGAATGAAGACAAATGAGAGATGGTGAGAGACTCTGGAGAGCTAACCCATCCACAATCCACCTCTACCAGTTCAGAAGAGAACACAGGAATTACAAAAAAAACATCCAAACAGAGAAAGCCACCTTCTTCCCCAGTGCACTAAAAAAATTTATCTAAAAACTGCCCCAAAGAGCTCTGTAACATCATCACAAAACAAACCTTAAAACCTACCAAAGGAAATTCCCTTGCCTCAAAACTATGCTGTGACAACTTGTCCAAATTCTCCAATGACAAAATCACAAAGATTGAGCTCTCCGTGGACTGTCCCCCACAGAGTCACACTGACAACTCCTCCCCCACAATGGAGATAAGCTTAACCCAAGATCAGTCCTCAACCCCCATGTTGGGTTTATTCTTTAAAATATACATGCAGGTATTTGGAAACATGACCTGATTTTACGTACGTGTTTGTGCAGGGCATGATCCAAACATTTTTACATCCGGCACAGATGATGTGTAAGGAGGAATGTAATGTTCTATCTCCAATGATGTCAACCTTCAAATGTGTGCTGCATTGTTCAGCACATGCAGACAGATTAACATCCCCCTGACAATTGCATTTGTTCAGGAATGTGGCGCTTTCAGGAAATACATTTATATCATCTTCCAAGGCATGCACCCTTGCACCATGTTGCAAGGTGGCATGATTTTCTTCTACACAACACTCTGTACACATGTGGCATGAATATTCTGATATGGTCCTGACAATGTTACATACAGTGTATACCTGTCCTTTTCCTTCCCAGCACTACTTTGCCCTGCCTAGGTCCAATGATTTTCCCTCTTTGTGTTATGATGCAAGGGGCCCTGAGATGAAGCTGCTCAGCAGTACACAAAACATTCACATGACTGAGGAATGCTTCAGGCACATGATGTGAGATATGTCTGAGCGTCAACATCGAGTCACCTCAGCCATGTAGGGTGACTAGCTGTATCTAATATTTTCAAACAATGTATACTTGTGTGTGTCCAACATGTTGAATATGCCAACTCATTGGGATGTCATAGTGCTGTTCATGAGTTTTAGACAGCATGTTTTTGCACTATTTATAATGCAATATTACAATGATTTTCTTTTAGGTGGACTAGCAACATACTCCACGGGGGAAGTTGAGACCTTCCGGGATCCCAAAGCTACCAGTAAGAGGTAATGGTTGTGGCTTTGTAAAATTTGTTTGTGATCCATGGTAGTTGTAACATTGTGAAATGTATGGGGATGTAGCAATCCCATTTAGCAAAATTACACTCAGGTTTCAAACACAACTGAACTTCTACACAGAATAATGTTAAATAGGCAAGGACATATGTCAATATGCATGTAGGGACAATGTATGAAGGGCCAAAGAAATCATGCATCCTTACCTGCTGTGGTGATATTTACTCACCTACTGTTTGTGTGCCTACGAAACATGTACCATCATCTGGCACTAAATCTGCAGATGTCCAAAGAAGCTACATTTGGCATCCTACACATGGCACAAAACATTCCAAGCAATGGTTTAACAAATGGGGCTGCAAAGTGGAATGAGCTAGGCTAGGCTAATCTGGACACAGTATGCTTGGCTATGTCCCTATTTGAGTATGACACTGGAGCTTATGAGGTGAAACGCATTACCCAGACAGAGTCACCAAGTGTAAACATTACGGTCTCATGTAATCTGAATTAGAGTAAGTGTGTGTCCAAATACCACATATATTTTTTAGATTTTGCATCATATTCTGCTTGTAGATGCATATGTTTAACCTCTCCTGCAACATGAGATCAGTGTGAAAGTCTATAGACGTGGTCAGACATTCAAGCTGATCAACACTTAAAATGGTTTGTGACTCACTCATACCTGTTTCTGTAGCTATGTTTGAATTAAAAAGACCTAATTGTTAAAAATGATATGAATGTGTCAGCAGGCTAGCCATCCCAAAGAAACTATCCTTCCTATGACAGATGCTGCAAATGTTATCGGGATAGTGCAACGTTTTTCCTATAATTAGTTTGTCATGACAGAGGACATATGGTATCTCAAGATGTGTAGCTGTAATGGTGTAAGGGTGTTAGCACATTATCAGTAGTATTTTAGTTTCATCATTTGCAACCCTTAACCTGAGGTATGGATGCTTTAATCCAACATCAGGGGTAGGTGGGCATCCCTCAGAGTAGTCCGAGTCTTAGATGGAGGCTGTAAGGGTGTAGGCCTGCAACTCTATGTAACCATGGTGTGCGACAAATCCTTACCAAACTGCCTGACTGTTGCACATCGTGAGTGTAGATGTCCAAATGACAGGGTGTGGATATAGGGCTCAACAAGTTGCGACAGCATGTCAGGAATCCCACCTCAGTGCCAACAGAATATTTTGGAGCACATTGGGCACATCACTAGTCTGCACATGGAATTGCTTAGAAATGCCAAACTTGTGGCTTTATAGTCCATAGGTCCAATTTCTGAAAGGTATTCATGCAATACAAGGCAGTTAGTCATTTTGCTGCAATTTGAAAAAATACACAATTAGGGATGCATTGTGCCGGCAGCATACAGCTCATCACACTGTTCACCAACTAGTGGGGTAACTTACTCTGGCCAGCACCAATCTTGTCACCCCTGAAGGTTTCCTGCATCATACACCACAAAGTACTTCGACAGATGAGAATTCAAGCATGCATGCACACACTCCTGACATGCATAATTCATAATGTGCAGGGAGGAAAGCAGTCTTTGGGAAATGTGTGTACATACATTTGAATATGTTAAGGTCATCATGGTATTGCTACAAACGTATGCCAGAAGCTACATTTTAGATTTCCTGGGATATGCTTGAGTTTACATTGGTCATGTGTACAACAGTTATGTCTTATGGGAGGTAGCTACCCATCCTGCATCTATGTTTTGAGTACCTGGCACTGAGTTAGTTTAGGCAGCATTGTGTGTTGCCTTGTGTTTTTCCAGATGAGTGATGCAATGCAGAGGCACACTACCTTGACTTGCTTAACTTAACTCTTTTCGCATATGTTAATGAACAAATGACAAACCCAGTTGCATGATGCAATACTGACACCAAAGTGTCCATATCTGGACCATGTGTCCTATTCCATATGAGCACATTTCCAGGCTTGTGACTTAGTGTCAGGAACAATGTGGTTATAAATAAATTTGTGATTACATTTACAAATCCTATACCTACACTGGTGGCACTAGAGTCAGTTTGATTATGAAATGTATTTGTACATAAGGAATGTTGGTTGTATCTATTTCTCAATATTTGTAGTGGTGTTGTGCCGGCATGCCACATGTAATAGTATGGCAATGTGAGCCTTTTTATTGCAGACATCGTGTACATTTTCAATTTGAGCTGATACATTTTTCCTTTACCTCCCTAAATAACATGACATATGAAGAGTACAAACAGCACCATATCCGTTTGGAGGGCTACGGCCACATCCAGCATGCAGCCAAGGCCTACAAGAAGATGGGGGTGCTATATCAACAAGGCAAGGCTGCAGGAACCTGGAATGCAGGAAGGTAGGCATACCGAGGACAGTCTAAAAACATCAAATAACAGGAGGGTGCCCAACAGCAGACAGATGTTGCTCAGGACATTCCAGGCCCATCTACAGCCCATCAAGTGCCAGCCACAAAGTCCATACTCCCAACCCTTGGCACAGGATCATTATTTAAGATGCAGACCCTGAAAGACCTGCAAATACTTAAAATCCAGATGTATGGCATTGAGGATGAGCTGGAAAGCCTCCGCGCCATCATGCTCACATTCCAATAGGCCATTGATTGCATCAGTGCACAAATTTGACTCTCCCCCAAACAATTCTCTTTCCTTATTCTTTTTCATGTTGTTTTTATAGTTTTAGTAATTTAGGCACAGTGTTAGGTAGGATTTAGTTTAGGTAAAGTGTAGGTTAGTGTGAAAAAGTCACTCTTCGTCCTGATCACCCCCATTGATTGACTGAAACTGGTGGTTACTGACTCTGATTAGGCTCTGGGTTCTGTTAATCGGGTCCAGGGCCAGTGCTCTTTTCAAAAAGTATATATTAATTATGTGCAATTACAATTGGCATGACACACTACCTATAAGCCACTAGTATATCGTAAGGCATGAAGGTTTAGATTTAATGCACTTAAGTCTGCACTACTGTGGTGCCTGCTGTCATTTTAAAAGCCAGCCCTGCCTTGCGGGCTGCTTTTAAAAGTAAATTCAACTTTGGACTTTAAGGTATTTCCAAAATCTCAAACAACCTTTTTGACACATACAAGTCACGCCTAAGGGTTCCCCTAGGTTTCCTAGGACTAGGGTGCCTTGCAACTATAAGAAGGGACATTATAAGAGATTTTTTATATACCCTGGTGAGGGGAAAATTGCCAATTTCGGTTTACCCATGGAACCTCAATGGCTCCATAGGCTACAGGGGATGCTTTAATAAGTATAACTATTGAAAGAAAAGAGCTCAAACTATAGTTCAAAGTATCAAAATGATAGAATAAATAAAACAACTTGTCACAGTGGGATTTATTATACCTATCACACAAAAGAAGTTAAAGAAATTGCTTTTCTGATAAGCCGAAATCCAGCCTTCTAGCAGCCCTTCTCTGATTGGTCAGCCTTTGGCATGCTGAATCAAGCTTTCCTAATGAGGTGTAAAGTGGCCTGACCAGAGACAAAGGACATCCTGTGGGAGTAGAACTGCAGCTGCAGAGCAAAAAGTAGGATGGGGTAGAGCAGTCAAACTGGTCTTCAAAGACGGAATGACAATTTAGGGCTGCACAGGCTCACTCCCACATCCTGCAACCACCAGTCAGAAAGTAGCCCATGGAATTAGATTAGCAGAGGGACCGTAAAGGGAGTGGTATTGAATCTTGGCCATACCAGTGGGATGGCTTAGCCAGATCTTAACATTCATGAGAGGGTTTCTCTATTTTGGATTTCAGAAGAATAGTGCTTTTTTGGTCAAGAATATGCCACTCTTTGAAGGAAGTGGTCATACCTGAGAATAGAATCCTGCACACCATTAGTCAGGGGTGCCCACTTGCTAGTCACCCAGGAACTGTGAATAAATATGACAGCGTTGCCTAGAAACTCAGATCCCTGCCTGAAACAGCAAAGAGAAGAAGAACTGCTCTACTGAAATCCTGATCTGCACCCAAAGGATTGCACTCTGAAGGACTGCACCTGCTGCACAATCTGGCACTACACCCATAAGGACTTTGCTTGCCTTCACAAGGATTAAGGAGTGGATTTATTAAAAGCATCAGGTTGACAGAGCTCCATCTGCATCATCTCCACCAAGAAGGATTCATCTGGAGTGCATCCAGTGGACTTTTTGGTATTTGGTCAGATACATTGTGGGAAATGTAGTCCCAACATCCCAAAGACCATCCCAGAGCTTCTAGATCCTTGGATTGGTATTTTGGACACATTGAACCCACAAAAGGAACTTCAGTAAGAAGTTTTCGAACTTTGGAGCAACTTTTGTAAAAAGCTCCATAAGTTGACCAACCTATTGTTGAGTTTCAAGCTACCAATGTCGAACCACAACCCGGCCTGTATTTCAGGTTCATCTCACTGAAAGGTTTGGAGCTGTAGCTGTCAACGAGACGTCCGGGAGTTGACCAGGGCCTCACGCTCCAGAAAAGTTTCTAAGTGTGCGGGTCAAATTTTGACCTATGCCTGCTGCATTATGCCTGCTACATAATCTATATGACCATTGCAGTCATCCTCAAACTTTGACTTTGTCCCGGTCAAGCACGACCAGATGTCCCAAAGTGGCGATTTGGGCTTTTAAGGAAAGTGCTTTTACTTTAATTTACATCTGGTTCCCTTCATTGGACTTTTGTCATTTTGGTGTCTATTTGTTCGTAAAAATATAACCTAGTTTTATGAATTGTTGTTGGATTATTATTGTGTGTTGTGTCTTACCTATGTATTGTATTGGTGTTTTTCAATGCTTTACACACCTGTCTCCTAAGTTAAGCCAGGCTGCTTCTTGCCAGCTACCAAGGATTGAGCAAGGAAATAATTTATTGAGACCTTGACGAACCTTTGTATTGGGTTTGTAGCCTTATTACTAGTGGTAGGTCCCTACTTATCACTACTAATAAACGACTTCCCTACAGTTAGTGTTAGTTATTTGCATGCTTAATTAGATAGTCATTTTTAAGTGGGTGGGAGGTTGATGGTTAGTGTGTGTATTAAAAAAAGAATAAAAATAAATATATATATTTGTTTGGATTTATATGTATAGGTAGTATTTGTTTAGGATGTGGTTGTTTTCTGTATTGCGCTGATCTATGTGTATTAAGAGGGGTGGGGGTAGATGTTTAACTTGCCATTTATGTATAGTAGCTTGGATAGTTTAGGATGCATTTAGATAGTGTAGGCTAGAGTTAAGGTTAGTTAGGGTAGACTAGGTACGTGTAGGTAGTTAAATATAATGTAAGATCGTGTTACAGTTAATTAGTTTAGGCTAGATAGGTGTGGGTAGGTTAAATAGATTTACAGGTCAAAACTTTTTCAAATTTAACTACTTCATCATCATTTCATATTTATGAGTTGCTAGCATGGAGTAAGTTGAGCTGAGTACATGATGTAGCCATTGACCTCCAGGCTTTGTAGGTAAATGTTTTTTCTGAGGCCTATGAGAAATTGATAGTCTACCTGACCAATGAGTCAAGTGTGAAGGTTTTTAAACTTTAGCCACTGAAAGTAGGTGTCTTTTGGAAATTGTACTCACAGCACAATACATGCAGCACACTACTGTTGCACTATGTGTGAAAGTGATAGAGCAAGTATAGTTGATATGATCTTTTCAATGATGTAGTCATTGACCTCCAGGCGTCGTAGGTGAATGTTGTTTTTTCTGAGGCCTATAAGTAATTGATAGTCTACCTCACAAATGAGTCAAATGTAGAGGTTTTCAAACTTCAGCCACTAAAAGTGGAAGTCGTTTGGAAATTTTAATTACTGCACAATACATGCAGCACACTACTGTTGCACCATGTGTGAAAGTGATAGAGCAAGTATAGTTGGTATAATCTTTGGACCACAGATTAGATTTCTGACTGCGGTGCCTGACAGTACCACACACAACCTTCCACTATTGTGCAAGTGGGTCATTGTTGTTGACTTGTTACACATCATGACAGTATCCACATCTGCCTGTAGAACCTCCATCATCATTGTCATTGGCTACTTGGTAAGTGTTGCACTGCATGCAGTTAACTGTGGGTAACTACTTTCAAAGATTATTGCCCATTAGTATCCCATGTCATCTTTCCCTGGGGAGGTATTGCTTTGTGCAATGTGCCATAGATATAATGTGTGGTTACACTCAAAACATAAGAGGCCTTCCCGGGTCAGAGACACAGATATACCCCACTTACCCCATGTAGTGTTATTCACCATTTATCAGTTGACGCTGGGCCCCAACAGTAAGTGCTTGCATTTCTTGCATATTGAAATTCAAGGTATTGGATTGGCCTTGTGCATCCTTGTGTGACACAGGTATGACGCTAATTCAGAAGGAGAATGGGCATGACTATCTGTCTATCATTAGTGCATGCATGATAATTTATGTACTTTAGAATCTCCTCAGTTTGAACATTGTGGCTATCATATGTGTTTCATCACTTTGTCATGTTGAATGAGCTAGAAATATGTGACTGAGTGAAACAGGGTTATTGGCTCACATGGCGCACAGACCCCATTATTTGGATTGTAGGCATTTGTGTGTTTAGTTGGAGCTTTTCACTGTGTGTCAGTCAAATAACAGAAGGTTATTGACATACCCTGATGTTCCTTTGGGAAGCAACACATTCCTCACTATCCATCGCAGTGGATGTACTTGTTGCTGCATATCCAAAGAGAGCAGGAGCTAGTGGTTTTACCTCTCTATCCTTGAGATGCTATGAAGTAAGTTATGTTAATACACATCCGCCATGCTATAACTAATCCTTTCTGCAACAAACATACCGCACTCTGGTTTACATGAGTGAATTTATTTACAAATGTGGGTGGCTCAGCATGAACATTTTTGCAGTGTTTGGGGCAACAACCATAACCTTGATTGTAAGCAAAAGAAGTTCAGACAGAGTCAATTTGGGAGATATGTCATGCAACATGTTGAGGTGAGGAGACTTTCAGTAAGGAGGTACAAATTGCTATGAGGGAAGGTAGGCTTCTTCAAAATTTCACAAGTGGATAGTATTAACAGGTGCACAAACTAAAATGTACAGTTCTGAGTGACAAAGGAAGTGGAATGATAGCAGACATAGGGACACTATGAAACTGGCCAGGAGCACAGAAAAATGTGACCTGGCATTTCACCTACAGAGACCTGTGAACTCTCCAGCTTCCTCCCCTGATGGGTTTTGTGCCTCCACTGCAGTTGGTGGTGTTTGTGTGGGAGGCATCTGAGGCACACACACTTCAGGGGCAGAACATGTGGCTCCTTTGTCCCTGCCTGCATTTGTCTGTGCCAGCAAAGAAGGCAGCACAGCGCTGACAAGGGACTGATAGCTTCTCAACAATTCAACAATGTTGCTATGTAGGGCACCCGTTGTTATATAGGAGTCCAACTTGCGCTCCATAGATACTATGATGTTAATGATGATCCCTGGCTAGGCGGCAAACTCACTGGTGTCAGATGTTGAGGCCTATTGTTCTTAGCCCCCCCTCATAACACCAGCAAAATCAGTTACGGACTCATCCACACTTAGCAACTAAGGGTAGGTGTATTTAATTGCCTCATATGTATCCTTGTTGGGACTGAGGCAGCTATGGACTCCCTCTTTGCTGCCCACTATGGTCTCCATCCCCGCCCGCACCATATCAGCCATCCACTGCTGGACTTCTACCACTCGCGGTTGGAAGAAAACTTGGAGGTTCTTGGAGTCCGTGACAGGGCTTGGACTGGCAGATGGGGCATGTCCTCTAGAGACCCTGTGACACTGTCATCCCTTGCCTTGACCGGAGACAGAGATTCTATGGAGTGCAGGAGTTGTTGGGAGGTATCCTTGTCCATGAGGGGGAGGATGTCATCACCAACAGGTAGGCCATCCAGGAAAAGCTGCTTGACAGAAGGTTTTGTTTGTTTCTCTGCAATGAAAATGCAATACGTTAATGATGATCTTTGATAGATATTGACATGAGTAATTTGGATGACAAACATACTTTATTTTCATTCACTTTATATTACACATAGATGTGTAGAACACGTGTTACTGCAAGTAAATGAGGCCAAGTTACACAGATGTTGCCTTTCATGTGGCAATATCTTTAAATTGTTCACACAACCACTCTGTGACAAGAGCTCATTTTTTGTGCCATACCACACATTGCAACACAGTTACACAACTTGCTGGCCTGCCCTGCCTGTAAGAGTGAGTGCAGTTAGGGGCCCAATTTGCCATGCTGCTTATCCTTGTCCCCAGGGCACTTGCATTCTCTCTAGGCATCACTTAGCCCACATCTCCAAACAAAGTAGTGTTATTTTGTCATTATTAGATTTGGTCCTGCACACTCTAAAAGATGGAATCATTGGCTCATGCCCAATTGGCATATTTAATGTACTTATAAGTCCCTAGTAAAGTACACTACATGTGCCAGAGCCTCTAAATTAAATGTGACTAGTAGGACTGCAGCACTGTTTGCACCACCCACTTTAGTAGCCCCTTAACCATGTCACAGGCCTGCCATTGCAGGGCCTGAACGTGCAGTTTTCTGCCACTTCGACTTGTCATGTAAAACTACTTGCCAAGACTTATACTCCCCACATTTTACATATGAGTCAGCACTAAGGTAGACCCTCAGTAGCCCTTAGGACAGGGTGCTCTGTAAGTAAAAGATAGCACCATACACTTTTTTGTTTTGTATGTCCTTTTAGTGACAAACACCTAAAAAAAATGTCACTACTCAGAGGCCTACTCCTCTCATAGGCTAGCATTTATGCATTCCTTAATATCATTTTAAGCTGTAAACCCTGAAGAGTAGCCTTTCCATGTTTCATATGTTTGGAATTGTAATGACACATCCTACATACCGGTAAAGTTGGATGCGGCCTTACTATTTTAGAAATGCCACTTTTAGAAAGTGGACATTTGTCTACTTTTATAACTTTGTGCGTATGTAGCCTGTCTCCAATGTATATCTGGACTGGGTGACAGCTATACTTTGTGCATTCCCTCTAGAGAATACAGGAAGGATAGTTGTGTCTGAGTACCCATCTACATACGTCTGCATTCTGATGGCCTTGCCTGGGCAAAAGGTAAGGGCGGGGCTAACACTTCCCTTGAATAGGCAGTGTCCTGTCCCCACAGATAGCCTGGCAGACAAGACTGGCTTGAAAGGGATACTTGTGCACTTCAGAGAACTACTTTGAAGTCCCCACACATTAAAGGCACCTTTGGGGATAAGTACTGGGTCTCTCACCACCTAAAACCAGACACTATGGGACCTGGGAGGAACTCTGCTGGAGTAACGACTGTTGTGCTGTAAGGATAGCCACTTTGTCTTGACTTACTGTTCCATGAAACTGATTCTCGTGGGCATGGCCAGCTAAGATGGCTGAGTGGACATAATCCACAATGGCTCTGTTGCATATATTCCAAATATGTAAGAAATAGCAGTAAATTTGGATTGCAACAGGGGTACATTCCATGCCGACGGTGGAGGCAGACTGAATTTGGATAATCAGGCAGCATAGACATCAGATGCTTCTGGATGAGCGGAAGACTGGGCATCGGGAGTGGAGAGTGTGGCAAGGGAACTACATCACCAGGTACAGACATAGTGGCATTACTGTGGGGCCGCCAGTGAATGGGAGCGGTTCAGCCTCACAATGATCGAGGGCGGATTTCTCGACAGTGCCATGACACAAGGACACAGATCTACAGGATAGCCCTTGGAGGGGAGAAGCACATTGGCGCATAATGAGGGCACGCGAAGTACGTGCACCATCACAAGCATCTCACAAGGCCTCAAAGAAGGTGAGAGGCAACAGGGTCAGAGCCAGGAGCAGCACCACGAGAGGATCACACTCCCCTATAACACAGACCCCCGGAGGGTGCCAGGCCTGGTTTTCAGAGGGCATAAGCACCCGACTGCCTGACTTCAAAATGACGCCCAAGGCACAGAATTGAATCCATAAAAGGGTTGCGCAGAGCTGAACACTAAACTACTCCCAAGGGGAGCTAATTGTTGAACTTGGCCGTTCCCCCAGCGATCAAGGGGGGATACCAGAGAGATGCCCAATTAGTAGCTGTGCATAAGTAGAGATGACCCAGTAGGCAATGGCCTGACCAAAAGATGATGTCCGGAGGAAGAGGACAGAATCCTATGAGAAAATAAAACAAGGAGCTCACAGAGGCACAAAAAGGTCTAGATAAGAAGCAGCAATTGAAGCCCCTCACTCTCACTCTGCTCACAGGGGATCTGCTGACAACAGGGGGCTACGAGACAAACAACTATTCGGGAGTCCCCATTGAGAACACTACCACACATTGCAGGGCAGACAAACGGCTCACACAGCGAACTTGGAGAGCTAGGACTGAAATACACTTGAGACGATCAGCCTGTACCCAAGCATACTTAGCAGGGAACTCCTGCTTCCTTTATGCCTCCGGAAAAACAGTAAAGCAACAGGGTCTCCAAATATTGTGCCCTAGCAGAGGCAGACGGTAGCCTACATAACAATGTGGACTCCGACCCATTGGCCCTCACTAAAGAGATTCTTCTGTCTTCCTTGAGTAACTTCAAAAAAGAGCTACGGAAAGAATTAAAGGGGGATATCGCCTCCTCCATGGCATCACTGAAAGCCGAAATCTCATAAAAACTACTGGTCCTGCGTCACAATGTGGACTTGGCAGGAAGCAGAGTGCTAGACTTGGAAACCAAAACAGCCGAACTGAAACAAACAATTGAACACATGAAGAAGACTACAGCTTCCCTCCAGGCACAACTACAAGAAGCAATTCTCAAAGGTAAAGATCTGAAAAACAGGTCGCAGAGGGAAAACATAAAGATCGGACACCTGAAAGAGAGAGTGGAGAGACCAGATTTGGAAGCCTTCATCAAGGTTCTATTTACAGAACTACCAAATGCCACCAAAGTAGACAAAATAATTGACAGAATACACAGGGTGGGGAGATCATTGCTGGGTGAGAACCATCGGGCAAGGGACATTCTCGCTAAAATGCACTCATTTAAAACTAAAGAAGCAATTCTGCAAGCAGCACAGAAAAGAGAGACAGTGTCCTTTCAAGGAGCTTCCTGTTTACTATTTCAGGATGTATCCCCGTCCACCCTTGCTCGACGACAGAAATTCTGCCCAGTTACAGATAAACTCAGATCTGACAACATCAGATATAGATGGACTTGTACATTTGGGATATACTTTTAATACCAAAACAGAAACCACCACTTCACAGAGGTGAGAGAGGCCAGGTGTCTTTTGGGGATGCATTCTACTGTAGAGGGGAAAACAGATAATGTAACAGACTCAACAGAAGTTCCCTCCAGGAGTCCACCAGGACTCAGCCCTTGGCTATCTCGACGAACCCCACAGCAAAGGAAACGATAAATAAGGCATGAAGGGCAGAAACACAATCAGGGGAGGACAGGATCTCCTCAGGCAGCCCTGACAAGGTGGAGCCATGAAAGACCTCATCCAAATCACAAAGGTTCTTAGGGACATCTCGGAGCTGAAGGTATCCTTTCAACTATATCCCATATAACTCAATCCACGTCGATCAACTCTGCTTCCACAAGCGGCAATCCAAAATCACAGGCAGTCAAGAAAAGAACTCTGACATTAAATCAGAACACCAGGAAGTTATGCAACTCCACTGGACTGATTCGCCCACCATGGACATGGAGTCCGACTCCTATAGTCCAGCGCAGGCAACTGTTGTCCCAAACTCTTTTTGTTGGGAATTTTCTTTTTTGGTTTATTGGTTAACAGGCACTCAGGGTCTAAAAGATAAGGTACAAGTGGGGCTTTTTAATACTCAAACTGTTGCAGGTAGAAAATGAGGCTTAGGGGGAGATGGGGAGAGAACGTAAGGAAGGGGGAGGTTAGACAGGGTATTCCAGAAAAGGAGAGCAGGGAACCCAATAAGGGAGGGTTCCATGCGACAGTTGCTATAACACTTACTACACTTTCATTGAACATAAGGGGTCTTAACTCCCTGAATAAGCGACACAAACTCTGGAAATATCTCACTGACCAGCACTACAATATAGAGGCTTTACAGGAGACCCACCTAAAATGATCAGAGGACCATAAACTAAAACACAAGACATTCCCCCTGATATATAAGTCGTCAGCATCTACACAACCTACAAAACATAATGGGGTGGTACACCTATTCCACTCCAATGTAAAATTCCAACCCAAAGTTTACAAAACAGATAAGGAGGGAAAAACGGTAATGGTGTAAATACAGGGAAGAATGTGTACAGTGGTTGCCACCTACGCTCCAAACACAAACCAAGGGTCACACATGAATAATTTGTTGGCGCTCATGAGGGGGTTTGCGGAGGGAGACATCATCCTCATGGGAGACTTTAACCTTACATGGCATCCAGACTTAGATAGCACACACCTTCACAGGACACAAACAGGTTCCTTTGCCAAAAGTCTCAAACAGGCCTTCCACGATATGGGTTTGTTAGATGCATGGAGAAAGCAACTCCCCCAAGACAGAAACTACACTTTCTTTTCCCACGTTCATCGAACATACTCATGGTTAGAATATATATTTTTCAGCTAAACCTTAGCACAAGACATTAGGAACACCAAAATACACCTGATCACTTTATCAGATCACATATCAGTTTTCCTTAGCCTAGATTGGCAGAGGTCCACACAGAAAGGTAAACGTTTTTTTTTTCCTCTGGCATTACTTAGAGATCATCCTTTATGAGATGAACTCCATAGAACCATTAGAGACTCCTTTCAGGTTAATAATCTTCAGGACACATCTCTCTCAAACAACTGGGACGCCTTCAAGGCAGTAATTAGATGCCGCTGTATAGCACTCAATACGGCCCTAACTAAACAAAAGACTAAGGATTGATTGGTACTCGAAGAAGAACTGCGCTATTGGGAGAAGGCACAGAAACAGGCACCTACACTAGCCCTCCAAAGACGGCCATATGGGGGAAACTAAATGCTATATACACTAACAGGGCTGACCTAACACTTCTAAAGGCTCAATTATAAATCATTTACAGGAAGCAACAAAGCAGGAGCATATCTGGCAAGACAACTGAGGATACAGAGGGAGAGGGAATACATAGGAGATCTGCGGCTACCTTGCACGAATTCAGACCAGGAGAAGGATCAGACTATGGGACAATTCTATGCAAGTCTATATATAGCTGATTTATCAGACCCAAGAGAACAACAGGACTTCTTACAAGAGGTACACCAACCACAAGTGAATCAAACACAAAATGATATCTTGGGAGACTCCATCACAGAAGATGAAGTTAGACAGGAAGTTACCCCTCTGAAATTACACAAATCTCCAGGGCCAGATGGCTACACTGCCCATTTTTATAGAACCTACATCCAGGAACTGGTCCCCCACCTGACAACTCTCTTCAATCACATAGCAACATCAGGGAAGGTCACACCAACCATGAGTGAAGCGGTGATATCGGTACTTCTGACACCAGGTAAAGACCCTCCAAATTGTGGTTACTATCATCTCATCACTCTCCAAAACCAAGATGCCAAACTCTATTCTAAAATCATAGCAACACGCTTAGAGTGCTTACTACCAGAGCTCATCCACCGTGATCAATCAGGCTTTATTAAGGGACGCCAAATGCATGACAGCATGCAAAGGGTAATCCACCTTATTGAGAAGGTCAGCAAGAAGAAGGGGCCGGCAATCCTGCTTGGTCTGGATGCCAAGAAAGCTTTAGATCATGTGGATTGGCCGTTTTTATTTAATATCCTTAAGAAGTTTGGATTTGGTGACCCCTTTATTAGGATGATCTCAGCAAATGACATGGCCCCATATTCTAGAGTAATGATAAATGAGGTGAGCTCCGAGATTTCCAGTATAGAGAGGGGAACGAGACAGGGGTGACCACTTTCCCCTCTCTTATTCACGTTGAGCATAGAACCCCTGGTGGCAAAAATAATTTAACATGAATTGTTGATTGCAAACATATATTTTTTTCGAACCACTGAAGCTCTAATATTGTTTACTTACCTAGGTTTGGGAAGTAGGGTTATTCCCTGTTTGTTGCAATCTCTTTCCAAAGAAAGGGGCCATGCTACCTGCAGAGTTTGCCCTCCTTTTGGGTACCAACAATGACCCTGAAATATAGGACCCTTACAATTTACCAACCAATGTTCAAGTCATAAAAAGACAGGAACTTGTTCATCAAGTGTACACGGCTGGAGGCCTTGGGGTGTTCTTGAAAGGACATGCAAGTTTTCCTGAGAGGACATGCAAGCTACTCTGCTCTTAAAGAAGCTCTTATGGACTGACTGTTTAGACAAACCGTTTGCTCTTCACTAGAAAGAAAGACTAGTTGATGAAGGCCCCTCAGCCTGCCCACTACTACAGATGAGATCAAAATTATGTTGATGTTGGGCCACCAAACATATATCTACAAAAGTTGAAAAACAGATGTGGTGAATCTATTGTTCTGTGTAATTTAGTTTATTTTGACAAAAAAAAAGATTTGGTTTGATAGCAAAATAAGTTAATTTTCATAAACTGAAAATCTGATGTTTGGTGGAAATATTATTGCACTAGTGCTGTTTGAAACCCTACCTAATATGTTACATTTGTGTGATTGGTCTGCTGTGTAAACTTCAATGGCCGCTTTAGGACTCTTGTACTGCCTCAGATTGCATGATTCTGTATTCTGTTTTGCTAGTCTACTCCTTTCAAGAAGATTCTCATTTACAACACATAATTGAGAATCTGTCTGTATGGCACAGGAGAGGAAGCAATATATATAAATGGTGTTAAGTGTAAGGTAAATGATAGGCCAATGGACACTGCATTTTATTAACTCTATCACTTGTAGCTTTTTAGAAATTGTGCTGAAAATTGCAACATTGTTAACACAACACTTCCAGAGAGTGTCAGGCTTGCTTAGTACTCCTTAAAAGTACCGGGAAATGTCTAGAGTGCACCTTAAAAGGACATGATGTTTTAACAAATTATAGTACATTAAACTTCCCATGTTTTCCCTGCAGTTGTGGGTGCCATTTGCTTGATATTCAATAGCTTTTCCTTCAATTTCACTATTTTTCAGCAAGCATCACTTGTAACTGTTATTCCTCACTTAGCCCCAAAAGCTTTTCCTGCATCACAAGTATGCTACTGCTGCTGGGGCTGGTCTCCATGAGCTCCAATCCCTAGGTCTAGTATTCTGCTGGATTGGGCTGCTAGTAAGTATGTTCTTTTTGCCCCCAACTGCCCGGTCTATGTTTGCTAGATCAAGGCCAGTGTTAGGTCTGTTCACCTTGACTGCTCCTTGTCCTGCGTGTGCTACATTGCTGTGTCGAGGAAAGGGAATGGAGAGGACATCATCCACCCTTGTTCACTATTCATTGTGGCCCTTTGCTGACTGACTGTCCTACCAATAAACTAGCATCTTGGAAGTGGACTGCCCATAAACAGATTGAGTTTAGGGAAGAGACCAGACCACTGTCTTGCCTGTAAATACAACTATGGTGACTACATGATTGAATTACTAGGTCAATACATAGCTTCTCTGCAGGAGATGGTGGAAGTAGTGTGAGGGCATCAGAGAAAGGTCCCATTTGTACTGCCTTTCTTTAAGTTTGAATCAGTACACATCTGGATCTCCTAAACGCCTTGTACATTTTTTGGCCTTGACCTTGCATAGGCTATTTTTAAACTAGGACCCGCTTTAAATAACCCAGTTGGAAAACCAAAAATCAATTCAGTGACCTAAGCCAAGGACACAACATAGTCCTGAAGTGGTGCAAAGCCATGCCTTGTATGGATGCTAATTAGTGTAGCAATGTCAATGTGGAATTGCATTGTACCACTTTGTAAACATAGGTCTATGCCATGCACTTGGCCTATTGTATTGTTTAGAATCTATTGTCTGGTCTTTGTAGCACGTTATCGCTTACAGTTGTGCGAAGTTCTTTTGCCAGCAGAAGGTTCTAGCTAAATACTACCAGAATGTTTCCTTAGTTCTATTAGCTCCAAACTAATTTTCCTAAATCCCCCTACCGCAAGCATGCCAGAGTCCATCACATGTCCTTTTTAGTAGGGTACACTCCGTGGCTTGGCGGGATATTTCTGGCTCACACCCCCTAAAGTTATCGACCACGCTACGCCCCTGGAGATAAGGGCAGGCCCCTAGTGTGTCATCTACAGATAAGTGATTCCTGACAGGCTTTTTCTGACACCTACTACCCTTGCCTCACCTGAGGAGTTCCATTCACAACACTGCCTGCATTATTTAATCTCCTCAGTATTAAAGAACAATGCCCTCCTAACATTTCACTTTCCTCACCGTGCTTATTTCCTTCACGTATTTGAGTCTGCCAGTTTGCATCTACCTCACTTTACGTGTTTATACTTCAGCAGCCCAACTACACATCACCGAGTACAACATCCAAGATACCCCACACAATCACCTCAAAATCGTGCCAATCATAGGATCAAATCATCCAGTCCTTGAGATGCAAACCCCAGACGTGCATGTGGCACATTCCGATGCAAATACATCTAGACAATGCACAAGCAAAATAGACAGCATCATCCTGATATCATTTTACCCAAGAGCTGTGCTAGAATACATATTGTAGACAGCTCGGAACATGTAACATTGCACACTTTATCAGAAACGTACGAAAGTACCAATGTGCATTCTAGATAGCCGACAGCGCTAAGAGGCCGTACTGGTGGCACGTAATGCAAAGAAAACACAAAATTACACATTTTGTACTTCTTGTGATTTGCAGCCACCATTTTGTGCCATGCAGACTCTTTTCTGTGCTATTTTTATTCTGCAGAGAGTCCCTGCTGTTTTTGGTCCATTCCAATTATGAAAGAAGTGGTCAGGCAATTGACCTCTGTAAGATTGGACAGTATGTACCTGCACTTTTTTGCATAGATGGTGTTCATTATCAGAAATTTTTTAAAAGTTGACTCCGGTTTTGAACAGCTTTCAATTGAACGTCAATATGTGTGAAGAGAGGATTAGAAAAGGAAGTCTAAAATGCCAGTTCTGTTTGGCTGACTGCCTAATTTGTACTCAAAAGCATTGTAGCATATTTTAGTGGACACCGAATTGACTTCTCTGTTTATGTACTTCTTTCTCGATGCCTGCTTCGATAATTTGTCTTTGTTTTTAGTCTCGGTGTCTGCTCTTGCTTTCATTACGTAACATTTGGGAACAGGCTCATTTCCACTCTTTTCTCAAACTAAAAAGTTGAATTGTTCATCTAAGGTAAAATACTCGTTGTGTTTCTAAACAGCGAACATTTTGTTCTGGCTGGAATTTCACTAAGCCTGGCATAACAAAATGGGAAATGAGGTTAGTTTTTCAAATTATGAATCGTGTAAACAAAACGTTTGATTAAAGTCTTTCCATTAGGGAAGGATGAGAGACGAACCGGCACATTTCTTTCAGTCTGAGCATGTCTGCAGGTCACTCTGCTCATCAAATGCTCACATTGCCAGAGAGGACTGGACGAAGGTGAACATTGAGGGACATATCGTATAAAGTGAGCACCGGAAGTGCACATTTAGGACATAGCCTCTGCTACAGTGTTGGGCTGCCTGGTTGTATGTCATGCATATAATGTTAGCAGTCACACTTGTATTTGTTTGTATTTGAGATAAGGGTAAGAGCCTTGAGAGAGAACCTTCAAGGCAGTTGCCTGAGGGAAAGGAAAGGGGCAAGCTGTGCCCACCTTTGCTCTCGTTGCTGGTGTTCCAGGTCTTGATTTACGCTTTTCATAAATTGCACCCGAGTGGATTACTTTACACTGGCGTCTTAAATAGCTGAGAAGCTGGAATGCCCGCAAATGACCACCTTAGACAAAGCCAAATCAGAAAGCAGCACAGTAACCAAAATACAACACAACTACACAATGCAATCAAAAAGCATAAAAACGTTATCTAAAAAAAAGCAATATATCAACACCACAACAAAATGCAACACAACAATTATGCATAAATATGCATGTCCCGTATTACAACCTAAAAAAAATGTTCTTTCATGATGTAGTGAGAACAACAGATATTTGCACCACGCCCTATCATCAAGGACATGTAATGGTATCAGTCAAACATTATTTGTGGTCTGGCCCACGGAGTTATGTATACACAAATCATTTGGTTTCTGGCTTTTTTCGAGAACAGTGGTTCAGTTTCTTTTTACGATCATGTGGCCAATAAATACAAGGAAACTAATCTACTACTTTTTCAAAGGGAATTTAATTTTAATGCAGACAAAACGTAGCCTACTTCTAATTGATTCAAAGTAATATGTTCTGGAAAAGAGACTGTACAGACATTGCTTTTTGCAAAGAAGGTCATGCAAAAATAAAGCGAGGAAAACCGTAGAAGAGTGTACCAATGACAAGATAAACAGGGCTAAGAACAGGTGGAAGGTAGTGCTAGTGGACTAGAGAGTTTTCCCAAGAAGAGTCATGTTTTTACAATCCACTGCTGGGACAGCAGAAACTTAAGTTAGTCCCTCAAGCCCGTTAGATAAGGCAGATTTCCAAAAGCTAATGGATAGAAATGTAACCAGTAGGGATTGGGTGATTGTGTGATTTTCAGCTAGTCTACAAATTAGATGGTATTGTGGAGTGAATACCTCTGAATTTAGTGTGTACATTTTACTCTGGCTCTTAGGAGAATATGTTTTTTTAATTAAAATTATTTCTTCATTCTTTCACTCCTGAGGTAAGTTTGACCACTGGGTTGCTTTCAGAGGTACCAGTGGGTTAGTATAGAATCTAGTTTGGATTGTATTTTTCAATAAGTACTTTGGCCATGGCGTGAATGATTGATTAGAAGTCAGAAGGAGGAATGATGTCCTTGATCTTTTTCAGAAGGTGGAGATGCGCGACTAAGAATTTAGTTACACTGTGGGGCATATTCTAAAGGACTCATCGCTGATTTAGCTGCACTTTTCCACCACGAAAGTGGCGATAGATTTATTGCCCTATTCACAAGCCTGCGCTAACAGCTGACATCGTCAGTTTACCTGCGATAGCTGCCGCTCAAAACATCGCCAAGACTGACAGCGTCAACTAACGCTAATCATATGCAGAGTAGGTGTTCCAATCCAAAAACGTACGATAACACCACTTCACGATATTCTCAACGACCAGCCAGATCAGTGATGCGGTCCAAAAACAGGCGATGAGGCACGTTAGCAGTAGGGACTTAAGACCTGCTTTTTTATGGTCTTATGTAGGACGAAAACCTGCAGTATAAAGGGACCCAGCCCAGAGCCACATTTGAAGACCAACAGATGCCATGAAGCTACTAATCATGCAGATTGGAGACCCAAGAGGGCCACAACACCCACCTGCCCCACCCTCCACCCCCAGGACCCTGCCCGGACTACCACAGAGGCAGCGCAGAACAAGACAGCGGACCTTCCGAAAACGCACCAGCCTCAGAGACTTAACGCCAGAGGATGTCATTGCCCACTACAGGTTCAAAAGATTTTGTTTTTATTTTTTTATTTCTTTGCAGCTTTTATGGTGATTTTTCCCGCCTGACGTGGGAATAGCAAGCCTGGCGCTGCTTATCGCTGATGATTTTATCGCTGTTGGGCCCATCGCAACTTTTTTCATGTTGGGGTTTCTTTTTTTATCAGCGTCCCGGTAATTTTAACGCGAACATTTGACATGTTATTGGGAAACTATCACCTGTTGCCGGCGTGTTGAGAATACGCCGTTAACACAGCGTTAATTTCCCGCGATAGACTGTGTTATGTAAAATTGCGATAAGCTAGGTTGGCGATAATTATCACCCGTTCTTGAGAATATCCCCCGAAGTTTTATTTTGAGCCCAATGTAGATTATGGAAACCGAAAGATCGCACTGGTGAGTCAATGGCGATTTTAGGTCCTTTTCTAGTAGGATGTTTGGTGGTTGTTTAGCGTGCATGGCAAAGACTTTGACTGTAATTGGTATGAATTCAGCATCTTTTCAGCTTCTGCTTTCAGACGCTTTCCACTAGTCAATCACAATTTTTTCAAGGTTCATTTTGACATCTTAATGGAAAATATATTTGTATTAATTTGACTGTCATTGGTGTAGGTACCTGGGAACTTCTCTATGAAAGCTTCCAGTGCTTTCATCACTGATTTATCAACACATTGACGGTATAATACATGTTTGAAGAACTCCTCATGGTATCAAAAGAGATCTTAGTAATCTGCACCCTTCTCACCCACTGCTTTTTGTTAGTTGAAAAGGAGGTAAACTCATTCAGAACTCTGTTTCAGAGGCCCATCTGCTTTTGTGAAATGTTTATCAGTGAGGCTACCCAATCATGTCTTTTGTCACTGACAGAAGGTTGTTTCCTGTTCTAGACCACGATTTTTGCTGCTAAGTTCTGTTCCTGCTGCTGCTGCATTTTATTAGGCACACTTGCACTTTAAAAACGATTTAACAAAGCGTACATTTGGTCCCTTATTTTACATTAGTTTAGTCTGGCTGCTTTCATTCGGTTTTTAAAGTTTTATTTAGCATTTCCTTACTGACCTGGTGTCCTTCTTCTGTGTTCCTTAAGACACCGAGGGCCGCCATTTTGGGCTGTTGGCGCACTAGTGTTTCTTCGGCCTCAGATATTTATTGAGACAGATGCAAGTGCGTCTGCGCCTGTCCGCGCCAGACCGCTCCCAGGTGCCAGAGATGCTGTAGAAGCTACTACGGTAAGGAAACGTTTGGGGCGCAAATCTATTTTAGCACTAAGAGATACCGGTGACACGTGCACTCACTCTGGGCAAGAGGCTCATGAGGGTCCTTTTAGTTGCGGGGCCTGTCGGTATACTTCACTAAACAGACATTCTACTGCCATTTTTTGTCCTACTAATATCAGACGTGCTGAAAATATGAGGAAGATAGAGATTCTTTCCCTTAATTGTCGTTCGCTGGTTAAGCACCACGAGGACCTTTTTGTCCTTTTGGAGAACTATTCACCCGATATTTGCTTTCTTACAGAAACATGGCTTACCGATAGTACCATGCCTGAAACTCTCTTAGCGCTCCCCGCTGGTTACAGTATTAGGACCGTGAATAGAGAGACCAGGGGTGGGGGTATAGCGGTTGTTTTTAAATCTTACCTTACTTGTAATTTGGAGAAACAAATTCTGGCGGGTAGTGAATGTGCAAGTTTCAAAATCACTATCTCGCAAAACTATACGGTAGCGGGGGTTCTTGATCTATAGACCACCAGGGAGCTCGAGCGTATTTAGAGCAGCCTGTGTAGAGCTCGTGAACAGATTGGCACTTGGGTGGGCCAATTTTACTATTGTGGGTGACTTAAATCTCCACCTAGATAATATAGAAGATCCCGATATAGCTAATTTTATAGCAGACCTTTGGGCCTGTCAATTGGTTCAGTTGGTGCAAGGCTCTACTCACACGGCGGGTCATCTTCTAGACCCAGTGTTTACCAACTTGAACTTCTTGTCTGTAGCGGCCCCATTAAAATTGCTTTGGACTGATCATTATTTGATCATGATGTATCTGTCAATCAAAGGGGCTAGAATTAAGGATTGCTGCCACCTCACATGCAAGAGAGCATGGCATAAGCTCGACTGGGCTAATTATGCTGAAAAATTGGGGACCTCCTGCCCCATGTCTAATGCGGACCCTAACATGGCATATACTGCCTTTTCTACCTGGATCAGACAGCCCTTGGACGAGCTAGTCCCGGAAAAATGGCAACCATCCCGCAAATCTAGCTACAGCCCCTGGTATAAAGAAGAACTTGCCGTATTGCGAAAGGACTGCAAAAAACTTGAATGCACTTGGAGAAGGGACTACGACTTGATGGCTAAAGAAAAATATCGTTTGGCCATTAAGAACTACCAAAAAAGGATCCAGGTGGTCCGAGCCACTTTCTATGCGTCACAACTTGCAGGCAGTGGGAATAATGCTAAATGTATATTTTCCTTAGTTGCCTCATTAATGACAGCTCCTACGGATCCTTTTATTTCATCCAACAAGCAATGCGATGATTTAGCGGCATATTTCATTTCCAAAGTGGAAAGGATTTATAAACAATTTCCCACGTCAATACAATCTACTGATTCGGTAGAGGCAATGGCCTGCTTATTGGATAAGTTCCCGCTGATCGTGCCTGCCCAGCTGGAGGCACTCTGTTTTAAAATAAAATCGGGTTCTCCCCTTGATCCGCTTAGGCCAGGTCATTTTCTTAAGCTTCTTCCTACAATTGAGGGCCCTCTGTGTGACATCTTAAATGCTTCATTGACCACAGGAATCGTGCCCACTGCTTGGAAGATAGCCAAAGTCCTGCCTTTAATAAAGAAACCCAACTTAGATCCAGATCGTCCTGAGAACTATAGGCCTATCTCCCGCCTACCTTGGGCATCGAAGATTCTGGAGACATATGTCAATGCCACGCTCTCCAACTTCCTGTCCTTTAATAACATCTTGGATCCCTTGCAAAATGGCTTTCGCCCCGGTCACAGCACTGAGTCAGCACTGTTGGCCGTGACAGAACATCTTTGGGCATCTTTGGATAATGGGCACACTGCGGAATTAATCCTGCTAGACTTGAGTGCCGCATTTGACACGGTGTCCCATGCCATTTTGCTGAGATGATTAGAGGAGGTTGGGATTAATGGCTTGGCCTTACGCTGGCTGGCATCCTTCCTAGAGGATAGGATTTTCGAGGTTTCTGTGCCCCCGTTTTCTTCAGGGACTTTCAAGGTGAGACAAGGTGTACCTCAGGGCTCATCTTTGAGCCCTTTGCTTTTTAATATCTACGTGCTGCCACTGGCTCTTCTCGCAAAGAGCCGTGGTTTGACCCTTGTCTTTTATGCTGATGATACACAGTTGGTGGTAGCCCTGTCTTGCAATACCGTTAGGGGTAATAGCCTAGACGCCGCCCGCTTCTGCACCAATTTGGCAGCAGTGGCGGACTGGCTTACCATCAACTGTTTGCAGCTAAACGCTGAGAAAACGGAAATTCTGCTGACGGGGAAAGACCAGGGTCTTTGGAGTAATGATTGGTGGCCCCAGAGCCTTGGATATGCACCCCCTCCAAAGACGGTGGTAAAAAACCTCGGTGTTTGGGTAGATAGCAATCTTAACTACCAAACCCAGACTAAGAAGGTGGCTGGCACATGTTTTGGGCTGCTTAGGAGCTTTAAGTCTATTTTTAAGTTTTTTGATGCCCCTACTAGACAGCTGATTATTCAAGCCACAATCCTGCCACGGCTGGACTATGCTTCGACTCTCTATTTGGGGGCCAATAAGGTTGAGGTCCACAGGTTACAGAGAGTCCAGACCGCTGCGGCTAGAATGTTGCTAGGTCTACGTAGATCTAGCTCTGCCTCGGATGCAATTCGAAGACTACACTGGTTGCCTATGGAAAGATGTATAGAGTTCAAGGCTCTTTGTGTGGTCTTCAAGGCATGGAAGCTTGCTTCTCCACAGATATTAACAGACCTGATCCAGCCTTATGAGCCAACGCGCCAACTTCGATCTTCTAGCCAAAACCTGTTGAAGGTGCCACAGGTTAAGAAAACCAGGGCAGGCGGTAGATCTTTTAGGTATAAGGCAGCCAGGGTGTGGAATTCTCTCCCAGCATTTATTCGTGGTCTAAGGGATTATCTGCCTTTCAGGAAGGCCCTTAAGACCCATCTCTTCCCCAAAGTCTAATCTGTGTTGGAAGGTGTCTTGAGGGCTTAGTCCTTGTCAGGAGCGCCGGGACGCCCCTTTGTTGGGGCAGCTGTTGCGCTATATAAATTGTTATAACATAACATAACATAACATAACATAACTGAGATATCAGAAGAGCAAGAAGACCGGGATCACTGGCATCCAATATGCAAAGAGAACCATTTAATTTGAAGATGGACGCTTTTGGTGCTGCCATGTTCCATGTGGCCACTTAGCAAATGTTTTTTCTTTTTCAAATGCAAACTTCCAAAGATGGAATTTGTTTTTGAAAAACACAATACTTAATGGCCCTCCGAGTTTTCTCCCAGGGTGTGGAGCTTATTTTCAAGTTTTTCTGCTCAATACCACCAGGTTTTTTCTGGCCTTCCTGAACAGAAAAAATGTACATCAGACTACCCACTTTAAATGGAGTGAACTTCATGAGGTGGTTAGACTGACGACCCCGATGTTCATGAGGCAGTCAGGCAAATGTTTCTGCCAGCGGAGTCAGCAGAGGCTCTGTTTACAGAAACATGAGAGTTCGCATGACCCCAAATAAAGCAGATGAACTGTCAGTTTGGCAGACAGAGTACTCTGACGAACTGTAAAATTAAAAAATCCAGTATTTGTAAAGCGCACAGCTACCCGTAGGCATCCCGGCGCTGGGGGCCGTCGGGAAGATTAAGCGAGCTATTGCCAAGAGTCACATGGTGCTGGGCTGACCTGCCACTGGTGCCGGGGATCGAACCGTGAGCCCCAGCATCTGGTGTCAGTCACCCTGGCCGCAGCACCACACCTCTTCCCAAACTCTTCCCGAACTGCAAACACTAAAAAAAAAAACTTAGCTGTCTTAAACTTTAGTAACAAGATTTTGTTTAATTAGTAGTGAATGGACAATTTCCCTTTTTAGGGTGTCTAGAAAGAAACCTGAACTCAGCGAGGTGTAGAAGATGTTTTTGCCATGAGTAGATCAATGGGCTAAATGAGGTCTTGATGCAGGATTTAGGAATCATATTATTAGTATTCTTGTCATGGCAAAAGGAAGAGTCACCATTCACTGCAAATTTATGAGGAGGGAATGGCTAGGCAACATACCTCTCATTAATATTGGCTATGATGAAGCTGTTTTTATCTGTGTAAGGTAAGGTGGATTTGTAGAGTGCATGAGAGTATCCAGCCACTGAATATCGAAGAGTAGGCATGTGGTAGGCTGTTTCTGAGTACACGCAATCTTGATGGTCCTGCAAGGAGATTGATTGAAAAGCAAGGTCTTCAGCTTCTTGGGGTATTCAAGAAGTGATGGAGAGGCCCTGATGTGTTGGGAAAGGTCATTCTAGGGTTTGGCAGCTTGGTAGGAGAATTTATTAATTTTTTTATAGGTTTTGTATAGCACCTGAATCACCCCCGAAGGGGTATCTCTGCGCTTCGAACAGTGCTGTAGGAAGGCTGATGAGGCAGTATTTAGAACAGAGCAGTCTTGAGAAGCTTTCTGAATTGGAGATAGTCAGAGCATTGTCTCAGATGGATGGGGAGCTAGTTCCAATAAAGGGGAGCGAGGTAGGAAAAAGCTTTCCCATCCAACCTTGATTTCCTGACCCGGGGGACCAAGAGAAGGGATTTGGCTACTGAGCGAAGAGTCCTGGAGGGAACATAGTGATTAAGTTTCTCAGTGAGATAGGAGTGGCCAATCCTATACAAGGCCCTGTGAACAGTGCAGCAGGTTTTAAACTTAATCCGCCTACTCACCGGGAGCCACTGAAGCTGTTGAAGAAGAGGAAGGGAGGCAGATTTTGGGAGGGCATTTGAGACCAGGAGTGCTGCGGTGTTCTGAACCACCTGCAATCTGCATAACGAGGACTCGTTGGCTGAGACTAGGAGAGCGTTGCAGTAGTCTAGGTGGCTTAATACCATTGTCTGGATAAGGGTTTTACGTGTGGAATCTGGGAGAAAAGGAAAAACTCGCCATAACAAACCCAGCACATGGAAGCAGGAGCCAGCAGTATAAGCTGCATGCTCCTTCAAGGTCAGAGCCTGATCTAGGCGGATGCCCAGGTTCTTAACAAAGGTCTTGGGGGCAGGAGGAGCCCCAAGGTCTGCCAGCCACCACTCTAGTGTCCCCAGCAAAGGTGCCTTTCCAAAAAGCATAATCTCCGTCTTCCCTCAGTTGAATTGCAGAAAATTGCTTCTCATCCAATTAGAGATGGCTATCATTCCAGAGGAGAAAGTAAACTGAACAGAGGGAGTGGATTTGTTGAATGAGAAGAGGAGCTGCGTGTCGTCAGCGTATGAAATGGGAGTAAATCCACAGGTCCTAAGGAGGTTAGCTAGGGGAGTAACACAAATGTTGAACAAGGTAGGGCTCAAACATGAGCCCTGAAGTACTCCCTTGGTCAAGTCCATCAACTTTGACCAAAAAGGACCTAAGTTAATGGTCTGCGAGTTGGAGGAATGGAAGCTCGTCATCCACTGAAGGGCTGGTCCTCTGAGTCCAATCTCCTCCAATCTCCTGAGCAGGATCTGGTGAGAGACCGTGTCGAACACGGCAGAGAGGTCCAACAGCACAAGAATCGTAAATTGGCTGCTATCTAAGGTCATCATGATATTATCCATGATAGCCACCAGGGCAGACTCTGCTCTATATTTGGGCTGAAACCAGATTGAGAGGAATCCAAGCTACCGGTAGATTCAACATGGTTAGACAGATGTTTATTGATGTACTTTTCCAGTCACTTGCTCAGGAGAGGTAGTAAAGAAATGGAATGGAGATTGGAAAGGTCTTCCATCGGGACCTTGGTTTTCTTATGAATGGGGATGACCTGTGCCGCCTTCCATTCCAAAGGAAGATAACCCTCTCTCATAGAGAGATTGAGAAGTGTACCTATGGACGAGGACAATTGCTTAGATAGAGAAGCAGAGATTTTGGCCGGGATAATGTCAAGGGGGTAGCCAGATTTTACTGTTCATACTAATGCTTCCACATCCCCTGAGGTCAGGGGGGAAACTCTCCAGCAGCTGTGTTTTTACAGATGCAGGCGGATCATAAAATGTAGCATCCGGTTGCTGGCTCCCTGCGGAAGTGATCTTGTCGTAAATGAGCTAAATATTCTGAGTTAAGTACTGAGCAATGTCATTGCAGCGGGCTTGGGTGGGGGTCTCTATATTTTCACAGGCCTTGGGATTGGTAAAGGACTTAAGAATCTGGAATAGGATTTTGGGAACATTCCCTGCCCGGGCACAACCTTTATATTTTCATGGTAGTGGGAAAGAGATGTCTTAAATCTATCTTAGTCCCTCTCCTCATGGGTTTGGCGCCAACGTCTCTCCAGATTTTTACACTGCCGTTTTTCGGCACAGAGCTCATGAGAAAACCAGGCTGACTTAGGGCGTCTAGCCAAACTGGGAAGTGATTTCAGAGGCGCAAGCTGATCCATAGCACATTTAACAGCGGAGTTGTACCGAGCTAAACCGTCCTCTATGTTGTTAGGTTCTACATTCCAGGGTGCCGGAAAAGCAGCCTGCAAGAGATTCCTGGAGATTTTATACCATTGTCTACGGACACAGTGAGAGGCAGGATGGGGTGGATTGTCCACCCTGGGACCCTGAATATGGAATTCAATTGCTCAGTGATCAGAGCAAGTCAGCGGCCGGGGGGGGGTTCACATGAAATACTGGGTGAGTTGGCAAAAATAATATCTAGTGTATTGCGAGCTGTGTGTGTTGGGCCGTCGTTGAGGTTAGCTAAGCCTAAGAGAGCAAGGTCTGCTAGAAACATTGACGCATCGAAGTTAGCAATGCATACACTGTGTGCATTGAAATCTCCCAACAATAAAAGGTTTTTGGTAGAGATTGCGTGGGGAGCTATCAGTTCTGGGAGCTGGAGTGAGAAGTCTGACACGGGACCTGGGGGCCGATAAACTAAGGCACCCTTCTAGCTAAGTTGTGAAAGAAAGTCTATGCGAAAGACTAGAATTTCAATATTAAAGTTACACCGTTGCTCAAGAGTGGAGACTTTAATACTGTCTTGAATGATTGGCCTACTGTTCTTCTTCTGTGGATGTGCATGTGTGTGCCAGTGAGAGTGATGCTGAGTGAAGTTGTCTGATGGGTTATTGGAAGTGAAGCAGGGGATTGAGGCATGCAGGTCCCGTGTTGTGTAGTGACTTGAATACGTGTGTGAGAAGTTTGAACTGGCAGTGCTTTTGGATGGGGAGCCAGTGGCGTTCTCTGAGGAGTGGTGTGGTGTGGTATTGGTGCGGGATGTGAAGGATGAGTCTGGCTGTGGCTTTTTGGATGGTTTCAAGTCTGTGAAGAAGATGGGTTGGGATACTGGTGTAGAGTGTGCTGCTGTAGTCTAATCTGTTTATGATTATAGCCTGCATTATGGCATGTCTGCTGTCCAGTGAGAGCCACTTGAAGATTTTAGGTAACATGCAGAGGATTTGGAAACATGCAGATGTGACGACATTGACTTGGAACTTCATGGTGAGGTTGGTGTCAAGGATGAGGCCTAGGCAGAGAAGGTGAAACCTATTCATTTGAGTGCTGGTACATGTAATCCAACTGTGTTTAGTCTGTCGATGAGTGTGTGGTGGGAGACAATGTCCAAAGCCTCAGGGAGGTCGAGGAGGATGAGGGCAGCGCACTGTCATGGTTGAAGATGGTGCACATGTGGTTTTTGGCAGCAGTGACGGCTCTGTGGGTGTTGTTTTTGTTTTGGAAACCTGATCGTAAGCTATCCAGGAGTTTGTGGTGGTCTCGGTGGTCTCAGAGTTGTTTGTTGATGGTCTTCTAAATGACTTTTGCCAAGAAGGAGAACACAAGATGGGTCGGCAGTTGCTCAGTAATTTGTGGTCAGCTGAGGGTTTTTTGAGGAGAGCAGTGACTTTGGCATGTTTCCAGATATCTGAGACGGTGGCTGTCTTGAGGGAGGAATTGATGATGGAATTGAGTGCAGCACTGACCATGGCTCTTTCCAGGTTGTAGATATGGGAGACCTTAAACACAGAAGGGTCCCCCCACCCAAAACAGAATTACAAGCCAGTATAAGGACCAAGGGGAGAGGAGAAAAATAGCAATAGAGAAAGAGGTCTTCCTTTCCCGTATATATTACCTTAACGCAGAGGTCTTCAAACTTTTTTACTCTGAGCCCCCCTAAGCAAAATGTTTTGAGGTCAGACCCCCCTCCAAAACTTTATGAAAAGGATTGGGGGAGCGGGAGGGACATGGCTGCGTGCAGGGAGCTGGGCTTATGAGATGATTTCAGGAATACTTTTTCTATAGCTTATGAACTGTACCAAATATGAGACTTATAAAACAGCAAATGCATCAAACAAAAACAGATATCCCAAACAAATTGCTCCTCATAATTGGGGTGTTGTGAGCCCTTCACACTCTTTGATCCCAATGCAACTATACCTGCTGCACTAATAATAACTGCAGTCCTGAGTAGCAGGCTATCTCCTTTGCCCTTTTTACCTCTTCCCCTCCATGATGGATCATCACCTCTGTCCTAATTCTTCAAAGGACAATAAGCTCTGATGCCCATTTTTTAAAGCTAGACAGTCATAATTGTGATGCAGTGGGCCCCCCAAATCCCTGGGCCCCAGTCCTGCTGCATCTGCTCCTTTATGATAACCAGCAGTGGCCACTTACACACTTGGCAGCAGTACCAGCTTCACTAATGAATGTCCCTTTTAAAAAAACAAAAACACTTATATTGTCCCCTTCTTTGGGGTATCTCGCTGAAGAAGCGGTCTCTGGCCATTTGTAAACATAAAAATGAGTCTGCATATAGTGCTCCCTATTTTGGGCCTTCTCTTTGACAATATCTATGAATCTCACTCCTTTCCTCTGTCTCATAGACCATTACTGTGAGGCCCTAAGGGTCGAGAGGATTAGGGCTCTGCATCTGAAAGCAACCCTGCTGGCCTTCTACCTGCTACCCCATGGACTCAGCTTTCACAAAAAAACTGCCCCTGAATGGTTAATACTGATTTTGAGATGCCTCTGCCTGAAATTGAAGTGTGGGTGGTAGTGCAGAAAGTTAAAAAAGAAACCATGGAATTATGAGTTTCTGCAGCAGCGTTTTCCACATAATTATCAGTGTACTGCATTTGCTACATGATCTTCAGATTTCAACAAAAAAACTTGACTCTGGCTCAAATCGAACAAAAGTTACTTAAAGTGTGTTCCAGAGCAGTGGAAGGCCCTTTGCAAAGATTGACTGGTAATCTTGTAGTTGCTTACTGCTGTATTTGGGTGCTACACTGGTACTAATGAGGTGAAATATTTTCCCTGACAGTGTTACCGTGAGTTAAAATGACAAAATAATGAAGTAATGCTAAACACAAAATGTGGCGCATTGTGCCGCATAATTGACCTTTTACCTTTTAATGCTGCATAATTTAGTCAAACATTCCGCATAATGTTGTCCTCTTCTGCTGAATAATTCCAGTGGATCTGCTTAAAGCTTTATGGTGGCAAAGATATATTCTTTTTAAGATGTAATGTAAAGACTTATCAGCTGGGATCTGGACTAGTGGAGACACTTACAAAAATGTCTGCATTTGATACAGTTTGATTACTTATTACTAAAAAGTATGTTTTGTAAGAACTTGTTTTATCTCAATCACTGCATCATGTTGCAGCAGCCTAGCTTAGAGTATGTAAATACTGTTTTAAAATAATGACTTACATATTCACAGTGCTTTCTGCCACAGGCTGGGACCTCATAGCACTATAAACAGGGCCATTGGAATTATGCGGCAGGAGAAGACCAAATTATGCAGCATGGTTGACTAAATTCTGCAGCAAGCAAAGGCAAATTATGCTGCATATTTTGTGATAGCATAACTGCACTATTTTGCTATTTTTACACTTGTCCTGTCCTTTATTGCCCCTCATAAGTACCACATTAACACCCACATATAGCAATAAGCAACAGAAAGGTGACCAGTCAACCTTTAGAAAGGGCCTTCCACTGTGAGGAAACATGTGTTGCTGCATTTTTCAATTTGCCAATTATACAGCAGACGATGGATATTGTGGCAAATGCGGGAAAACCATCACTATGCGCTGTGAGTGCAGGGTAGGTGTGAAAGTGAAGGGTGAGAATGAGGAGTGAGTTGTCTGAATGCAGGGTGAATTCCCAGACACTTGAAGTTAATCAGCATGTTATTGACACGGCGTAGGGTTTCAGATATAAGTTAAACTATTGCTACTATGTAATTAAATCAGGGAATCGAGGGTGAAGGAAATAAATAATGTGCTGATCCTGAAACAAACTTCCAGTCTTATGATTAGGGTTGCCAGCTCATTATTTTGATGTTGCAGACGGTACAAAAATAAACAGTCACCTAAAGCCCTATTTTCAGCACTTATCTGTGCATACTTCGAAAAGCAAATATAAAGCACTTTTAAATGTGTTCTAGGGCTGCCTGAATGTTTCATGACTGAAAATAAAAGGAACAGAAAGAAAGTCAAATTACAAATGAATACATACTTTTTTATTTAAGACCTTATTTAGTGTCTAAGCAAGGTCTTTGCAGGCTCTTTAAACATACATGGCTGGCATTTTTTCTATTGGTAACCCTTTTTTATATTCCTTGTAATGAAATGCATTTTCACACTAGAGCAGTATATTTTAAATACAAATGTACGGAGGAATAGGCAGAGCCGGGGCCCATGGGGTTCTGGAGAAAAAAAAAACAGGCTCCGTAACCATTTTCCAAAGGTATGCAAATGGTCTTTAAAGACCTGTGAAAAACCGGGGCGTGCTGGAGTCTTAATAAGACTCCAGACACTGCCCAGCTGAGCCCCAAGCAGCACACCCACTGACCTCTGGCCCCACGGCACTCTGAGGGCTTCGGAGTAAATGAAGACAGCCTGGAAATGCAGCAAATAAACATCGCTGCACTTCCAGGCGTCTTCATTTACATGTGCTTGCAGAGGCCTTTGCGCCCCCCTGGGAACCCATCCGCGCCCCACAGCTTGAAGACCTGTGCCTTAAAGGATTAAATCCCATAGACCCAGACCTAGATCACAGTCAATAAGTAATTTGGTAAAGATCATATTGAAAAAAAATGTTTTTCTTTTATTCATATCTTACTTTCTTCTGATCTTTGCATTTTACAACTTAATTTACATCAATAAACACATTTTCACATGATTTATACAAAATTCCACATATTGACATACACCATTGATCACAGTGTCAGTTTATTGTCGAGCAATTATCAATTATTAAAAATATTTAATTCTGTCAATCATCCCCATTCATCCCTTCTATTCCACACTCTTCTCTAACATACCATTTCATATAACATATCACACACTCTTCAAACACCAGTCTGGAATAGATGTACTACCCCCATACACCCCGGTGGAGTCTATTCTTTTTCTCTCCTTGCAGTGTAGTATCACCAGACTGGGCACACCAACAGTGAACATATGTTTCGGTGGCTTTACATTGACTTTACCACCTTCTTCAGGACCATACCAAGATTATATATACATAAAGCATCAACAGGACATACACGGATATACTTGTACTTGTCATACTAAAGAAAGATCTCTTTATCAGAGAAAATTAAGAATGGTAACGGCCACTATCATGCAATCATTCTCTGTGTGAAAGTCTGTTCACTCCTCCGTCATAGGCGAAGAATTAGCAGGCCACAAAGCAGGGTTGCATTTTAAACCCAGTGCTTTACCACACTTGTTGATGTATTCAGTCAACCCAGCATCTCTATAAATAGCACAAAAGATGAGGTTCTAGTGTCCATGGATCATACTCATACTTTAAAAAGAATTTCTAGATTTTAGTTGCTGCCTCGCCTCCTATTTCTGGCATGGGCTAAACAATCATCATTTTTCTTGATTGTAGATATAGTGTGGTCCAAGGTCTGTGGGTGCCCCTGAGTGGACTGTCTTCCTTATTGCTGCAGTTTCATTGATGGATAGAGGTTCCCATGCTGTCAGTTAGTAGTCTTTGGTTGATGAGGTTATCAGACTGAGAAGATGGATGAGGAGTGGATGGAAGTTGAAGTTCCTGTAGATCTTGGTGATTCTTTAATGGAAAAATTTGAGAGGTTGTGGCAGAGATCTTGTGTAGGGGTGAGGGTGTTGGTTGCGGCTGTTAAGTGGGAGAATTAGTTGACGGTGGCGAAAAGATCCTTACAATTGTAGGAGCTAGATTAGATTCTTAGGGGCGGGGCTTTTTTCTTTGGCTCGCTTGATGGCGATAGGTCTAAGTGAGGCCTTGTAGGTGTTTTTGTGCTGGTTCCTTCGGTTGGTTCTCTATTTCTTTTCAAGTTGTGTGCAAACCCTTTTGGATTCTCTGAGGTCAGCGCTGTACCTGCTAGCTTGTTTGTTGAATCTCTTGGGTTTGGTGTTTTTTGGGCACCAGGCCATTGGTGCAGGTGGTAATCCAGTTGTGGAAGTTGTTTGTGGTGTGGATAAGCTCGTTGCTGGGGTCTGTGAAGAACTTTACCAGCTCCGTGTATTTTTCTTTGTCGTAAATTAACTCCAGTTTGTCAATAGGCAATACAGATGCTCTTTAGAAGATGATTCCGGTTTCCTTTTCAATTTGACTATTGAGTGAGGTATTTCTAGGGAATCTAAATATTTTCTTGATGCTTCCTCTAGTTGCGTATGCCAATTTACTTGTAAAGAATGAATATGTTCTGGTATTTGCAGTTTTGATTAGTCTTAGCAGAGAAGAGTTGTTGGCCATATCTTGCACGGCATCTCAGTAGTGATTCACTCATTTGTTGGATGTCACATTTGAAGATATTGGCACAATCCACTTGAGAGATCTAATTAATGCCTTCTCTGTCCATCTTTCCTCAAGTAACATGTTCATATTTAGTAAGTCACAAAACCAAATGAAACCTGGCCTTTGCAAATACCAACATTTTGTATGAGTGGAGAGACCATATGATTGATTAAATGTGACCGAAACAAGTAATTTTAAAGCCACAGATCATAGAAGATTGACTGACCAAGCCTGCGAGTTTAGTCAGTCTCTCACATGATCTAATGCCATGGAGAATATTTTCTTTTTTCAATAACCATTCAATAAAAAATGTCACTTCCCACTACTTCCTTGTAAAGCATTTCCTTCTTCTGTCAGATCATCTATTCTAAGAGTCCAATAAACAAGAATGACAATTATGAGGATGTCAGAAGCCCTTAGTGTTTCTGATAATTTTAAGAATCATATCTGTAATCTTTCACTTTAATTAAATTGCGTTAAACTTTCTCTGATGTAAAGTGAATAAGGCATACATGGAGGAAAGCAATCCTAAACCTTGCATCACTGACCCAACAAATGCCTTGTCTACATATGTTTGTGTGTTTTTAATCATGAAGGTTTACAAGTGATACTGAGATCCCTCTTCAGAAGCAATATATCAGTAGCAAAAGCACATTTCGTGATTTTTAAAAACATGCAGGTTGGGAACAAATGGTTGCTGGTCACGATGAACTAACACTGGAGTTATGTTCCTTGGCCCAATGGACAAGAAATGCAAATACATTTTACTCTCACATTTCATGATTCAACAAGCATTAGCAAAGCCAACAGGTCAGGCTTCAATGGGCCACATTTGTAAATAGGCTTTAATGTGCCACATTTGTAAAAGCCGGCAGTCACAATTGTCGTTTACATGCATTTCATGCTGAAATCATGATTATTGCTTTAATCTATGTTCAACAAAAGTAACCCTTGAACCTATGGGAGCCTGTATATATAGTGATTATTTGGCAAAAATTTCTCTCATTGATATCAATTATGTAAAACTTCCCCGCATTCATTGCATAAACACAATGCAAATGATCACCACACACATTCCTTAACAGCAATAATATTTATCTATAATTAGCATTAAATATTGATTAAAATATAAGTAAAGGAAAGTGCATTTTGTCCCACGTGGGTATTAATGCTATATACTTTGTGTGTTGCTTTTTACAGACAAAGATATTTCAACCCTATTGCTCTGAGTACAAGTTTCTCACTAAAGTATACAAAAATGTGATGGAAGGAATTCTTAAATTAATCTCAGCCACTGGTAATTATTCTGGGCTGCATCCCAGTACATATTATGTTGCTCACCATACCATCTCGGTTTAGTCCCAGTCCAGCCCAAACTGCCAGACCAGAGCCTTACTGAACTGGAACACAAGCAATCTAGGACCAGTTTCGCCGTAGTTAGGGGAACATCACCTAGGTATACCTTGGGCCCAGTGACACAGTGTGCACAGGACCCACATCTGAGCATACTTGTACTACTTAGGGACATTGTTATCTTGCACACCATGACGGATCCAACGCGCCGCCCGGCTCCTTTTTCCTTGCCTGTCCCGGAAGTCAGGCAGAGGGAAAGATTCACGTCTCTTTGCACGCCCAGAAGAGAGAAGAGATGAAGAGAGGCATCTCTGGGAATGCAAGGGAGAACGAGAAAAACATCGTCATGAGGGGAGTGAGTGTGGAAAAGATGGAGGTACCGAAGGAGCCGCAGGAAAAAGAGTGAGCGGGGAGCCAGTTTATGCAAGGACCCGACATACTGAACGAGGAGCGGGAAGCAGTGGCAGAAGCAGAGACTCCTACCCACCGGTTGTCTCCAGAGTTCCACCATGTCCCAGGAGGGACGTGGCTCCACCAGGTGCGTGCCCGGTTCCTAGTTAGGAACCAAAAGACTTAAAAATAGTTGAAGAAGAGAAGAAAAAGGGGGGGAACAAGAGGAGAAAAAAGAAAGGAAGGTGGGTGGAAGGATAGATATATAAGAGAGAGAAATCCTAAGGCTACAAAGAAAAGAGATATAAGAATTCAAAATTAAAATATGTTAATTATTTTAGGACTATCTAAATTGTTTTTGTCCCTTATTCTTTTGCTTTGCTAACAACCACTTTTACCCAGAAGATAGCAAAGAAGTCACCCCACTAATCCAACTTAATTTAAGTGAAATATAAGGGCAGACACTTACCTGCTTCATTGCTTCTGTCGAGGGTGCTTGCGGAGTGGAACTCCGAAGGACCTGGAAAGGAAGAAGATGCTATTAAATACAAGACTGGGACTTTATTTTCTTTATTGACACAAACTGTTCTTTTCTTTGAAATAAATTATTAAGAAATTATACCCATCCCGAGTGGCTGATTGAACGCCATGCCACCTCAATTTTTTGTTTACTTCAATGTGCCGCCTTGACTGGGCAAACATGCCAAGACATGGGTCAATAGCATGCAGTGAGAGAGTAATACTCCTCGGCATGGAACTAAAAGTCTGAAGTATATTTTAAAGAATTGGTAACAAGAAGCTTTGAAGACAGCTGTGCTGTCAAACTAGACCTGAAAAGGATAATACAATATACTCTGACAGTTCCAAATGAAAACATACATTAGACCCAATTCACAAACATGATTTTGAAGTACGTAAGTACTACTCCAGTAGTACTAATAACATAATATCAAATGCAATTAAGACATTGTATACACCTCTGCTTGGGCCTCTACTATCATTTATGAACGTAGATCTTGGTTACAAGTGCAGAGATCTTTGCACATATAGGTTCAGTATTTGAAACCAAATGTGGTGGGACAAAGTTTTGTGGAGAGATGTGTGGAATAATTATTAAGAAATGGGTGAGGTTAAGGAATAATTAAGGAGGTGTTTGGGAGTGACATACTAATGCAAAACACACACCAACTAAAGAGCAAAAGAACTGCTATTCACAAAATACATTTTTAAAGATACTATAGCCCTAATTGTTTCCAAACAATCTTATATGTACTCCAGCCCTAGCACTAAACATGGCCAACCACTGGTGATGCAACATATTGCTTTAGAAAACAATGGAAGCAGGCAATTAAATGCTCAACAGGAGATAGATAGATAGATAGATAGATAGATAGATAGATAGATAGATAGATAGATAGATAGATAGATAGATAGATAGATAGATAGATAGATAGATAGATAGATAAGATAGACAGACAGACAGACAGACAGACAGACAGACAGACAGACAGACAGACAGACAGACAGACAGACAGATAGATAGATAGATAGATAGATAGATAGATAGATAGATAGATAGATAGATAGATAGATAGATAGATAGATAGATAGATAGATAGATAGATAGATAGATAGATAGATAGATAGATAGATAGATAGATAGATAGATAGATAGATAGATAGATAGATAGATAGATAGATAGATAGATAGATAATGTATATATATTTGGTGGAGTGTTCTGGCTTTCAATAAATGATTGGAAATTCCCCGGCAAGTGCAGCGTTATCCGTTTGTTGGACAATAATAATTCGCTGGTAGTCTACCCATGATGCATGCACCGGCTGTGCATAAGCCTTTTACCACTCCAATAGCCATTACACATCATTAGAATTTTGGATTAGTAAAATACCATCCACGCCAACCTGAAATGAATAAAAGCAACCCCTAACATGTGTTCCGCTATCATTATAGCTGGTCAGAGAGGTTTAGCTTTGTCCAGCACCCAGTATAAGTCAAAACAGCACCGACAAAGTGTTGCTGGTGTTGCCGGGTGCCCTACATAGGAGCTGCTCTCCGCCTAAACTTGGGATCTACCCAGAGTTCTCTGCATCTTTTTTGCATATATATATATATATATATATCCTGGCCTATAGGTAGTTGGTGTGTTTTGCCAGCAGAGCACACTGGACATAATGATTAATTATATCCAGAAGCAAAGTAAAATGCACTTTCAGGGGAAATATACTTGGTAGTTAGAATTTATTCGAGTTACGTATTTTGATCGCGTTTCGACTGCATTTCGACTGCAACTATCAATATGTTTATGATAGGCCCAAACTTCAAGCATCAACTTTGTTCTGCGCTGAAAACAGAACACAGCACGTCCAAAACAGTGTTCTTGAAACAGGTTTTATTCAAGCATTAAGATGATTTTACCAAGTGCAGCAGTGGTGTGAAGTGGCCTACACGTTTTCAGCTGTAGCCTTCCATAGGGTCAAAGAGATGTGTGTGTAGAGAGCCCCTTTAAGGGAGCTCCAAACTACACATCAACAAAACTTTATTAACAAAAAGAGACAAACTCGTTCTTTGTATATACAAATGTTTCTCAAATGCCAAACCACACATTTAAATGTACAACCCATTTTCTGGATTTCATATCTCCTAGTTGAAGCTGAATGTTCTGAGAGAATAAGCAAGAGAGTAATAGTAAAGTACTAAACTCATAATTAATCTTCCTTGCAGAGTTCTAATTCTCAAACTAATACCCAACAGAATATAGCCTAACATATTCTGACTTTCAAAAGAGCAAGAATCCTCTTTAATTTATGTGTTTTTTAAAGCCAAATCTATATCATTAAGATGAAATGCTCTACAAAGCTAATCAGGTAGGATATTTCCGTCCATATAATTTTAACACATAGTCTGAATTCCATTAAAACTGTATGGAAGATTTAAAGTGCCTAACTCTATTATAAAATTCTGAAATATGAATTCCAAATAAGGTGCTCTTCAAAGACAATCACTAAGAAATGTTTAATTTCTGCTAACATTTTGCTCATTCCATTGACACTGAAAGACATGTTTAAAGTGCACAATGTTCTTTTAAAGTGCTGGTTTGATATCAATCATATAATGCACGTTGCCCTAATCGATAAAATCATTATTGCACAATATAACTATATACAATAGATTTAAAGTGCATTGTGCTATCCTGAAATGTTGACTCACGGGAGTCTCTATAAAGTACTAACGATTGTAAACTGCATTATATAGTATAAAGATAGAAGATTTTAAAGATTTTAGAGTGCATCATGATTTTTTGAAGATTCTTAAAATAATTTGTAAAGTACTTGGTGCGCAGTAAAAAAACAAACTCATAATTACTCCACAATGTCACCCTCATTCTAGTAAACCAAAATTGCTTTGACTCCCAATCAATGTAAGTCTAACAGCATTTGGAGAACAACAATCTGTTAACTCATAATTGTAAATTGAAGACAATCCTAAATATGGCATGTTGAAAGTATAATATATCATTCGCAAAGTACTGTCTAGATAAGAATCTCTATGAAATGCAAACAATTCTCCTATTCACTTTGTGTTGTTCAAGCATATCAGATTTCAAATTAAAAATTTGGTCTCCATGGATCATTAAAGATCTATACACAGTTCAACGTTGGTATTTAATACCCATGGATTTTCAGTACCCACTGATAGAATCCATCTTGATTCCACCCTCTTTAATCTAAATAAAACCTAATGGAAGTGCCTGCTTGGTAGTTAGGACATAGTTTCCACAAGAAGAGCGTTTTTCATTTGCCAATAACTTGTGCGTCATTTGACGAATCATTGCGACATTTTCAAAAAACTAATTTGACAAGTCATTTAGCTGCTATACTGAAAGTTTCAGGATGATCCTAGAAGTGGGGGCTGAAAAAAAGGTTTTCCACAAATTAATTTCCCTAGGAACGTTTGACACAACTAGATCCCGAACCACTGAACGGAATTACACCAAATTTCGCATGAAGGTAGATGTTGGCCCAGGGAAGTACCAATTTGTGATTTGGTGTAAATCCGTTCAAGTAGTTGCAAAGTAATTTAAAGAAATCTCCAGTTGTATATCTAGGGACGCAGAGGATTCGCAGCACTTCCCGATCTTGTGCTGAGATCTGACTGGCTGCCCTCACTTCAAACCAGGCAGGATGTGTTGACAGCCATCTTGTTACTCGGCTTGACCTGATTCACACAAATAAAGTAAAATATATTTATTAACTGAAAAAAACAGAGGATACAGGGACGTCATAGTTAGACTGACATTTGACTCGTACAAAACCAGAGAAATTCAGCAGTTGAAGTGAGCTGAGCTAACTATAACTTAGGCCCTTGCAATGCACTGCTTATGACCTCCCATATTATATTACTTATGACATGGTCAGTGACATCACTCATGACATCTCAAATGACATCACTGACAAAGGTTTTATAATTCTATTTCCTAACAATACCATCTCTGTAACCTTTGATTTTCAGGGAATTTCTTATTTTTTTTACCTAGTAGTTTTGATTCTAGAGTGGTGGAGAAAGGGGCCGGTGCATCTGACCAACTCTCACAAATCCTGCTGTGTCACACTTACTCAAAGTAACAGAAGGACTTCTTGGCCCATAAAGACCCTCAACTTCCAAGAGGACTTCATCCCCCAACCCGTAGTGCACCAGGAGGAGCGTTTGCACAGTGGTGGAGAAAGGGGGTGTGGCCTCCAAAGACCCTTCAGCAGTCCCACTGTGTGGAATTTACTGAAGGTAACAGGAGAGCTTGTTGGCTCACAGGGACCCTCAGTAGCCAAGGACACTTCATCTCCCAACCAGTAGTGCACCAGGGGGTGCTTTTGCAGACTGGTAAAGAAAGAGGGCGTGGCCTCTGATGACCTATCAGCAATTCCGCTGTTTGGGACTTACTGGAAGTAACAAGAGGCATTGTTGGCGCCCAAGGACCCTCCTCAGCATTCAAAGCGACTTCATCCCCCAACTAGTAGTGCGAAAGAAGGCACATTTCAAGAATGGTGGGAAAAGGGTGCATGGCCTCCAACCACTTCTCAGCAATCCCGCTATGTGGGACTCACTGGAGGTAACAGGAGGTCTTGTTGGCCCCAAGGACCCACTGGCACCAAGTGGACTTCATTCCCTCACCAGCAGTATTCCAGGAGGCGTGTTTGCAGAGTGGTGGAGAAAGGGGTGTGGCCTCTGAAGTCTTCACAGCAGTCAGGCTGTTTGGGACTTACTAGAGGTAACAGGAGGGCTTGTTGGCCCCCAAGGACCCTCAGCTTCCAAGGGGACTTCATCTCCCAACCAACAGTGTGCCAGGAGGCGTGTTTGCTGCGTGGTGAAGAAAGGGGGTTCCAGGGACTTGCAGTTTTTTATTTAAATTTTATTTTTTATGTATTTGGGTTGGGGGTCTTTGTGGCCCCCTTCCCTGGGCCAATTTTGGCCCTGGAGACCCCATCCACCAGGGCCAAGGCTATTTTAAATATGGGATGGTGCTGCACGGCCCCCTCCCCTGGTTGATTTCGGCCCCGGGGATGCCATCCCCCAGGACTCAGACTTTTAAAAAATAAATTGGTTTATTACTTTAATAGTAGGTAGCCGAGCGCCCCCCCCCTGTGCTCATTTTAGCCCCTGGGACCTCATTCCTCGGGGCCTGGGCTCACTTGTGGGTGCCCTGGTCCCACTCAGAGCACCCACTCTGTTGAGGACCACAGGGGGAGTCTGAAGTGTGAGAAGTTGGCTTGGCATATGCTGTCTACTAATTATAGTGGGCACCTTGCACCAGTCCAAACAACCCTTCTTGATTATATGTTTAAAGACAACCTTTATTGAAAGCTATAGTAGTGGTAGCTATGGAGAGCAGCCTTCAGGCTAAGTCTTGAAGGAGTGTAAAGCAGCTTGGTTTACCAGATTATAAACTCCTGAATCACTAAATGAAAGGAGAACCACACAAGGTATATATATAAAATATATGTATTTATTTCTAAACACTCTCTACTAATCCCTTTATGAGATTAGAGAGCCAGGCACACAATAATACAGTTCTAAAATGACAGTAAATAGCACAATATACAATGGGCCCTAGAGGCGAACCAAACCATATATTAAGAAAGTGGTATAAGAACCATGACTTAACTAGACACAGTGCCTAGAACACGTAGAATCGCTGGGACCCCAAGGAACCACCCAAGGTAGTGACACAGGAGACCCATGGGGGACGTGTGCAGTGTGAGAACACAGCCGCGAGCCCCATACTATTCTATGGGAAAGTCATGGTTAGAATTTTAGATGTTAAGGACACTTAGGAGAGGACTTTGAGCAAACCTCTTTAGACTTAGTAGGGGGTTCTAGGGCCAGCACCTACGGGAGCATCATAGTACTCAAGTTACCTCACCCAGGGAAGCCGGGTGCATAGGTGTCAAATGGTGTCGGGATTCGTCGTTGATTTCAATGGCGATCTGCTGCAAAGTGCTGCTGCCGGGAAGGAGAGAAGTGTCCGGTGTGATCCAAGCCTGGATCAAAGATCAGAAGAACCTGAAAGCAGAGGGGACAGTCTGGGTCACTTGCCAGTGACCAGGGGCATGATAGACAAATGCCCACCGATGTCGGGTGTTTCAGGTGTGAAGAGGTGAAGCTTGACTCTGCAGCCACCAGGACCAGGAGACATCGACGATGACCAGGAGCAGGATTCGAGCTGACCCACGAAGGATGTCGAGTGCTGCGGTGTCGGTGCCTGGATTGGACCCAACAAGCCTTGGCAACAGCAAACCACGTAGGAAGAGAAAAGATGCTTCGGTGCGGACTAGCAACGTCCTGGGGACTCCCCAAGCAATGGAGAGTCAGGGCACATCTGGAGCAACCAGGTAAGCCAAATTAGCAGTAAAGTTGCCTTCACAGGGACCCATCAGTCGACGGACTAGGGATCGCGAAGGGACCTCAAGAGAAAACACAAAGGGCCAGCTCATGGAACACTCGTGGAGTGTAGGCAGGCAATCTTCAGTGCAAATGCTGCTCGGGGTCAGGGCTACAAGTAACTCAAAGCTCAGCTGTAGGAGTCATTGGAAAGCGGATGCTTCTGCAAAAGGTCGCGCTGTCCTGGAGTTTCGGGTTGCACGGTGTTCCACAAGGGATACAGGCCTCAGAATAGCTGAGTGCACAGATCGACCTCAGAGACCACGGAAACCCACCTCCTGTGATGCAAAATTCTTTGGAGTCTGGCGGGAGCTTCGGAGATGCAAACCGCACAGATGCGTCTTTGGTGCCTACCAAGCATGGGAGTAACTCCTTTACTCCAAGGAAGATTCTTCAGTCATCTAGTTCAGTGTAGATCGTCGAAGTTCCAGGTTTCAGTATCAGAGTTTCATCCAGGTGTAATCTAAAGTCCTATAGCCAGGGGTTCCTTTCTTATACCCAAGGAAGGGGTTGGACAAACTCTAGGGACCCACCTATGGGAGGGTCTTTGTCCAGTTTCACACCAGAGAAGGGGCTGGTAGCCCCTGCAACCGGTTTGAGCTGGACTATGCACAGGGACAACAAATGGGCCCCCAGTGCAGACTTCAAAGCACTCTTGGAGTGCACCCACCCAGCCCCAATACACTAAAGCCTGTCTGGGAGGGGGTGACACCTCCCTGTGACAGGAAACCTATTGTCCAGGCCTCCCCTGCTGGAGTTTCATCCAGCAGCAGGAGGACAGACTCATGTCTTTGGCTGGCAGCATCCATTTTTGTGATGCCAGGGCTCTATTAGCAGGTACCGGGTATACCGGTGCTGTCATGTCTCTCCCTCTAGAAGGGTGGGATCATACTCCCACACCAGTTACTGGTGTGGGGGTACGATTCCAAGGTGTTTGACACCAAACATGACATGTTTTCATGCAGCCATCCCAAATCAAGCATTTACCGTTTGGTTATAATGCACTTAAGAGTATATGGTTTGGCTGCGCTGCATCACAAACAACCCCGGAATAAAGGTTCCGAAGGCTGCAGAGGGGCCCTGCTCATGCATGGGCACCCATAAAACCCAGCACCCTGCCTTCAGGATTAGTAAGGCCTGCCATAGGGGTGAATGATAGGCCTATATGTGCAGTGATATGAAGAGATATAGTGAACCTATATATCAGTAAGGGGTGCATGCACCACCTTACCCAGGCTCCAGTAGCAGTCCTGTGGTGTCATTTTGGAAGGCTTCTCAGGGGTGGCATAATACATGCTGCAGCCACCTGGCAGGCCTCTGGGGTACCTATGCCCTGGGTACATAGTACACCATATACAAGGGACTTATAAGGGTACCCCAGAATCCAATCTGGAGTGTACCTCAAGTACTGGGAATAATGTTTGAGAAGAAGCAGCTAGGCTGGGGTCCGGGTTAGCAGGGCCCCAGCCAGACTAAAGTCGAAAAACAGTGAAACATCAGCAAAAAGTGGGGGTAACTTTAAGAAGCAGATCCTACTCTCCTACATGAAGGCCCCTGCAGTCCCTGCTGGCTCCCTGAATCCTGTGGGAGCCTGCATTGCTTTGACAGAGAGTGAGCTTCTAACATGCAATTGTGCTCTGCTTTGAGCAAGCAAGAGCAAAATGCTCTTGCTTGCTCAAAGCGGAGAACAGTTTGTTATGGCTTCTCTGGAGAGGTAAAGCACCTGCCAAACCATGGAAAACAGCTATGTCCTGGGGATGGGCACCCCGGGACATAGCAGGAACCAGAGCTGGGGGGTGGCAGTCTCCAGGGTCATCTATGGCTACAGGAGGGGAGCCATATGGCCACCACTCCAATCTTTAGTTTAGCTCTGGAAGGTGATGGTTCCCAGGGCTCCGCAACGGACCCCCTCCATTGTATTATTTGAGCCTTCGGGAGGTGGCGGTCCCCGGGGCCCCCCTCACTTCTATAATTCATAGCCCAGGGGGTGGTGGTCCCCTGGGCTGCAGGGGGCCACACATTCCCCCAATGCATATCTATAATTCATTGCCCTTGAGAGGTGACCTTAAGCCCACCACCAAAATACCCAACAGGTGTCCAAAGTAATGTTTTTGATTTCTATGGGTCATGCTTGCAGACATTGATTTACAGTTAGTAGGCTTACTCAGGGTCAGGCTTTTGGGTATCTAGGAGACTGGCTTCCAAGAGAGAAAAACAGTTCAGGACAAGTCTGGTAAGATTTCCAAGTGATCACATGGGTCTATAGAGAAGTACTACTGGTGCTGAAGGTGGCTAGCACCCAAGTATGTCTTTTGAGGGTACCAAACTTTAAGGATGTATATTTTTGAAAATATCCAGTTGGGCTGAAGCTATTTAATTGTCTTGGGCACACACAATACAGGGATCACCAGCTGGGTGCACATGCTAACTAAAAAGAAAAGCAGAATTGGGATAATGTTATGGCTTAATCACAACTTCAAAGTGGAAATATCTGGAACTAGAATGAGTGATGGAGAGATACACTAAATTCAGAGAAGAGAAAAAGGTCACCATATACAGAGACCTTAAATACTTTTAAACAAATGATCAAAATCTAGTCTTTTAGATTTATTTCTGGTCTGTTCTGATCAGCTGGCCTAGATCATCGACATTCCATTACTCATGATTGTCAGACTCCCTTGGGACTGCTGGCATAAAGCTTTAATCACCTGGGCTGTGCTTAATTCATGCTGGTCCCTGGACCTGCTCATTTTCGCACACTGAGTAATGTTGCCTCCTGTTCTTCTAAGGCAGGTCACCTTAGCAGGGTTTTTTGTCTTAATGCCCCAAGGTTTTACTAGCCATCCACTTGTGGCACCAGAGGGATACTGTTCCAGGTTAATATCTCTCTGTGATTGTGCAGAGTTCCCTGGTGATGTCTAAATGTAGCATACCTACATGCATTATTGAGCAAATATTTATCTTGTTTGGGACCTGGAGGGAAACCAGAGTGGACCAGGGTACTTACTTGTTTATCATTTTAGCCCTCTTCCAATAAGTGAAAAGTACATCTTGAATATCTCTATGGATGGTAGGAGAGACTGACATAAACTTGTCAAATGATAGCAGCTACAATCAGATCCATGAAAAACCAATGATGAAGGGAAGGTTCTAACCTAAAATACAGCCTCCCTCAATTTGTTGTATATACACAAAAGTACTCTAGGGTGAAAAGCTACAAGAACCCCTTCTCACATGGAACCCGATTATCTTGGTCCTTGAGAGGATATTGATATTTCCCTCTGCTGGTCAAACCAACCGTAGTTGGGTCCTTTGTTAAAAGAGCACTGAGCCTACTTTCTCTTAATAGTAGCATATTTTATATTACCTACTCAACACTTGTATTAGAGCTCTTGACACTAGTAGGCTCCACCTCAAAGATGAGGGAACACCTCTTGTGTAGCTGAAGAACACTATCACTATAATGAACTGGCCACTAGATCTTCACATACTTTATCCGTGCGATGAGAATGACCCAACTGCCTTTTTGAAGGCTCAAGAATACCATCAAACAATGTTGCCTCAAGGCTACCAAGGCTTCCTGGAAATCAGTAATCAATGTTTGTTTATGTTTATGAGGTTAAAGCTTTCACAGTGCAACTATTTTTCCATAGATGGCCAGAACATTCCTGAGGCACCCAATGAGACTTAGTGAGGCTTTCAATTGGATCTAGTTAATAAAGACCTGCCAGTCCATCACTGCCCGAAATCTAGTCCAAAGAGGTTGAAAATGCTCCCCATTTGGTGCCTAAAATATAGCACTGAAAATTGATCTATGTGGCAGTTCTTTGACTTGTTGGGCAGTTTGGCCTACAGACTCCTAAGGTCCCAAAAACATTTAATTTTTAACAAACACTGCTTTGATGTACAAGTATTCAACACAGAATGTCTTCGGGCCAATCATTATTAATATCACCAACCTCTTTAAACTGGTATTAGACCTCAAGTACCCTATTTTCCCATTGGCACTAGGTGCCAAATCAATCTCTTATTTTCGTAATGAAATGAAACTGAACTTAGGAACTATTCTGGGACCAGCTTACATATAACCTTGTCAATTTCAGGAATGGAAAGGTCCTGGGTCTCGAAAATGGTGTTCAGGCACTGAGAGTCCATGCTGAATCATGTGCACATCACCTATTGCTTAGGGACTGCCACATCTGACAGTCCTATTGAACAGTAGGAGGTAGGTTTGCATTTTAGCCATTTCTACCTTTATTTAGTCCTGTACTTTTTATGACATCTAGAAATGTTCTTTAAGAAATACTTTCTTTGTGTGAGCATCATAGATACTGATTGAAGTCAGCACTATAGTACATTGTTTCCGATGTGCAGGAATCCGAGCAGCAGAGTGATTTACCTTCACTACTGAGCCACCTTTTACAACTCTCTTTAGAAGGTCAGGAGTTGGTTGACTCGCCTCATCAACCATGAGTTGCATACTTGGAATAGTTCTATTTACTCCTACAAGATATTGGGGCTCAGTCAATTGAAATGAACAACCTGTGGGTGCGGGAGTGGGCTCCACATGCCTGGTCAGCTAAGTTACCATTTTCAGAGCAGTAGAAGGGCTGGACCATTTGCCCAAAAGTGCTCAAGGATAAAGCAGCTCAAAGATCCAGACTTCTTAGTGCATCTGGTCACGCGTAAGGATTTCTGTTTGGTTGTATCCGTTTTTAGCAGTTCCTGACTAGACTGAATGATGTCCTAAAAGCTGTTGCACTAGCTGGACTATCTTATGCCGTATGCAGAAACCACTACACCTAAGTGTGGTACTATTAGTTTGTTTCCAAATCCCAATCAGCAAAGTGAGAGGTCCAAAAAAGGATGACCAAGATTAAAAGGGCTTACACTGAATATTTTCTACAGTACATCCTGAAAGGTAAGTGTGCGGCAAGCATAGGAAAGTGCTGGTCTTCTTCGTCAAGATCTCATCTAAGACCAACACAATTGTCTGGGAGGCATGACTGGAGAAAAATTATTTGTAATCTATCCCATACACTTTTCATTTTCATATTTACTTTATGTTCAGTACATTACAAAGTGCATGTGGTCAACCTTAAAAGCACAATTAGACTCCTAGCCCCTCCAAAAGCAGTAGTGCTTCTCAAATGCATTGCTTTATTATACCACTTATTCCCAGGGGTCAATAAAGTCTACAACAAAGCAACGATCCTGACTCTTCTGACCTTCTTAGAGAGAATTAAGCAACGATCCTGACTCTTCTGACCTTCTTAGACAGAACTAATCTTGCTTTTAGTATTACAGATGTGGGGATTGTTGTACACTTCAGCCTTATCACTCATATGGTCATTTAGCTGCTGTGTCCAATTAAAGCTTGAACTATAAGCTGTAAACAAAATGGATATGAGGTTGCTTGAATGTGAAGTGTGTTAATGTTGACTGGTAGAAAATATTAGTGAGGATATGAGATTGGGTGGTGTGAGGCATTAGACATATGAAGATGAGTCACTTGAATAATGTAAGGACAGGTCTAGCTCTTGAGGATTTTTGGGTCATAAAAACCCGAACCAGGGAACTGCCAATGGAGTAATTAATTCCATCATCTGACCTTTGCATATGATACCTACTCTGGGTAGAGCATTGTTAAAAAGAGGAGTAAAAAGACGATGGCTTGTGATACTCAACTCAAATGAGAATTTCTCAAAGAAGAATCCAACACTGCAATTTTAGTGATGCCTGTCTAGACAAAAAAGCATATTCGCTGTAGGAATGCCAGATGACTCTCTAAGTCTCTCGTAATTTACCACCATACTTCCCCCTAAATTGTTAATACCCAGAGTGCTGTAAAATTATTTGCCCACACCCTATCAGCTACAATGATACAGGGGTGAGGCCAATTTTAAAGGGCTTGCTCCAAATTTAATGGGACACTATGTTCTGACATAATTTCTTATGAATTTGTCACCAGAGGCCCAATCATTAGTAGAGCACAAGCTTTGTGCTGACAATGGCAAAGTAGAAAAGCAGTTGCTACTCTCCTGAGTGTCATCGTCCCACTGAGATCGTTTGACAGCTGAGGACTGCATCAGAATCATGGACAATCTAAGCACAGACAAAGGACAGAACTGAACTGTAGATATAAGTGCCAACTTTGAAACCTTTACTTAAAAAAAGGCAAGAGCATTATTCAGTTGCGTAGAAGATTTTATAAGAGAGGCAGGACATTATTTGGAGGGTGGAAAGTCACTTGTGGCTCCTTAGATCACAGCCTTTCTTGAAAGAGCTCTACTTTCACTAACATTACTGGCAACCTTTAAAACTTCAGGAAGAGACTTGGTCCAACAGGGACCTGATTGAACAAAAAAGTACTTGAGGGAAGCTCTGCTGAGATTTGTAAAGAGGAACTGCAAAACGTTGCACCTTGGTGGCATTGGAGAATGTAGATGTCGTCCTCACGAGGCATCCATAAGTAGTAGAAGAATAACTATATGAATTCTCAGATGCTGTAGACTTATGATGTCATTAAGAAAAGGGGAGAAAGAGGCATGCCATCACTGTTGAGAGGAGATTTTCATACGGTATTTGAATGCCAGCTAATTCTAGCAACTGGGAAAAGACACATAGAATACACAAATACAATTTTCAGATTATCCCAACCATTGTGTTATAACTTTCCTGGGGGGTTGGTGGTGTTGAGGTGGCACAGGTAAGGGAGAGGCAGGATTCAGCTCAAATAGAGAGCCTGAAGTCAATGCAGGCTGCACTGCTGCACCGCCAGCAAGTCGGGCGCACTCTTTCCATGCACAATGGCATTCATGGTAAACAATGCTATGCACCCCGGGGTCCTTTTCTGTGTCTCTTTAACTGCCTTTTGTGGAATCTTTTCATGGTGATGTCTCTACCATGATAAGGTCAGCAGAAAAGCAGTTTGTAATGCCGACGTTGGTGCCCATGCCGGCACTGCCTCCAGTGACTGCCGCATTTCACACCACCATGGGAGATTAGATCTTGGCGGCGGCAGTGGTCTTGAGGCAGTCTTGCAGTGATCCATTCACCTGCTACATCACAAACGGAGCTTGGTGTCACAGGTCTTTATCCTTCCAGGTGTAACTACAAACTTCACATTCTAAAGCAACCTTTACTGTAATACACTCATTCATTACTTCATAGCTCTACGGAGTTCATCAGGGTTCCGTCATTGTTAACTTGCAAAACACTACATCTCCCACTCTGTTAAACAAAAAGTTTCTAATTTTAACAAAATATTTACACATATATGTATTTAGATCTCCTCAGTCTCTTTGGTTCTATAATTTTTCAACTTGAAGTCCGGCCATCGTCATGACCCACGATCAGCTGTCATGGTGAAAAGACAGAAGCAGTCACTGGTGCTTGAGAATCATTCCCTCCTCCATCATGGAGATCTGGTGAACAATTAAACCAATGCCAGAAGTCAGAAGAGTCTCTGGTAATAAACTCCCTAGGGTGCTGGGCAATCACTATGTGTACTTTGGTTGATATCACTTAAAAAACTGCTGCATCTTAGATTTTCTTTTTCCTACTTAACAGACAAGCACTCTGTTTCCTCTCAGGAAGGCAATGTCTTTTGCATGTCATCTTCGATCAGCATGTGTCTTCATCTTTTGTTTCTGAACCAAGTCTCTCGTATGAGGTCTTTTTTCATCTTTTTCTCTCTGATTGGTCCACTGATGTACCTTGGTTGTCATTGCTTTCCCGAACATCAATTTTGCCGGTTTTTCACCTGCGGTCGATTGAGGCATTGAATGGTTTGCTCTCAATGTAAAGTTTAACATAGTTTGTAAACTGAGCTTCTCAAGAGTATCGCACTGCGCAGCTTTCTTTAGCGTGTCCATAAATCTTTCAACCACTACGTTGGCCTGTGGCCACAAAGGAGTGCTCGTTTGATGCTTTATATTCAGATGCTCTAATAAGTCTTTGAACTCCAAACTATTAAAAGGCAGGCCATTGTCAGATATTAGTATCGCTGGAACACCCCATGTTGCAAAGCTGCCTTCCAGTCTCTCAATAAGTCGGTTTTGAGTGGTGCATGAGAAATCCTTAATTAATGGAAATCGCGAGTATTCGTCCACAATCACCATTAGGTGATGTCGATTGTCGAGTAAACCGAAAAAGGTAATTGCTATTCTCTCCCAGGAATGCTTCAGGAGTTCTGACATGTTTAGGGTATGTTGAGTAACTTTTGTAGATAGCCAGTTGCATAAATGTCAGGCTTTTAATTACTTCTCAACCCGCTCATCTAAATACAGAAACCAGACTTGGTCTCAGAGAGCTTGTCTTGTGGCAATGATTCCTATATGTCCTTCATGGGCCACTTCAATAATTATCTGCTACAGACTCTCCAGAATCAAGATTCTCGACCCTCACAATATAACTCCTTGTTGAGCTACAAACAGTTAATCTTTGAAATGTTTGTATATTTGATATCCAGCTTCACTGGTGAGAGGCAGTGTGCTGGTTCTCTGGCCGATGTGTGATTATATCTTTCAACTTTAGCATACAACTATTGTGGCTCATGGCAGTAATAATCTGGGCTAACAAATGGTAGCTGGTGTGTTTAATATTGTGATAAAGTTGGCATAAGCTTCAGCTAGCTTGGATGGAGTGCCATGACCTTGTATGCAGTGGCTGCTGGTGAGGTGACATTTGGAAGTGGTGGGCATAAAATTATTGTCATACTGCACTGCAGCAAGCAAGCGTTGTGGGCGAGCCGGAACAACATATGGGGATTCTGGGGCGGGGGGGTCTCCCCCCCACCGAGAAAATTTTGAAAATAGAGTGACAAATGGTGCATTTTCATGCACATTTGAGAAAGCAGGAAGGTTAATAGAGCAATTGTATACGTTTAGTTATTACGATAATAGAGAGATGTCATATAACAACATAGGTAGCTGCTTATTCAGTATAACCAGTATAACCACGGAGCATCATAGCAGACTTCGGGATACAATTCACTGCTGAGTAGGTCAAATAGTAATTGAAGAGGTCATGTTAAATTAAGTTTCAGACACTCCTATAAAAAATATGGCTTTTCTTCAATCGTATTTTATGGCTAAACAGAGGCATACATACCGCTTTGAAATGCATATAGGGTTTGACACTAGAAAATATGTTAAGTCAAAAACATATAGGGTTTCAAAATACACATGAAAATAAGGCAACCTACTCAAGCTTATTACTCCGTATCGAGGACGGGCCCTTGGCAGCTGCCTGCCTCACTGCCTCTGAGCCCCGTGTTCATTCAACGGGCTCGGCCCCTGCTGTCCCATACCAGCCTTGACCCCATCACCTGGGGTCTCCTCCTGCAGTGCGGCCTTACCAAGCACCGTCATTGCAGGTCGCACAGCATTCTTCTTGTTCAGTCGGCCTGACCTGTGCACTTTTGGGTCCGCATGCCACATGCTGAAGCGGCCCCACTCGCTCACCTTCTCTCCTAGACTCCCTGCAGGCCAGCGCCCCATTGCACAAGCCAGCACCACGGCCACTACACCGTGGGAGGCTCGTATTACCGGGCGGAGTCTCGTCGCTGCACCTGCCAACAGCAAGTCCATGCACCCTGCCACTGCCATTATTTGAATTATCATTGGTAATAAGATAACATGGCTTTCAGGGACTGGCGTAGACTTGTCGACTCCTCTGTAGAGAGGGCATTGGACAATGTCTGTTTGGGTATGCTGCATGCTGGTACTGATGTGGGATTATCATGGGTGGTGAGGCTATTTTTTGGGTGTTCGATGTTCTCTTAATTGTCTTTGATGTTGTTGATGGCAGAACACCTTCTCGGTCATTCCCTAATACACAAAAAATCTCTTTCCTATAACAGGCTACCATGTCACCTAAGACATAATGTTGACTGGTTATCAAAATGGCTGCAATTCATGGTGATGCAATGCTACAATGCTACCAGAGGCCTCTGGTGGGCAAACAAGCTCATACTGAGCAGGACCTCCCACGCAGTGCACACACCTGGACTGGGGCATTGAGAAGGCGTACAATACTATTCATGTATCTATATGGACAGAATGGTGACTCTTAATAGCTTATTTAAACTGCTGTTAATATTGAGGTAAAAAAAAGAACATTTCATGATTGGGCACCAAGGCCTCGTAGTTACTATGAGCATACACAGCTACACAAGGCATTTAGTACAGACCGAGCTGGCTGATGTAACTCATTTAGTTCACAAAATATTCCTAATACCTTCATGCTAAATAACACGCATTATTTAATGCAGTTTTAGGGAGCACAAACTTTATCCAACGTGAGGATGTCATCTAGCCACTGTTGGAGGAGTGTGATGGACTCAGGACAGTGTCGCTAACAAATTGCAAGTGTAAAAGAATTGCAGAGATGCTGGGAGTGAGTGAGCTGAAGCTTCGAGTAGGCTACTTTAAAGGTGAGCCGCTTTCAGTATGTGCTGAGGCACAAGCCACGAACAATTACCAGCTATGTGCTTGTGTTCCAAACATAACCTATAACAGTGACAACAGGCCCATGGTCGAGCCACCCACCACTCCCAAGGCTCAGATAAACAGTAATATAATATGCACATCTAGTAGTCAGGGCTCACTGAATCCTCTTTTCCAAGTCTGACTCTAGTCTGAACACTCAGACCACACACAGGCAGGGTGGGGTCAACCCGGACTGGGGTGAGGTCGACTTCGACTTGATCAGATCTTCATGATCAATCAAGGCTCAGGCTTGCGTCAGTGAGGAGGGACAAATACTGGTTACACCTGAGCAGTGGCACTGAACACAAGGTGTGTTCTGACTCTGTCCTTTGACGTCACGCCCGCTCCCACCCAAGAGGAAGGGACTGAGGGCAGCAAGCTAGCTGAACACCCCAGCAACTGTAGAAGTAGCCAATCACTGCATTGCTTCACAATAAGCCATGACAGTGATTGGTCATACTCCGTTGTTAGTGCCACCCATGTGCAGCGCCTCATGTGCACAAAGCTGCTCAGGACTGCGGAGAGGCCTGGCAACTGTATGTGTCTCAGCCAATCCAGACGCTGCTCCAGCAGCACCAGGATTGGCTTTAGTAGGGATACTCGCCGCTCATTAGGAGACCGGGGGCTGCGGTATGGATCAACCCTCGCTCTCCTAATGTGCAGCCTAGTGCGCATGTTTGGGCTGGTCGGAAAAATGATCTGCCCAAAACCGAACCAGCGCACTCGCGCAGTGTGCTCCGCCGACCAGACCACCCCTGTAATCATGATGTCAGTCATCATGACGACAACTGAAGCTGCTGCCCCGCCTCCTTCAGAGCCGCTGACTTCTGACTGCCTCAGGCGTGGCCCGGCCTGGCCAGCCCACCTGGATTTAATTTGAAAAGTAAAAGTGACGCTTTTGAATATTTGTTGTTAGGGGCCTCAATATTAGTGGGGCAAGGCCCCAGCGCCCTCATTGACGCACCACCGCTGCTTGTATGGGCACTCTGGAAAAGTAGTCAACAGGGTTCTGAGCCTTTCTTAGACAATGCACAATGTTATAATTGTATTTCTGGAGCTGTAGTCCCCAATGTTCAATGTGAGAAAGCATCTTGGTCTTTGTATTGCCAAATATTACTACTTTCTTTCTCAGGTTCTGAATAAGCATGTTGTGGTTGGGACAAGCTCCTCATTGTATAGGCCACAATATGCCTTTGAGCATTCAGGTGTCCGCTGTGCTGTGCAAGGATAGCACCTAACCCAACTGGGCTAGAGTTAACAACAACCTCTGTCTGACGTTTTTGATTGAAATAAGCCATTGCAGTTGCAATCTCAATGGCTTGTTTGATTTTATTAAAGCTGTTCTCACATTCATATGATTACTTCAATGAAACATTCTTTTTTTGTCATCTCTCTCAGTGGAAAAGTCTTGTATACATCTAGAACAGTAGCTGGACATGCCAAGAAATGAACCCACCATTGAAATATCTGTGCCATACCCCCATCAGAAAAGATATAGCTAAAATAATTTAAACTTTTTCTTATGGAACAGCCTGTGTTTTTTGCAAAAGAGTATTAGGAAACCAGGCTTAGGTTAAACCCCACTAATGTATGTGATGGTTGCAGATGATTAGGCCTGTGGCATAAGAGATTACCAAACTGCACCAATGCATTCACAACAATGAGTTGTGATTAACACCTATACATCTCAGATTATGGTGTTTTGCTGGGACATGGTTCAACTCTCCTGGTACATGGATAGGCAACATCTGAGGCATGCACCCATTCCTTTAGGATGAATTCTGTGTAAAAGGGATATTGACAGGCATACTTCATTTTGATTTGTTGTACGTGTATACACTTTTACTTTTCTAGAGAGCAGTAGAGGCATGGTTATTTCTTCTTATGGGCCTTTTTACCATCTCCAGTATGGGTAAGATCAATTCTCAGTTAGAAATATTACTGATGGATGCAAAAATCAGAGTGATAAATATTAGGAAGTTAATCCCTAAAATCTTAATTATTTGGAAGTTGTTTGGTCACTGTGGGATGTTATTTAGAAATCTCCTTCTTCAACTATGTTTTACAAAAGATAGCATCCAACTACAAGTGACATCAGGCATGAAATAAACAAAATGAACGCTGCATGTAACAGTAAGTAATCCAAGTTTATGTGGTTACTTGAGATGCAATATGACAATATAATCTCGTGATAGTTTGATAGAGAGTCCAGTGAATGCATACCTACAGCTTAGAAAAAGTATAGAAGAAATTAAAAAGTGATGGATAATATTACTTGTAATAATTTCAGCTGGTATTTCCTCTGCCCTGCAATCCTGCCCATTGTTTTTGTGTCCTTCATGACACCTCAGACAGGAACCAGACCTACACAAATCGGATTTAGTCCTGCTCCAATAGGAAAAGTCCAGCCAGAATTGTCAGAAACGGTTCCAATATGGGCCTCGGCACAATGAGTCCTATTGCATGAGATTTACATTTGAACATACCTGGTGCATTTAGGAATTGCACTGAGGAAAAAAAAGCAGGTGATAATTAACTGGTTACTTATAAGGGTTCATGTGATTTCTACAGATACTTTTTTCACCTGTGGTTTGGCATATGGGCAACTATTGGCTAAATAGTGTTAGGTCATGATGTGGAAAGTTTTTTTTCCTCACAGTGATATCCTTAGTATAGGTGACGCTATATGGAAAGGGTACCACATGCCCATTATACAAATTTATAAGTTTTATAAATTAGTCAGATGGAGGTTATATGTGTTGCATGGGTCTGCTGAGCATGGAATCATGAACACAAGATCAGTTAATATATCGGGCACTATTGATGGTCCCACTATAGCTTGTTCAGCCGCACATACTTTGTGGGAATAATTGCTGTAAAGAAGATTTGTATATATTGATTTGTTCTCATGCCATGTATTGAATACTAAGAATATTACTACGGAATTGGTGTCAGAGGCTAAACAAAATCTCACATGATGGTAAGTCATTCCATTATTGGAAGAGTGTCATATCATTTTTTGATAGACAATTGAGACTAGGGATGTTATCTGGTTTCTGTCTTTATCACTTGCAGGTTAAAGGGCCAGATGGCTTGGTCCTTATGAAATCTCTTTGCCTCTTTACTTTTATTGGGTCAAAACGTTGAGAACCCCCCTGTGGTTTTCGTTTAACAAACACTATTTAATAGGAAGAACTGGGATTTTTTTTATATATATATATATATATTTTCCAAGCCGTGTCCAGCTTTACATCCGATCACTTCCACCATGCGGGGACGGTGCGAACAGGCGGGCGCTGGACCCGCTATAATTTGAATAAAGCCTTACGCTGCTCCAGCATAAGAAATGAGTCGCACTCAGGATTCAAATTGGCGAAAAACAATTTTATTGACTCTGACGCGTTTCAACGACAACCGTCTTTGTCAAAGAGTCATTCAGTAACCCGGAAGTGGTCAAGGGCTTAAAAGTCCTTCCTCACAATTTAGTAGACATAGAAAACAGGGTGAGTTACAAAGTGAAACTGCAGTGTGAATTCAATGAAAAACAGACTATCACAGTAGATAAACGTGAAATCCATACATAGAATCACACAAGTTCAAATACATATACATGATTAAGCAAAGTAAAGTACAAAGAATCAACATATATGTATGACCCTAATTAATTGTAAAAAATAAAAATAAAAATAAAAATAAGAAATATAAATGCCAAGTGGCAAACAAGGCCAACATCGTAAGATCAATTTCTATCTTATTTTTTGAACTTATTTTTTGATGGTATTGTGCACTTGCATAATACCATCAAAAAATAAGTTCAAAAAATAAGATAGAAATTGATCTTACGATGTTGGCCTTCTTTGCCACTTGGCATTTATATTTCTTATTTTTATTTTTATTTTTTACAATTAATTAGGGTCATACATATATGTTGATTCTTTGTACTTTACTTTGCTTAATCATGTATATGTATTTGAACTTGTGTGATTCTATGTATGGATTTCACGTTTATCTACTGTGATAGTCTGTTTTTCATTGAATTCACACTGCAGTTTCACTTTGTAACTCACCCTGTTTTCTATGTCTACTAAATTGTGAGGAAGGACTTTTAAGCCCTTGACCACTTCCGGGTTACTGAATGACTCTTTGACAAAGACGGTTGTCGTTGAAACGCGTCAGAGTCAATAAAATTGTTTTTCGCCAATTTGAATCCTGAGTGCGACTCATTTCTTATGCTGGAGCAGCGTAAGGCTTTATTCATATATATGTGTATATATATATATATATATATATATATATATATATATATATATATTCACTGAAAAAAACCATAGGTTTTATAGATGTTATAGTTAGGAATGGATGTATGACGTTACAACGCACACTTTTACAACGCATGCACTTACAACGCATTTTTTACAACGCATAATCCATTACAACGCATGACATTACAACGCATGACACTACAACGCATTTTTAAAAACTACCTTTACAACGCATTTCCATTACAACGCATAATACCTTTACAACGCATACCATTACAACGCATAATATTAAATTGCATTTAAGGTAAGTATTAGATAGTATAGGGGTAAAAATTACTATTCTAACTCCAGGGGGTGCAACAGTAGGGTAAGTGTTGGATAGTATAGGGGTAAAAATTACTATTCTAACTCCAGGGGGTGCAACAGTGGGATAAGTGTTGGATAGTATAGGGGTAAAAATTACTATTCTAACTCCAGGGGGTGCATCAGTAGGGGAAGTGTTGGATAGTATAGGGGTAAAAATTATTATTCTAACTCCAGGGGGTGCAACAGTAGGGTAAGTGTTGGATAGTATAGGGGTAAAAATTACTATTCTAACTCCAGGGGGTGCAACAGTAGGGTAAGTGTTGGATAGTATAGGGGTAAAAATTACTATTCTAACTCCAGGGGGTGCAACAGTAGGGTAAGTGTTGGATAGTATAGGGGTAAAAATTACTATTCTAACTCCAGGGGGTGCAACAGTAGGGTAAGTGTTGGATAGTATAGGGGTAAAAATTACTATTCTAACTCCAGGGGGTGCAACAGTAGGGTAAGTGTTGGATAGAATAGGGGTAAAAATTACTATTCTAACTCCAGGGGGTGCAACAGTAGGGTAAGTGTTGGATAGTATAGGGGTAAAAATTACTATTCTAACTCCAGGGGGTGCAACAGTAGGGTAAGTGTTGGATAGTGTATTGTAATATTATGCGTTGTAATGGTATGCGTTGTAATGGTAGTATGCGTTGTAATGGAATGCGTTGTAAAGGTAGTTTTTAAAAATGCGTTGTAGTGTCATGCGTTGTAATGTCATGCGTTGTAATGGATTATGCGTTGTAAGAAATGCGTTGTAAAGGTAGTGCGTTGTAAAAGTTGCGTTGTAAAGGTTGTTCCCCGTTAGGAATTAGCATTTAAAAGACCTTAGAAATTCACTGAAAAAACCATAGGTTTCAGGGACGTTATAGTTAGGAATTAGCATTTAAAAACCTTATAAATTCACTGAAAAAACCATAGGTTTCAGACACGTTATAATTAGTTGGACATTTGACTCATAAAAAACCAGAGAAATTCACCTGTTATAGTTAGTTGAGCTAACTATAACTTGCGCGCCCGCAGTGCACTGGTGATGACGTCACATATTACATCACTCATGACATGGTCAGTGACATCACTGATGATATCACTGATGACATCTCAAATGACATCACTGATGACATCACTGATGACATCATCCAGTGAATGTTTGTTTCTGTAAAGCTCAAATATTTTTCATATATATCTATGCCAAGGTGTATTGAAGAAAGAGTGAATTTACAAGTCCCTGAATGGATTATTTAGTAGGTGCGTGCCTGACTGTATAACTGAGTGATTGAACATGTGTTACTGAATATATGGGTTAGTGGCTAAACTGTGTGAAAGTCTGTATTACTGTCTCAGTTGGTGTATAAGAAGCTGCATGGGTTGGTGAGTAGCTACATGATTGTCTATATGGGTTATTGATTTGTTGTCTGAGTATCTGTATGAGTGCCTGACTGTCTGTGTGGGTGGGTGGGGGGGTGTGACTCTGTGCATACATGTCTGAGTTGGTGATTCACTAGTTGTATGGATTCAAAAATACATCTGGGAAGGGCTGTATGGGTGAGTTAGTGTCTGTATGGGTGTGTTGGTGAGTGAATGAATGTCTCACTGGTATATGTGTGAGTAACTACATATGTTTTAAGGCAGTATATGTGAGTGTTGGAGTATATAAACGACTACACGTGAGAGTAAGTTATTTGAAGGAGTGGGTGTATAAAAGTGTCTGCTTGTATCAGTGATTGTATAAGACAGTAAGTATGTGTTAGTATCTGCATAAATAAGTGATGTGGTGTGTGTATAAATAACGCAGTTGGTGTGTATAACTGTATACATGAGTAAATGGGTATGTGATTGATTCTTTGCATGACTGACTAGGTGTGTGAGTAACTCTATGGATGAGCGGCAGACTGTGACTGTATGTATAGGTGTATGAGTGCATATTAGAGTACTGTATTGATGAGTAACTGCATGTATAAGTGAGTGGATGTGAGTGTAGACCTAGGAAATAGTGGGTGGTATGTAGTATCTGGCATTGTTGTGTGTATGGTTTCAAAAATAGTAGTCTGTATTTTAGAGTCCATGTATCAAAGTTTATATTGGGCCATCAGTATGTGCAGTCATATTGCTAAACTCGTAAAGGATGAGCATTTCATATCCGACGGGTTTGTGTTACCGCGTCACGCGTAACATCATATACGTATGTGGTCACGCCAGGTGCTACTTTGGTAAGCGACGGGTACGCAGTACCAAGCCGTGCCTTATGTCACTTATGTATGGGGTCACGCCCGCTGCGCGTTGTGTATGCGACAAGTGCACGCTGCCATGCCCTGTGTTACGTCATAGACAAATGGTGTCGCACCGGTAACGCAATTCCCTCATTTTATTTTTCTAAATAAGTTTAAAGTGTATATGAGAACAAGCGATAATCTAAAATATTTTAAACATTTATATATTTCTAACTGTAATAAACATATATTATGGTAATATTTTCTCAAAACTGCGTCGGGTGCGGCATCCTTGCACGCTCGCTGCGTGATTCCCATGTGACCTTAAAGAAAAGCATTTGATTGGTTCATAACATTTCTCATTGTAACAGTTGGAGGACCCTACCCATTTTCACCATTCTCTCTACAGCGTTTGATGAGAGACTCCTCTTCTGCTTACAGAGCTTTCTTGAAAACCTTTTCCTATGTACCCATATCTGACAGTGCACACAACATGCAACCATCATCTTCATCAATATTCATGCTCTGTAAAGCAGCCTTCCACCTGTGATAGCCATGCATCTAAAAGCTACATAACATAACTTTTTCCCACTGCCAGAGGTAACATGGTTGCATACGCTGTCCACAGCACAATGTAGGGGGCAGTATCATGCACAGATAATGAACACATGGACACAGATAATGGAAGTGGGTACGGACACGTGCGCTCAACTCCTTTTTATTACCAGGGTCACATATCCAGTGACGTCTGTGCTGGATGCGTGTGCGGTGAGTGGAAACCAGCCCTCAGGGAATGGTTGCTGCTAGCATCAACTACAACAGTAATCATTGGATCACACACAGAGATTCAATAGTAAACGGGTCAATAGTTTGTGCTGCAGTAAGGTAGGGACAATAGATGTGAAATAATTAAGGGTGGGCGTAGTGGGCGTAGTGGGGCTACGTGAAGCAGCATGTAGTGTGCCCAAATCTACGCACACTACGCGCTTCGCGTAGCCCCACTACGCGCCACCCGCCACCCACCACCCACCCACCCTACTTTTAAAAGATTAAATTAATTTGTAATAAAGCAAATTAAAGCCGCACTTACCTGACGCGCGGCGTCTCCCGGGGCTCCCTCTTCCTGTTTTTCAATTTTCCTGACAAATGCGCATGCGCGGTCGTCCGCGCATGCGCATTTCTTGCGAGAAATGCGCATGCGCGGGCGTCCGCGCATGCGCATTAGTCAGGAAAATTGAAAAACAGGAAGAGGGAGCCCCGGGAGACGCCGCGCGTCAGGTAAGTGCCTAATTTCCTTTATTACAAATTAATTTTTTCTTTTAAAAGTACGGCGGGCGGGAGGCGGGTGGTGGGCGGCAGGCAGCTACGCTTCGCCCACGTAGTGTGCGTAGGCGCTGCCTGCTTCGCCTACTTCGAAAACTGCGAAGCAGGCAGCGCTACGTACACTACGTGGGCGAAGCGTAGTGTCGCGCCCAGGGTTAGAAATAATACAGAAAAGATTCTATTGTAAAAGAACCATAACTTGTGGTATACTGAGATACAGGCAGTAGATCTGAAATAATACACAAAAAAATTGTATCATAAAGGGTCCATCAGGTCTAGTGCACTTAGATAGCCACATCAAAATCATTCAGCATGTGCACAGCCAGCGATGATGCGTGCTGCGGGCGGGCCGTACTAGGAGCAATGTCTGTTGCCTGCAACACTACACCATCTGCAATAGCGATTCGATCAGAATTGTAAACACTGCTGTCTGCAGTGTAGGCCAAAGAGTGGTCAGCAAGCGCCCACAGCCACGTGGCGTTGACTTGAGCTGCCCAGTTTGCCGTACGCAAAGCAACAAAAACCGCGTGCGGACCCTGTGATGATGCGTACGCGTGGTGCACAAAGAGCGCACTGGAGCAATGTCTTTTGCCTACAGAACTGCGTCATCTACAATAGCGACTCGATCTGAATTGTGAACACTGCTGTTTGCAGTGTAAATTGAAGGCAGTAGTGGGCACAGTCTTCCATGAGTACTTTTTCTCACGTCCTCTTCACAAAATACAACATAAATTACACAAAACTCTGCAATAAATAAATCAAAACAATTTGAATTGCGATCTCTGCTGGCCACTGTGTACACTGTTATTCAGTGTTCTTTACCACTACCAAGAAGAATTTGGTCATTGTACTAGACCTATAAGTCATCTTAAAAAACTTCTTCAAGCAAGTATACTAAAAGGCTATTGTGTATATTTCAATAGACGTTGTAGTTAGTTGCCTACTGGATTCTCTAATTAAACAATGACCACTGTTCCGACCTGCTGTACCATGGTGTACTCCACCAACTGCAGTCAACCAAGCCCAATAATCATGTGCAGCAGTTAGCTACGAAAGCACAGAGTCTGATGCACCTCAACGGAGGGAGTTCTGTCAAAACCAAGCAGCAAGTAATATCAGATATCGTCCATTTTGGGACCAAGACACTTTTCCAATGTTGGGACCTAGAGTTGCTTGCACCTGGTTGCAGGGAATACTTTCATCTCCACTCTCAGATACAGTTCTAACATCGTCCATTGTGGGATCAAGACCCCGTTCCACTGTTCAGACCTGCTGTACCGCGGTGTACTCCACCGACTGCAGTCACCCAACCCCAATAATCATGTGCAGCAATTAGCTACGTAAGCACATAGTCTGATGCACCTCAATGGAGGGAGTTCTGTGAAAACCAAGCTGCAGGTAATATCGTACATCATCCATTTTGGGATCAAGACCCCGTTCCACTGTTTGGACCTGCTGTACTGCGGTGTACTCCACAGTGTCTGATGCACGACAATGCAGGGACTTCTGTGAAAATTCACAAGCAGCATTGAATATCGGACATTGTCCATTGTGGGATCAAGACACTGTTCCACTGTTGGGACCTAGAGTTGCTTGCACCTGGTCGAAGGGAGTACCTTCATCTTCACTCTCAGATGTAGTTTTAACATCGTCCATTGTGGGATCAAGACACCGTTCCGCTGTTGGGACCTAGAGTTCGTTAAACAGCTGGTCAAAAGGAGTACCTTCATCTGCACTCTCAGATGCAGTTCTAACATCGTCCATTGTGGGATCATGACACCATTCCACTGTTGGTACCTCTTCTACTACTGTGTTAGTAGTATACAGAGCACTCCACGGTGCTGGGCCTCAGGCTGGGCGCTGCCTGCCTGTGTCGCGGTAGCCTTCCAAGCTCACAGACCTCGGCCCAAAAGCTTCAGCCGGCACGTGGTGGGCCCTCTTTCACATACAACGGTATCAAAAGGTGAACTGTGGGGCATATGCGCGTCGCAGCCACCATGACGATTTCTGAGTAGCAGCAGGCTGAGAGCATTATTTCCGCAGCCACCTTCACTCACGGCGTCAGCCTTGTGGCAGTGTAAGCTGCGCAGACCTGAAAGACATGTTAGCCATTCCGGAAGAGAACCACACCCAGAGAAACATGCCTTTTATTCATACCCCTACTCTAGCCTTGCGTTCGCCGAGCCAGCCCACTATGCTAAAGATTTGGGGGGGCACGTACGCTCACTGGGCCCGATTCACAGAACTAACTTAAGACAAAATCCTAAACTTACTACCATTTTGGTATTCACAGAAGGCACTTACTCATTTTGGTATTCACAGAAGGCACTTACTCATTTCGGTATTCACAGAAGTTAGGAGTCCTAACTTTAGGACTCCTAAATGCCTTCTGTGAATACCGAAAGTCTTAAAATTAGGATTTTTCTCAGTTTAGTAGTAGTATAGTTAGGACTCCTAACTTTAGGACTCCTAAATGCCTTCTGTGAATACCGAAAGTCTTAAAATTAGGATTTTTCTCAATTTAGTAGTCCTAAGTCTAAATTTAGGACTACTAAATTGAGAAAAATCCTAATTTTAAGACTTTCGGTATTCACAGAAGGCATTTAGAAGTCCTAAAGTTAGGAGTCCTAACTATACTACTACTAAACTGAGAAAAATCCTAATTTTAAGTCTTTCGGTATTCACAGAAGGCATTTAGGAGTCCTAAAGTTAGGACTCCTAACTTCTGTGAATACCGAAATGAGTAAGTGCCTTCTGTGAATACCAAAATGAGTAAGTGCCTTCTGTGAATACCAAAATGGTAGTAAGTTTAGGATTTTGTCTTAAGTTAGTTCTGTGAATCGGGCCCTATGTTTTCGTAATCTTCCCTACTAACTGTACTATCATGGTTGCGTCCACTGTCGACTTCACTCAATAGACCATCAGTGTATGTTGACATGTAAATGTCTGTGCTCTACATACTCAAGTCTGTCCGGCACATCCCCTCAACACTTTGCATTATATACTTTTATAATCGAGAATCACTTGCCACCTTCACACATACTTTGCTCCCATCTCTCCCCGCATTCTGCATTGTGTGGCAGAGGTGCTATGTTTGGTTTATGTACATGGCTAGCCACGGTTCCCACAGTACATAGTGTCATTGTGTCTGCTAGGTGTACATGTTGTTTGTCATGTTGTATGTGAAAATTTTAAGGTAGCGCATTTATTCACGAGCAGTGGTTTCTCCCATTTACATATCGCTGTCTTAAAGAGGATACCAAAGTTTTTCTCACAGGTGAAAAGTGGGACCACAATAGCAATCATTCATTACTATGCAAGAATGTCCAACTGCACGACGCTTCTAAGCTTACAGCCCCCAATCGTGCGTGCTTTCTTAAAAGCACGCAAACTCCCACAATCAGAATAACATTCACACAGCTTTCTAATGGCAGTTATCTGCTTCTTAATAACATGGACTGCTGCGCAATGTGAGCTGGCATACCGTATGTCCTTACTGTTTCAAACTGGATAACTTCCTTTGGCAATCTCTATTCCCACCCACACAAAGTAACTCCCAAAGTTCAACTTGGCCTTCAATACCTACTTTGAAAACAGATTTTATTAAATGGAGCAAACTGAAAGCGTTTTTGTTTCAAACAGAAGTGTCCCTCACTTCTCCAAAAGTAATGTATCGACTGCAGATAGCACAAACTTCAAGTAAAATACGCTCCCTTTTAAATACAAACTTCCCATTACACGTTGTGAATTGTTACACAATTTTCAACACATCTGACATTTAAGGTCTGGCACACTTTTTTGACATTGTCTCCTCCAGCCTTCTCACCGGCTTTCAAACTGTTTTTAGTCTAATACCAGACTTCATTCATTCAATCATCTCTGGCATAACAGCAACAGTGCCCATAATTCTCGCTCTGTTTGTGGCCATCCTATTACTATTTTAGCTATTTAAAAATGGCTACGCTCCCTGTGGTAACAAGCATGTCCGACAGAATGTGCCTCTACGCGAAGCTACATCAACACCGTGAAAAAATGGAACAACTTTTCGGCTGCCTGCCTCTATCTAGTATCAGAGCCAGCTACAACATGACATTTATTTACACATATACAATCTGCGTGCAACCATCTTTTTATTGCAAAACTTGCCCAATTGACTGGCGAATGGATCTATGCCTTGCCAACACCCCATCAAACGCTCCTGATATCCAGCAGGTAATGAAGTATCTTGAAAACCATGAACTTGATTGTTTGGGCAGTGGAGCAATGACGGATGCAACGCAAAAAGGTATCAGGGCGGACTGGGATTTCTGCACAGCCGCGAAAGATCTCCTGAAACGCGCGACCTTTGACAACATTGCAGATTGCCTGCCAATTCAAATTGCCGCTCCAACATTCGAGGAACATTACTGTCCCTTCGAGGATATGAATTGGATCGCTTCGCTTTTCTCACACGATGGCAACAATCGCCTCTTGAAACATTACGCATCTCAAGCCGCTGAAGAACTTCTGGACTGCAATCTCCAAGACTTGTAAGGAATTCACTTTATCCTTGGATTGATTTTTTCCAACTTTTTTTACTTTTTCCTATTACATTTTTTAATACACTTCAATTGAACTATTTTAATATAATAACTTTCTAAGTATGCTTAGGCATTTGAACTCTGTTTTCATTATTGGCCCTTACCTCTCCACACTAACCAGGGATGGATGATGTATGGCCTATGCAAATACGCTATTTACTTGCTAAATTGGCCTAAACCCGACATCAATTTTGAAACCATATCTATTCTTTGTACACACGTCTCTCTGCCTGCCTCTTATCCACAAAGCCCCTTCACACAAATTAACTCATCCTCAGCCTCTGCTCACGAACTGGCAATCAAGATAAAAAAACACGGCATTGTTTAGGAACTGGTTGGCACAGTGTGGTAATCGTATCCTACCTTTATTTTCATTCTACAATTTACAGTCATTCATGTCTAATAGGTATTGTTTATGTCACATGGAACTGTAACATGTAATGTGGAATTGACTGATGCAGAAGCTTAGCTTTGAATAAAGCAGAAGCGGTTGGAGTTTGCCTCAGCTGGATGCCTTAGATCTTGCACCAGTGGTTCCAGTTATGGCACTTACATAAAGACACTTTTTATATAACTTGCAGACTCCATCGCTTTATCCCACACAGCCACTTTCTTAAACACACCGGATTTCACCATTTGTCTTCTGTGGCATTGCAACATTCTGCATTATATTCTTCCCAATTATTTATTTATTCCTGCTTGCTAAAACACTCCATTCAAGTCTTCAGACCGGTAGGGGTGAGTAATTTGCTTCCAACTCCCGCGATAGTCTAAACCCATACTAACACCACTTGCACAGCTATGCTACAGCGGCCAGTATGCTACAGCGCCAGGAGCATATCAGTTTACAGCAATCAGCTCATGGTTTCATCCCGAGTGTACTGGCACCTCACCTCAGCACCATCTCACTCTGGTCAAAACAGCACTTTCACACCGCTAGGGGTGAATACTTCACTTCACACTCCCTGTATAGCACACCTTAACCACCCCACAGAGCTCACACCGCTATACTCTAAACCCATACTAACACCACTTGCACAGCTATGCTACAGCGGCCAGTATCCTACAGCACCCAGAGCACATCAGTTTACAGCAATCAGCTCACGGTTTTATCCCTGAGTGTACCGGCACCTCACCTCAGCACCATCTCACTCTGGGCAAAACAGCACTTTCACACCGGTAGGGGTGAATACATTGCTTCACACTCCCTGTGTAGCACACCCTAACCACCCCACAGACCTCACAGCGCTCCTACCCTCCTCTTTCCTACTCATTTTGCCCTTTTTTCCCCTTACTCGCTTCAACGGAATCACAAAATGGCGGCCAACACTTCCTAGTTGCAACTGCTCCCAGCGCTCACAACCAATAAGGAGCAAGTTCGTGCTCGTAACTCCTTAGCCAATCACATGGCAGAATTCCCAAATAGTGATATCTGTAAATTTCGATATTTCTCAAAAACTACTGAATGGATTTACACCAAATAAACAAAAGTGTGCTTTCTAGACCAAAACCCTTCTCCCTGCCAAATTTGGGGTAATTCAATTCACCCGTTCGTCCTGTAGCCTTGTGTAAAGTTTCCTATGGAAATTAACATGGAGAAAACACATTTTGGGACCCCCCCTCTTTTCTCGGCCCCCCTTGACGACTCACCCCCAAACTTCCCACATAGGAGCTGATATGAACAAAGAATTAGTTTGGGAAATTTCATAAAGATTGATCAAACAATGCCAAAGTTATAAGCAAAACAACAAATGCTTTTCATATGGAAACTTGGTCCTAACTATAACTACCTACTGGCGACCGCCAATAGGTAATATATATATATATATATATATATATATATATATAGCTTCTTCAAGTATCAAGGTATTGATTTGACTCCGGCCCGCCTCTGAGTACATGCCTAGTATGGGACCGCTGCGTGATGCAGATCGTCATTGACGAGGAGGCAGATACATTGCTATTCTGTCTCACTACCAGGCAGGCACGCGTACAAGGAGGCTGGAGCGCCAAAGGGGACCCAAGGGAGACCGTTATTTTTAGTAAAGACTTTGCATTTGAACACTTCGCACCTTTCCAGGAATTTGTCTCTCCCACGCAACACTTACCTGGATACACAGCATTCTGGGAGCTGTAGTTGTGGCAGAACTACAGCTGAGTTGGTATCACATGGCCATGGGTCAGCGGATTTCCGCCAATGAGAGAGACACTGGACATTTAAAGGTGGGGGTGGAGCTAGTTTTTGCATATGGCGGCATCTGAGGAAGGCCGTAAGGCTGAAATGCATTATGCACACGCTGTATTCAATAAAGATCTTCCGACGTCTCCCCTGAGTGGCCTCTACCTCTTCTTTCTGGAGTGGGCAGTTGTGGATATATATATATATATATATATATATATATATATATATATATATATATTTTTTTTTTTTTTTTATTATAGCTAACTTTTGGATATGAATTTGAATTTAGATAAAATAATTGTTAAGCCACCCAAAGTTCAATCGTTATTATGTGAGTTTCTTTGTATATATTGCACAAGCACTGTTTTCACTATTGTTTGTTTGTATTATATTTATTTTGGTAGAAATAACAAACTACAAGATGGCCGCCATGGATTATATACTCAATGTGGGATAAATCCGTTTTTTATGTCTCTTTTAAACATGTGATGTATGCTGACTTTAAATACTTGCGTGTTTGCACAAACAAATCGACACTGACGAAGCAGTGAGGCGAAACACGTCTGTTGGAAAATAAGGGGGGGTCTGCACAATAAAGCATCAGCTTTAGGATTTTCATGTGTGCTTTGCAGCTTTGGCATCGTATCTAGCTGCCGTGTTGAACGAATATATATATATATATATATATATGCCACAAGGAATCGCCTCAACAAAAGCACAGCATGTATGCGCAAGAGACGAACACGGACCCAAAAGTAAGTGCTAGTGGTTTTTATTCAGTCCAGAACCCAAAAGCCGCCATGACGCGTTTCGGCCTTCCAGAGGCCTTGATCACATGACGCTGTCTCGGGAATCCTGAGCTTTTAAAGTGCAAGTGCAAAGGTTGATCATGACATCATCACAATGAACATAGAAGACAGAATAACACACCATGTAAAATACATCTGTGCAAATTACGCAAACAATTGTAAACATTATTTCATTCTTCCTCTAGTTAACTTTCTGTGCCATCCAATGAGTGTCAAATACAAAGTCATATAAAACAGCAAAAGAAAGTTAAAGGAAGAGAAAGAAAAGAAAAGAAAACAGGCCATTAAGAAATTACGATATATAAAATATATCTAAAACATTCCTTGGGTCAAGAATATTAGGACAATATGTGCAGTGTAATCAGTCCATAAAGATAACCAACAATTTTAGTTTTTATAAGTGCCCATGCCGGAGGTCCATATAAATAAATAAATAAAACATGGACCCCCAAATTATGTGTACACACGACAAAGGCATAATAAAAAAGCCTACATTGGGTCACTCCATCAATGGTAAAGAAAATCAAAACGTGTGATTGGCAAAGGCATCCTTGGTTAACAACTGCCTGCACGAGTAGACATAAATAGCTGGATCAATCCGGTTATGACTCTACTCAATCATGCCTCATACCAATTTAGTAAAAAGGAAAGAATTAGCAAGGCCATGTATGCGTGGTTAAGTTCAAAGTGACGGTGCGATCATAATAGGAAAAATATATTTTCTGTGTGACATAGTGGTGACTTGTGTAGAGGAGGAAACACAAAAGTAAAACGACAACATTATAAAGCATATGACAGACAGATGGACATTACTGTCATTGTAATCAAAAACTCAGGAGGGAAATTTCTTATTTATATTAAAAATTTGAAAATCAAAAACCCAGAACATGTAAGCAATAGAGAGCAATCAAGAGCAATCAGAGCCAGGTATAAAAGTCCTCACTCGAGTTTAACCCATTAGGTACCTTGGAGTCTAGCTCAAGAATGTACCTTGTCTCCAATCTTCTGAGCATGGCTTCCCTATCACCTCCACGCCTAAGTGGAGGTATTGTGTCGATGACAAAGTAGCTAAGGTCCTCTAGGTTACTGTTGTGTTTGTCACCGAAGTGCCTGGCTACTGGGTAAGCTGCGTCGTGATTTGTAATGGCTCTCATGTGCTGGAGTATACGTTTGTGCGCCTGCAACTTGGTGCTCCCAACGTATTGCAGGCCACACGTACACTCCAGCACATATACTGCAAAATCGGTCTTGCAAGTGAGTTTTTTAAGGATTTTGCAGGGAGTACTGGAGAATGGAGAAATGTAGGTAGTCATACTTTTACCTAAGGAACAAGCCTTGCAAGTGGAGCATTTAATGAATCCCTTGCTGGCATGTAACCAATTGCCTGTGTTGCTCTTAAGCTCAGGACTGCTCTTGACCAGCATGTTACTCATAGAACGCGCCTTTCGGAAAGTGATGGCGGGGTTGTTTGCTACACTATTGCCAATCACAGGGTCTAGGCGAATCAACGACCAACTTTTCTTGATGATTTTGCGCAAGTTGTTATGCTGACGACTATAGGTTACAATTAGTCTGGGTGTATCATCTTGAATGGGTGCCGAACTGGGAGTGCTCTCAGAGTTCGAACTAATGGTGTTGAGACCCAGAATCTGATCCCTGACTAGAGCCCTAGTCCGGGATATAGCTTTCTCAATAATGGTTAGAGAATAACCCCTGGCGAGGAACCTGAGCTTGCTATGTTCCTGAGCAACCCTGCAGTGTTCATCGGTACTGCAGATCCGTTTTATGCGCAGCATCTCCCCGTAGGGGATGCTGCGTATAAGGTGGTCGGGGTGGTGGCTGTGTGCGTGCAACACGGTGTTACCCGCGGTTGCTTTGCGGAACAGTTTGGTGTGTAGCTTACCCTCGGAAATGAAGACCTCCACATCTAGAAAGTTAACTCGAATTTGACTCAACTCAGCTGTGAATTGTAGGTTAAGCTGATTGACATTAATGGCTTGAATAAAATCAGAGGCTGATGTTTTTGACCCATTCCAGACCACGAAAAGATCATCTATATAGCGATGCCAGGCAATGATGTTGTTAGCCATGACATCGCTATATTCTTTGTGGAGGACTTGCTCTTCCCTCATGCCCATGTGTAAGCACGCGTAGCTTGGGGAAAAGCAAGCCCCCATTGCTACGCCTCTTAGTTGCTGGAATACAATATTCTGGAACAAAAAAAAGTTGTTATTGAGGCAGATGTTGATCATGGCCGATATCATTTTACAGTGGTCCATCATGTAAATGGGTTCAGTTTTGAGAAAGTGTTCCACCGCCTTGATACCATCTTGATGATGGATACTGGTATATAGTGCGGTTACATCCAACGTAATTAGCCAGTATTCATCCTGCCACTCAATCTCACTGATCTTCCTCAAAAAGTCGTTGGTGTCTTGTATATACGAAGGTAGTCTCTTCACATGCTTTTGTAGGAAAAAATCAATGTATAGTGAGGTCTTTTCCAAAACGCTGCCCCTGGCCGAAATGATTGGTCTCCCCGGCGGTTTAACTGCGTTCTTGTGTATTTTGGGGATCAGGTAGAAAACCGGCATGATAGGATGATTAACCTTAAAAAATTTCAATTCCTCAATACTGAGGAGACCTGCACTCTTCCAAGCCAATAACATGTTGTAAAAGTCACTCCAAGCTGCTTTCACCACTTTCCACTCGGTTCTCTTGTAACACATTCTGTCATTTAAGTGTAGCAAGGCCTCTTCCACATACAGCTGTCTCGGCCATAGCACCACATTTCCTCCTTTGTCCGATTGTCGGACGATGATGTTATCATCATTTTGAATTTTCTTCATCAGTTGTCCATAACCATGGTTCCAATGCTGTTGGGTCTGCCGGGCACATTTGACTGATTTGTGCAAGGATTTCAATTGGCAAGTTACTCTCTCATTGAAGATTTCTATATTGTCATGGACCATAATGGGGTTGAAAGTGGACTTAGGTTTGAATGGTGTTGCACCTGGTTTGTTGGTGATAGGCACAAAGTCACTTTGAGATGAATCATGTATTCGGCCCTCTTCATGTAGCTGATGAAGGTCACAAAGAAGATTGAAATCCCCCACAGTTCCTACTGGAGGACTAGAGGAAAAGGTTTCACTCTGCGTGGTACTTATTTTGTTTTTATTGAGTTCGAAAAATTTACGATGTTTTAATTTGCGTGTAAACTTGTAAACATCTATGCGAGTTTGCGCATAGTTGAAATTCTCAGCTGGACAGAATGAGAGGCCGAGAGCCAGAATCTTCTCTTCATTGGTACTCAGTTGCATGTCTGTGAGGTTAATGACAGCTAAGGGTGGAACAGCCGTACTCATTGCTTGCGAGTCCATCGCTTCTGCCCTCTTTTGCCGTTCTGTGGTTTTTGACCGCTGCTGGATCTTGCGGTGTTGCCTGCGTTCCCTTCGTTTGATGTTGTTGCGTCTCCTTCCGCTCTCGTGTTTTGTGCGCGTGTTCTTTATATATGACGTCTGTCTTGCCGCAAACAGTCCACCTCTTGTGCCAGGGTAAGCTTTGTAAACCCCAACTCCTTATTTGTAGAGGTTTGTTCATTTTCTGATTCGCTACCCGGAATAGAGCTTAAATCTGAGAGGGAAGATGACAAATGTCCCACGGGATTGCTTGTTGTGGACATCGTGGCAGACTGACGCACTTTCTGTTTAAAGGTGACAAATTTCCTTGCAAATGTAATAGTCAATTTTGTCCCTTTGAAACTTGAAAGCCTTGCGTTTCTTAATAGACTCTTCTTCCTTGGCCAAACGGATATGCATTTCTTCACAGAGCCTTTTCTCCGCTTCAGAGGGACCCAGCTTGCTGATTTGTTCGTTTAACTCCTCTATGGTAGTTTGTATTTTTAAGCGATCGCTTTCAGCATATCTCACCAAAATCCTCAATAAGTTGGCAGAAGACTGTAGATTGCACTCCGCCCAATCCACCAACATTTGAGGGTCAGGATTTTCATAGCTGGGTGCCAGCATAATGCGTAAACCTCGCGGTATACGCCCGACTTCCAAAATATATACACACATTCACTGAAAAAAAAGGTGTCAGGCACGTTATAGTTAGAAATTAGCATTTAAAAAACCTTAGAAATTCACTGAAAAAAACATAGGTTTCAGGGACGTTATAGTTAGTTGGACATTTCATTCATATTGAATACTAAGAATATTACTACGGAATTGGTGTCAGAGGCTAAACAATAACACATGATTGTAAGTCATTCCCTCTTTTTATTATTGGAAGAGTGTTATATAATTTTTTGATAGACAATTGATACTAGGGATGTTATCTGGTTTCTGTCTTTATCACTTGCAGGTCAAAGGGCCAGATGACTTGGTCCTGATAATCTCTTTGCCTCTTTACTTTTATTGGGTCAAAACGTTGAGAACTCCCCTGTGGTTTTGTTTAGCAAACAATATTTAATAGGAAGGACTGGGATGTTTTTTACAGCACCCCAAATTTCATAAAAAGGAATATTATGCAGAACCAGAGAATGTACAGTGTCTTCATGTATATGTATTAGTAAATATTGCTTTACGTTTGAGCCCTGCGTCGTCAGCTCTTGGTTCAACTTTGGCTACATGTGAATTGCCAATATATATCTTTTCTAATTTATATAATGGACAGAAAAAAACAGGAGTTGTCGAATTATATTCCATCTGGTCTCCTCTCAAATGTTATGCAAACATTTGTTGAATGAAGAAATATTTTTGCTATTAGTTATTGGATTTCTCTAAATAACAAAGGATTGGATGAGTCCCACAGGACTGCTGTGTGCATATTATATATCTGATAGTGATCTCAAGCAGTGGATTCCTTACCTTGCCTTTAAACTATCCCCAAGAACCAGACTGGATCGGGAACATTGTCTACAGCAGTACTACTGCGTGTTGGTAGAGGGCATCGAGTGACTCCTTAGTGACATCGTCCACCGGATGTGACATTGACAGAGTCCATTAGAGCCCTCCCCTGACACGCTGATGTCATTATCTTCCTTTCCATGCCTCCACATGGATCCAGAGGCAGTACCTCTGGCCATTTGTGGCCTATCTGGATGTTTAGCAGTGACACTGGGTGCCTTTATTTGGATGGAATATGATGTTGATCCTAACCCTCATTTTATTTGCATGTGGTGTCTGAGCGTGCACAGTGACTCCAAAGGGTATGGCTCAAGTCTTCAGCTTCAGTCATTGGCATTGCAGGAGCATGGCAAGACACTGTTAGCAGTAGGCCTGGGCTAAAATTCCGTTCCGCTAGCGGAAATTGCGATAATTTGACATTTTCGCGTTCGGCGGGGAGTGCGAAAATGTCAAAATTTCCGCAATCCGCATTTTACCGGAAATGTTTTGCTTGCTCGTGCTGTAAAATAATACATTCTCGTGTGCGCGCGATCGCCTTACCTGAATGCCCGCATTCGCCAACAAGTTTTCCCTGTCCGGTCCGTTCTCCACTAGATGTTGGATTGTTGGTAGCCATTTGCGCTGTCTCGCGACAGTTCGTGCCCGCAGTAACATAATTCCTCGCGCGATCACGTCTTTCTCCTCGCGATCATGCACCACGAGACAAGTGAAAACAAGATGGCCGCGCCCGCGAGCAACCGCATGGGTAAGTTGGCGAGCCGCGACCACACAGAAAATACCGCGTACGGGCGGGAAAAAAACTTCTGCATCTTCGCGATATTTCTACATGTTTGCGGAGATTTTTAACATTTTCACGATAATTTGCGAAATTGAATTTCGCAAATTCTGCCCACCCCTAGTTAGCAGTGCGATGTCCCTCATCGGTCGTAGTCTTCTCCCTCTGAGGATCGCTGAGGGCCAGCTCCCAAAGTCCTTCGTCTTCATGGTCAACTGGCAGGTCGCACAATAGGCGGTCGGTGTTGCAATTTTCACTGCTTTATCACATATGCGCGGTGTCTCTGACATGCCTCCAATTCCTCTGGTTACGGAGGCAGAATGAGAGTCTGCCCCGCAACTTCCGGTAATCCCCACAGCCGAGGCAACTCTGGATCGGACGAGTGAACACTATCTCTCCCTTCCTGTTATTTTTAGTTCTCTGCCTCCCTCTGGTGCGCATCTCAGCCCCCAAGAGCTGGAAAAGCCTTGGCTGACTACAATCTGGCAGACTTCCCTTGGTGTCAGTGAGGCCCTCTAGAACCATGATCGAATCCATATCAACTCTTGTGCACATCTGTTTGAGATTCCCATCAGTGACACCAGTGCTGGATCCGCCAGCGCCGACATTGGCATAGACTGCGCCGATCGAGCACTGCTATTATGTCTCTCCTCCCCAATACAGAAGTGTTGTATCTTTGAGGCCGGTCGACGTAGGGGGTAAGGGTAAGGTAATTATTATTATGCTTGATTAATTAAAACTATTGCATATACATGTCATATAAATAGCTTGATTCAAACAGATTAAAATGTATTATTTTAAGTTAGAGTTGATCTTCTAAAAGGTCCTTACTCTAAGTTATAGTTGATGTGATAATAAGACATACAGGGAAATGTCTCATATATATATATATATATATATATATATATATATATATTCACTGAAAAAACCATAGGTTTCACACATGTTATAGTTAGCTGGACATTTCACTCGTGAAAAACCAATGAAATTCCCCCGTTATAGTTAGTTCAGCTAACTATAACTCGCGCACCCGCAATCCACTGCTGATGATGTCACATATTACATCACTCATGACATGGTCAGTGACATCACTCATGACATCACTGATGACATCTCAAATGACATCACTGATGACATCACTGATGACATCATCCAGTGAATGTGTGTTTTTCTGAAAATTACATATGTTTTAAATATGTATATCTCAAGGTCGATGGAAGAATAAATGGGTATATAAGTGTCTAAACGGATTCTTTTTTTTGGAAAAATGTATTGTGTAAGTGACTGATTAAGTGTATCATAGTGAATACATGGCTTAGTGAGTAGTGTTTAAATATGTAAATATCTGTATCAGTCTCTCACTTTGTGTATAAGTGGCTGCATGGGTTGGTGAGTAGGTACATGGGTGTCTATATAGGTTATTAGTTGGAATTTTGAGTATCAGTCTGAGTGTCTGCATGGTTCGGTGGGGGGTATTACGTAGTGCATAGGTGCATGAATGAGTGACTCATTGTATGTGTTGAAGACAGCATGTGTGCAGGACTATATGGGTGGATGAGTATGTGTAAGGGTGTGTTAGTGAGTGAATGACTTTCTCAATAGTGTCTTTATGAGTAACTACTTATGTTTTAAACTAGTATATGTGACTATTGGTGTATATAAGTGAGTATATGTGAGAGTGAGAGATTGAAAGAGTTCCTGTATGAATAAGTATGTGTTTCTATAAGTGATTGTTTAAAAGACTAAGTATGTGTAAGTTTCCGTAGAAGTAAGTGTGGTGGTGTGTGTATAAGTGTATATTCAAGTAAATATATGTTTGATTCTTTATTAGCATGAGTGACTATGTGTATGAGTAACTCTGTGGATGAGTGGCATTGTGTAACAGGATGTATAGGTGTATGAGTACATATGAGTGAGTACATGTATGAGTGACTGTACAGGACTGTTGGTGAATGAGTGGATGTGTATGTGGATCTTAGAATTACTGAAGAGATTGTTGTAACTGGTATTGGTATGTCCAATATTTTGTAAATTTTAGTCTCTATTTTTGAATGTTTGTATCAATTGTTATATTAGGGTGAGAGGAGGTCTGCCACTCTATCACAAGGATGATGTCATCAGTGATGTCATCAGTGATGTCATTTGAGATGTCATCAGTGATGTCATGAGTGATGTCACTGACCATGTCATGAGTGATGTAATATGTGACGTCATCAGCAGTGGATTGCGGGTGCGCGAGTTATAGTTAGCTGAACTAACTATAACGGGGGAATTTCATTGGTTTTTCACGAGTGAAATGTCCAGCTAACTATAACATGTGTGAAACCTATGGTTTTTTCAGTGAATTTGCAAGGTTTTTTAAATGCTAATTCCTAACTCTAACGTGTGTGAAACCTTTGGTTTTTTCAGTGAATTTGTACGGTTTTTTAAATGCTAATTTTTGTATTATTTAATTATTAAAAAATATTTTTAATAAAAATAAAATTCCTATGTATTCATTTATATATTATCTGTATCTTTTTATTTGTTTTTGTTTTTTTAAAAAAATTTCAATTAGGATTAAGTTGATTATTTTTTATAATTTTTGCAATTAATTTTTCTCCACTTTTTTTTTTTTATATAAATTCTTGGGGTGCGTGCTCTGGGCACGCTCCTAGTACAATTTCGTAAGTTTTTTATGAATACCGTCGTACGTTATTTACGTACGCAAATATACGTTATAGTGCGCGCTGGGAGCGCGCACCCAGTACGTATGCGTTCGTACGTACGCATGCGTGCATGCGTCCTACGCGCTCCACGCGGTTTACTTCCGCATACGCTAAAATTACGCGCAATAACGATCGCGTATACGCGTGTTCAACGTATGCGCGCTAGGTACGCGCATATGACGTATGCATATGCGCTCCTACGCGTTCGTGCATACGTAATCACGAGGTGCGCGCTCGGAGCATAATAAAACAGCACTTCTTATTGGTTATCATTACTTTCAGTTTCTAATTGTTTCAACACCACACCCAATCCCCTCATGGCAAGTCATGTGATCAAGAATCATTACTTTTGATTGGTTAGAAGTACTTTCAGTTCCAGATTCTTCCCAAACCACACCTACTCCCCTCATTATTACTTCTGATTGCTTTGGAGAAGGAGCTATTCTGTTGTTGAGAGACAATGGCTGAACAGCAACCATCTTCAGACAGTGACCAGGACACTCTTGAGAGGCAGAGGAACAGGAAGCAGAAAGACAGCTTTATATGGCAGTTTTTCACTTTTCCTGAGGGACTAAAGAAGGTAAATGCACCTAAAGTGACTTGTGTACTTTGTCAAAAAGTCTTGTCACGTGGGAATCCTAAAAAGAAGTATTCTTTTAGCATTCACACTATGTTGAGGCATGTTGACAAAATGCATCCAGTGACTTTTCGTCGAGCATCTGGAGCAAACCCTCCACCTGCTCTACCGACGACATCTGCAGCAGCTCAGCCGAGCACATCTTCGGCAGCTCAGCCGAGCACTTCTTCTGCAGTGGTGCCTTTGCCTTCTTCCACACCTCTTTTTGGACCACCTTGTTTGGCTAGGTTGTCCACACGCTGCACTGATTGCGGTAAACTTATTTCTGTGGGTGAGACCAGTCTTGATCTCATTCAGAGAAAATTTGATGCCCATGAGTGCAGTAGGCCATAGATGTTTTTTTTTTTTTTAGTTTTTCTCTTCCTGTTTCCCTCCATTAACTCAAGGGCTCTTTTAAGAGCCACTTATAAACTAAACCCCAAAAATTATTTTTTGAGGGATTTGTTTTTTATTTTCTTTTGAGGTGTGCGCACCCTGCGCGCACCCAAGGGTTTTTTAAAATTTTTTTTTTTTTTTTTTTTAAATGTAATGTTCATAAAGAGGTGAAGAAATGGAAGCATGAAAAGGGAGGATTGAGTAATACTAATATTTTTCACTTATTTTTAAAAAAAAAAAAAAAATTCTAAAAAAAATTTTTCAAGTATTTTGCAAGGGAACACAATTATTTTTTAATTTTTTTTTCCAGTTCTGCAAAAAAAGAAAAAATGTATTAATATTCAATCATACATTACAAAAAGCATTACATGTTTTTACATATTTTACTAAGCAATTTTTTGCCCTTTTTTTGCTGTTTTCAGAATTTTTTATTTTTTACTTAAAATAGTGAAAACAATTATATTCATCATTTAACAGCGGGCAAAAAAAAAACAATCTGAAAGATTGCTTAAAAAAAGCCCCAAATCTTCACTAAAATATACCTTGTTAGAAATATTACATATATATCACAACTACTTCTCTAGATGAATAAAACATTTCTAGACAAACCGTCTTTAAACCTTGTCGCAAAAGCACACATGCCAAAATAATTTCTGTCAAAGGAGTCCACAATTGTTTTTATTACTTTTCCTTTAGGCCAAATAGTAATTTCAAAATCCTTTTTAAGTGATATCTTCAATTTTAATCCTTTAAAATTACAAAAAATGCTTCCTTCAGATGCAGTTTTTTGTTTTCAAAATTTAGGTTTTAAAAAAATTAAGTAAGAATTGGGTAAATCATAAGGCAAACGTTGCTTGAAAATTAATTGGGAATCATTACACAGTGTCCAGCCTTTTTCACATTTAAGATAAACTGTGTAATGTCCAGAAGTTACAGTAGGTCCTTCATGAAAAATTATTGCAACTGTAACAAAAGATTTTCCAGAAATTGATAATTGCTGTCCTGTAAACTTCTTTATTAAAGTGTCCAATTTTGTCTGATTTACATTCAGAACATTCCATGTTGTGATTGGCATCTTTATCTAATTTACTAAAAGTCACTGATTTACTTTGTGGTAATGGTAAAAATATGAACCTTTCTGAATCAACATTACTACTACATGTGTTCATACAGTTTTCACAGTAATGTTCCCACTTGTAAGAGACACCAAATAAGTTTTCTACTTCTACTCCTTCATCTTCTAGTACACTCAAAATATATATTAAGAATTCCTGAGCATCTTGCTGGACATTTTCTTTAAACTGTGTTGAACCAGAACATACATCTAAAAGATTTCTAACATTAGTAGCACTTTCTATTTCAGTTTTATCAGTACTCAGCTTCTCAAAAAGGAGACTCAGCAGAGAACACAATCTTTTTCCATGATTTACTATTATCTGTTCTAGCAACTTTTCAAGATAAAATACAACATTCAGCACTACATTTGAATAGCAGTTGACACCAGAGCTATTTTCAAAATGGCAACCAACAACCTCTTCAACACTGTCCTTTTTCTTTTTCCTTGCTATCACATCACTGTCCTTTTTTTTTTTGTTCTGTTCATCCACATTACAAATATTCTCAAATCTCCTTTTCCGAGAAACAACACGTTTTTCAATCACAGGATACTGACCTAAATGAGGAGCATAGGTTCTTCTTAATCTATTATACTCCTTTACACAGTTTGCATCAGCACTTACTTTTGAGTCATCAAAGTCTATCATAAATAAACCAGATAATGTTTTCACTCGTGACAGAGCAACATATGTCATACCTTCTTTGAACACAGTAGAACCAATGTTTACAAAAGCACTATCTACAGTCAATCCTTGAGACTTGTAAATAGTTACAGCATATGCTAGAGAAAATGGAAACTGCTTTCTACGCACATATAAGTCTTTCACAAGCATGAAACGAACTGAACAACGACAAATGTCTTTAACTTCTTTTATCTGATCAAATTTTATTTTTAAACATTCAATTCCTTCTTTTTTCTGATAATTAATAAAACCCACAACTCTTCCCATAGCTCCATTCACTAAACCTTTTTCTACATCCAAATTTCTCCTTAAAATCACTCGACAATTCATGCAAACATATGGATTTTTTTTTAATCCAGCTGTTTTGGAAATATTCTTCTCTAGTGAATCCAATTTATTTTTCAGTTTGCCTGTTAATGTAAAAGTAATTCTTTCATGCTGAATTTTGTCCTCTGCTTCCATTTTCTTAATCTGTTCGTTTTCCAATTTCAAAAGTTCCTCATTGAATATTGAGCACTCACGTAGTGTTGGCATTAAGCAGATTACAGTATTTTTTTCTGCAATGTTCTGGTATATTTTCTCTGCAACTATTTCTTCATTTGGAAATAAGTTATGTAGGAACCGACACTGTAATGCTTTTTTACCAACTTCTGTGAGTAGTCCAATTCTGATATCTTTCAGAATACTTGCATAATCTTCGTCGTTTGCTTGTCTCATATTGGTAGTGAGTTCTTTGTACTCAAAGAACGACCAAATATTCGCATTACCAATGCTTCCTAATGACTTCTTCGTGTCTTCATGTGTCACAGTATTAAACACTGGTTGTCCTTTAACTGGAGTGAGCTGCAGAAGATCCCCAAAAACTATGACGTGTTTACCTCCAAATAACACGTCATAGTCTCTCTTAAGTATTTGTTGCATTCTTAAATGCACAAAGGCAAGCATTAAATTTGAAACCATGCTCACCTCATCAATAATGAGAACTTGCATCTTCTTCAACACTCTTGAAACTTCGAGGCATGCTTCTCCAGTTAGTTTGTGGTATTCTATTTTGTTCTCATGCTCCACTGGTAACATTAGCAAGCGATGTAAGGTAATTCCTTTTATGTTATAGGCTGCTAACCCAGTTGGAGCAGTTACCACACAAGACAAATTTGATGCTGTTTTTTGCTGTAGGTAGCTTCTGATGACTTTTATTGAGAAACTTTTACCAGTTCCAGCTTGTCCACTCACATTCATCCTGATTGGTTCAAATGATGTGCATGAGCACTCTTTCTTTTCATGTAGTAATCCATGATCAATTTTTTTGATGACTTCTTCATGAATTTCTTTTTGTTCTTCATTCAGTTGTTCTTCCAGATTTAGTAAGTAAATTGAATCTTCCTGTGCTTGATTCATAGCCGTTTCTACTTCAGTCATGGCTACTGCAGCTTCATTTTCTATGATCGGTTGTCCTAGGGGATCTTGACTAAGTGTTCCTGAACTTTGGCTGTCTTGAGAACTGTCTCTAGCTACTTCAGCTGCAATTTTTGCTTCCTGTTCATTTTCTTCATTTAACATTTGGACATAAGTTGTGAAAGCACTGCATTCTATGCTGTCTTTGCTAGCATTAAAAGAATCTTCATAGTTTTGAAATTCTCCCAGTAGTTCGTCCTCTGAACGCCATGGTTTAAACAGCTGTAAAAGAGCCAAGTAGTAAAATTCCTTTTTGTCAGTAGTTTCGCAACTGAGCTTCCTGTGATTTATCAAACTTCCTTTTGTTTGCTTCACCAAACATCCTTCCTCACCAATGACTTTATATTTTCCATTGTTGATGTCTTCTGTGGCTTTCCGTGAATAAATGTAGTTCTGCAGCACTTCATAGAGACACATGTCCTCAAGATGATGACTTCTCTTTGGGTAATATGTGTCCAACATGTTTGATTTCAAAATATCTGTACTTTCTGGATCATTCTCGGCCAAATATTCAATTTCTCCAACAGATTTCAGTACCCGATTTCTCATTCCTGCAAGGCCTAAGCTGGCCCAAATTATTCTTCTGGATTTCGAGTAAAGACTTGCAGATGATAACCTATCGGAACATTCGTAGGATCCAATTTCTCGATGCGATAACATCTTTAAATTGAAACTGTACAGCTTCTTACTGACAGTCTTCTCGTGAGAAATCTCTTCCCACATTTCCTTCAATTCTGTTTTCTCAGATTTAGTGATGTAAGATGTCACATACCGAGCAACAGCAATAGAATTGTCTGCCACATACTGAATATCCATGTTAGCATTCCACATGGATAAAATCACTGGGTTGAAGTCATTTATAAATTTTGACTCTTCATTTCTTTTTAGGTTGTAGGTATTTTTGGGAGATTTTCTGGTTATAGTATGTCGCACAGCTGACATAAAACTGTTGACTCTTCCTTTTGAAAGAACAGGTCTAGGAAATCCAAATCGACACTTTGTGTAGAATTTATCTTTGGTCTTGTACTTCCGTCGACAGTATTTTCCACACCGATGACTTTGGAAACGTAAAACTTGTTCTTTTAACTTTTTCTCTTCTGTGCTTTTAGGTATAGCACATGTTGCATATTCTTCAATGAAAGATAACACTGCTTCATCAGTATCTGTTCCCAACTTTGGGGCATCCTTGATCCACAACAGCATATGAATATGAGGAGCACCTCTTGCCTGGTACTCTTTTCTCCAAAAGAAATCCACTACTTCTCCAAGTGGTGGATTTTTTTTATTGCAGATAAAGGACATCATAGCCTCAAATCTATGATTGAAATATCTGCAAACATTAACTGGATCCAAAGAGCACAGTTCTCCAGCTGTCTTGTATTCAATGTTTATAATGTTTGAATTTGCCTCTCTTAGAAAATCCAGTAAATCATCCCAAGCATACTCGGCACAGCTTAGGGTAAGGAACCATGTTGGAGTTCCTAAATTCCGTAACATGCATTTTAATTCACCATGGCGTCGGTACCAATATTCATTTGTCCCACGCTGACAAGCCATCAGATTGATCAGTTGTGTTTCCAAATGTTCATCTCGGTGCTGCACTTTCTCCATAAAATCCTTAGCAGACACATTTTGTAAATGTACTCCACTTTTTAAAATGTGATTTACTGCATATGATAATGCAGACAAGTCGCTTTCAAATAAAAGATGGAACAAATAAGGAATACTTTGTCGAAATCTTGGATCTTCTGCATATAGTCTTGTAGTCCGATACTCAGAAGCTGGAATCTGTTCTGGACGTTCATCGTATCGTCCTCCTTTTCCTGTAGGAAACAGCTGGGGAAAACATCGAGCTTCCAAGCTCTCCTCCCATACACTCACGGGAGTTCCTTTTGCTTTCTTCATCTGAAACAGATCAATAGTGTCTCCCATAACTTCTTTTGAATGAAGAGGATGTATGCTAAAATGTTCATAAATTTCTTCTTCCTTTGACTTGTCCACTTTTTCAATTTGACCAGTTGGTGTTTCTGTGTCTTCTTGTAAATCTTCTTCTTCTTCTTCTATATAAATTGATTCATACCATTTATTATTTTTTTTCAAATACAAATTTGCTCTTTGTACTTTTCGTACATCCACCAGCTCTTGCCAAATCTTCTTATTCTTTGTTGGTACACCATTAACCAGAATTACTAATGGTTCAGTTTCCAAAGTATCTGCATCAATAGTTTCCATATTTTTTTTCAAATCCAAGGGCAAATACACCACTCTTCCTTTTAAACCTCTCAGTAAATCAGAAGGAGGTAATTTACCAGTTTTGGGCTCCATACGTACTATGGTCTGGAACGGATGAACACATTGAATGAGTATAGACTCATATGTATTTAATTCAGAAAGTTCGGCAGGAATAGCATCCAATTCTAAATTATTATGTACAGCTCTGGTCGGCATTCTATTTTCTTCTAACTTATTATAACAGTAATTACAAATACGCTGATCTTCACCCAATTCAAAACAATTTTCAAGAAATATATATGTTGCAAAATCCTTCCACTTATAATTATTAGGCCTGGGCAAAATTTCCGTTCCGTTCGCGGAATTTGCGATAATTTGGCATTTCCGCGTTCCGCGGAGAGCGCGGAAATGTCAAAATTTCCGCATTCCGCAGCTTTGCGATAATTTGGTACTTGCTCGCGCTGTAAAATAATACATTCTCGCGCGCGCGCGATCGCCTTACCTGAATCCCCGCGTTCGCCGACAAGTTTTCCCGATCCGGTCGCGTTCTCCATGAGATGTTGTATTGTGTTGGCCATTTGCGCTGTCTCGCGACAGTTCGCGCCCGCAGTGACGTCATGCGTCGCGCGATCACGTCTTTCTTCTCGCGATCATGGACCGCGAGAAGAGTGAAAACAAGATGGCCGCGCCCGCAAGCAACCGCATGGGTAAGTTGGCGAGCCGCGAACACGCAGAAAATACCGCAAACGGGCGGGAAAAACAACTTCCGCATCTTCGCGATATTTCCGCGTGTTTGCGGAGATTTTAAACATCTTCGCGATAATTTTCGGAAGTCGCTTCCGCGAATTCCGCCCACCCCTAATAATTATCTTCATTTTCACATTTTTTATACAGATCAACACTCCTTGTTTGAATTTTATAATGACTTCTGCGGCAACAAATACAAGTAATATTTGGTCTTTCATTAGAGGTGATAGTAAATTTTGTCATTTCATCCTCAAAATTTTTAGTAATAATGAGTTCTACATTCTGTTCCTCATTTTCCTCATTTACTGTGTCCTTTTCTGCACTTTCTTGTTCTGGACCAAAGTAACAAAACTGAATCTCATCAGTTACCTTCACTACATCTGATACAGATCCACGGAACAGAGCATTATTCAACTCATTCAACTTTACTGCTGGACTTTTAGCAAAATACAATGTTCTCACAAACTTTCTCATTCCAGTATGATGAACAGCCAGCATCCTAAAATGATGAAAAACACTTTTACACACTTTTCTAGATAGACAAGCCAGAGAATGTCCCTGCAAACCAGTATTTTCTCTCACTCTGCATGGATCTAGTGTTTGAAGCACCTTCATCTTCTGTTTTACACTCTTTTTACTATATTCTCTTAGAAAGTCACGTAATTTATCAATAGATTCCTAACGCACAGTACAAATACTACTACAGTTCCAAGTGTACACTGGGGCTTTTGGACGTCTCCCCATAGCCTCAGCAGCCATTACTTCTTCCTCATTTCTAGGGACCATTTTCTCTTTTTGCATCACACAACCATCCTTAACTTCATATGCTCTACCATTAGTGTCAACTGCATGCAACAAACTATTACTTTGAAGATAACTCTCTTCATTAAAAAATGGTTCAGTACTTGAACTGTGTTTCCATTCTCCCAAGAACACTTTACAAAAGTTACTTTTTATCACTTCTCTTTTCCTTTTGCTTTGTGACTTCATTGCATTCACTAATTTTTCTAATCTACGCATCCTATTCAAAATTAGAATAAAAAGTTTTCTTTTTATTTCCAAAGCCTTACTTACAATATTTTCTATAATTTTTTTTTTCTTAATAAATTTAGATTTCTTCTTATATTTTTTCACATCCTTTAGCAAATTTAACATCACTCTTCTCTGAAACATTTCTCGACGAATGTTTTTAAAATCTAATTTTCGTGTTAAATCTGTTTGACATACTTCTGATTGTACATTAGCTTTTTTTTTTGCTGATGACTGTGTTGTGGCTTTGTACATAAAACTCTCTTTGTTTTACAGTTATTTCTGCCATTTTTTTGTTTTTTGAAAATCTTTTTTAAGAAATCTCTGTTCTGCTTACCAGTAGACTTTTTCTTTTTGCCATCACCAGCTTCTCCTGCTATTTTTTTTTCCCAGTTTTGTCCAGATATACTTGTTGTTGCTTTTCTTTCCTTTTTCTTGTCCTTAAAGGCTTTTTTTTTTTTCACTGTTGCTCAGCAATACCTGTAAGGAACTAAAAAAAAATCCTTTTCGTAATTATAATTCATTTAAATATTTTTTTTTACATTTCATTTATTTCAAATGTTTTTCCATTTCTTTCATTTGTGATTTACTAATTTGTGCACAGTACTAACCACCACAGTTGAAAAAAAACAAGCTGCCCCTTTCCTGCAAGTGCATTTTTTAACAGAACAACTGCAACACAATTTATATCTGTGGCCACAATTTCTGTGCACACACAGCCTCATGATGTGCTTCTAAGCAGAAAACAGAATTTGATTTCCAAATTCAAAGCACATTTACTACTCTGGTAGATCAAGTGATAATTGCTGTTACAGCCTTACACATTTTACCTGGAAAATCACAGAGGCAGAAAAGAGCACATTTCCTAACAGCTACTTCATACCATAAGTATCTGCAACCTGGCTGAGTGTTTAGAGTAGAGCAAAGAAAAAGAGGCCTTGGTGACGTTGAATGTGTTTGCATTACACACAGACCTGAGTAGTACGCATGGGAGAGTTGGAGAAGCTGCTGCGTGTGTCCCAAGAGTGTGTTTCTGCAGACTATGTATTGTCAGCTGCAAGAGACATGAGCAAGGAGATTTCCAGAACTGCATAAAGACTACAGGGGTGTACGTAACAGTGCATGTGTGCTAAGGGATAATTTGTGTAAACACAACAGGCTGCCCCTTTCCAAGAACTGCATTTCTTACTGAACAACATCTTCACAAATTACATCTCTGCCCACAATTCCTGTGTGCACACAGACTCATGCCATCTTTTTACGCACATAACACAGGCTGCCCCTTTCCTGGGACTGCATTTCTTACTGAACAACATCTTCACAAATTAAATCTCTGCCCACAATTCCTGTGCGCACACAGACTCATGCTATGTTTTTTGGAACAAAACAGAGTCCCTGAATAGTACCAAATTACTGTTACAGCCTCATACATTTCCCTTATCATTTCCAGAAGCAGAAAACAGCCCATGTCCTAACAGCTCCTTAAAACCATGTCCATGTGTTACAGGGTGAGTGAATAGACTAGATCAATTTAAATGAGGCCTTGCTGATGTTGAATGTGTTTGCATTACACAGTGCTATCTGAAACAGCACACAGAGCTGAGTACTACACATGAGAGTGTTGTAGAAGCTGCTGCGTATGTCCCAAGAGTGTGTTTCTGAACACTGTGTATTGTCTGGTGCAAGACAGATGAGCAAAGAGACTTCCAGAACTGCATCAAGACTGCAGGGATGTATGTAACAGTGCATGTGTGATAAGGGATAATTTGTGTAAACACAACAGGCTGCCCCTTTCCAGGGACTGCATTTCTTTCTGAACAACATCTTCACAAATTAAATCTCTGCCCACAATTCCTTTGTGCACACAGACTCATGCCATCTTTTTACGCACATAACACAGGCTGCCCCTTTCCTGGGACTGCATTTCTTACTGAACAACATCTTCACAAATTAAATCTCTGTCCACAATTCCTGTGCGGACACAGACTCATGCTATGTTTTTTGGAACAAAACAGAGTCCCTGAATAGTACCAAATTACTGTTACAGCCTCATACATTTCCCTTATCATTTCTAGAAGCAGAAAACAGCACATGTCCTAACAGCTCCTTAAGACAATGACCATGTGTTACAGGGTGAGTGATTAGACTAGATCAATTTAAATGAGGCCTTGCTGACGTTGAATGTGTTTGCATTACACAGTGCTATCTGAAACAGCACACAGAGCTGAGTAAAACACATGAGAGTGTTGGAGAAGCTGCTGCGTGTGTGCCAAGAGTGTGTTTCTGAACACTGTGTATTGTCTGGTGCAAGACAGATGAGCAAAGAGACTTCCAGAACTGCATCAAGACTGCAGGGATGTATGTAACAGTGCATGTGTGCTAAGGGATAATTTGTGTAAACACAACAGGCTGCCCCTTTCCAGGGACTGCATTTCTTTCTGAACAACATCTTCACAAATTAAATCTCTGCCCACAATTCCTTTGTGCACACAGACTCATGCCATCTTTTTACGCACATAACACAGGCTGCCCCTTTCCTGGGACTGCATTTCTTACTGAACAACATCTTCACAAATTAAATCTCTGTCCACAATTCCTGTGCGCACACAGACTCGTGCTATGTTTTTTGGAACAAAACAGAGTCCCTGAATAGTACCAAATTACTGTTACAGCCAGATACATTTCCCTTATCATTTACAGAAGCAGAAAACAGCACATGTCCTAACAGCTCCTTAAGACAATGACCATGTGTTACAGGGTGAGTGATTAGACTAGATCAATTTAAATGAGGCCTTGCTGACGTTGAATGTGTTTGCATTACACAGTGCTATCTGATACAGCACACAGAGCTGAGTACTACACATGAGAGTGTTGGAGAAGCTGCTGCGTGTGTGCCAAGAGTGTCTTTCTGAACACTGTGTATTGTCTGGTGCAAGACAGATGAGCAAAGAGACTTCCAGAACTGCATCAAGACTGCAGGGATGTATGTAACAGTGCATGTGTGCTAAGGGATAATTTGTGTAAACACAACAGGCTGCCCCTTTCCAGGGACTGCATTTCTTACTGAACAACATCTTCACAAATTAAATCTCTGCCCACAATTCCTGTGTGCACACAGACTCATGCCATCTTTTTACGCACATAACACAGGCTGCCCCTTTTCTGGGACTGCATTTCTTACTGAACAACATCTTTATAAATTAAATCTCTGCCCACAATTCCTGTGTGCACACAGACTCATGCCATCTTTTTACGCACATAACACAGGCTGCCCCTTTTCTGGGACTGCATTTCTTACTGAACAACATCTTCACAAATTAAATCTCTGCCCACAATTCCTGTGTGCACACAGACTCATGTCATCATTTTAAGCACATAATACAGGCTACCCCTTTCCAGGGACTGCATTTCTTACTGAACAACATCTTCACAAATTAAATCTCAGACAACAATTCCTATATACACACAGACTCATGCTGTGTTGGTAGGCACAAAACACAGGCTGCCCCTTTCCTGGGTTATCAATTCTAACAGAACTAATGCTTTTTTCAAATGTGCTGCCATTTTCCTCTCTTTTCTTTCAAACTGATTTCTGCTAAATGCTAACCATCACAATTAAAAAGAAGCTGTCCTTTTCTTTCAACTGCAAGTCTTACTTTTCAACAGCAACACAAATTAAATCTCTGTCAACAATTCTTCTCTGCACACAGACTCATGGTTTGATGGTAGGCACAAAACAGTATTCCCCATTGTTACCAGTACACATTAACTTATGGTGAAAACATACTCCATAATATTTTACATATTCAAACCAGTTAAATATCTCGCAAAACAGAAAATGTAAATCACAACTTTAAATAAATAATCATAATTCTTTTATTTATATCAAAATTAACCACAAACACCCCCTCTCAAACTCATAACTCACCTTTAAAATTAGTTAGTTGTGATAGAAATGTGGCAGTCACACAGCAGTTTATCAGACCAGAATCTCTGAGCTGAACACCTCTCTCCTCTCAGCAGAACCAGTTAATGGCACAGTTTCCCTCTCTTTTTTCACACATATACATGTTAATTTCAAATCTCAGTGCTTCCCACATTTTTTCAAATGAAATCACACATTTCTATTGGTTGAAAACTTCAACCCCTTTCCAAATGTACCCTTCCCCCAACTTGACTTCTGCCTGCTACCATAGCAACAGGTCATGGAACACAGGTGTGGGCAGAGAGGTCAGAAGTTCAACAGACAATGTTTCATTTCCAAAGAGCAAGAGTGCTTGACTTTTCAAACCTAACAGCAAATCCAAACTAATGTTCTTTGTTCACACATTTTTCTGAACCAATACAATACATGCTTTTTAAAATTTAAACATACAGCCTAGTTTTTAGTGTAGAATGGTTTGAAACAGCCAATGAGTTCTTTTTATAAAAAAAAGTATGTGTGCCCCCATTTTTCAACTGTCTTTCATTTCTTTTTGCCTTTCTACTGAAAGACACCTCCTGAGTGCATCCAGGTCTCCTTTGAAGATGTTCACAGTGTGGATTGTAGGTCACAGCTATGTCTTCTGGAGTGAAAAATTTGCAGAAAAAAGAGGTATGGTGAGAGACCTTGCTTTGCCAAATGTAGACATTAAATGGATTGGTCAGAGAGGGTTAAAGTGGCACCAATTAATGCCTTTGGTGAAAACCTTTCTACATCTCCCACAGCCTAACCTTATTATTGTGCACTGTGGTGGAAATGACCTAGGCACTTTAACTGGGGTAGGTCTGGAAATGCTTATTAAGGACACCTTTGTGCAATTGATGTCACTTTTTCCACAAACTGCCTTCGTATATTCTAACATATGCCAAAGGCAAAAGTGGAACTGGTCCAACCAATTTTGTCCGCAGATTGACAAAGCAAGGAAGCACGTCAACAAATCTATTTCTGCTTTCCTCAGAGACTATGGTATGGGTTCTATATACCACAACAACTTGCGTTACAACATGCAAGACATTTATAGAGGAGACGGTGTACACTTCACTGATGAAGGCAACAGAGTCTTCCTCTTGAACTTTAGACTCTGCATCGGTACTTACTTGTAGGTACCAAAAAACAAACAATAAACACAAGGGCTCTTTTTAGAGCCACCTTATATCTAAACACTTGTTGCCATTTTTTATTATTTTTTTAAAAAAGTTTTTTTTCGGGTGCGCGCTGGGTGCGCGCACTCGGCGATATTTTTTTTCAAAATATAAATCTTTTTTTTTGCCCTACAAGGTCCTACTGTGACCCCCTTACAATGCCTAGTGGGTCAATATCTCCCCACTCTGCCCCCTTTTCAAGTTCTCCCCCTATGTTTATCACCCCCTCTTTATGCGAGAGACAAAATGGCGGCCGCTGCTTCCTGGTTTCCACCGATTCGAATGTTTACTGACATCTAACAACCAATCAGAAGTGCGCTCGCACACGGCAAGGTGCGCGCACAGTACTTGCTTAGTGCGCGCACGCTGCGCGCTTACAGATATATATATTGATTTAAATGCTAATTTCTCAGGAAATACTGAACAGATTTACACCAAACCTGCAAAAGGCACTTCATGGACCTTATGGCTACCTCTCTGCCAAATTTCTCATAATTCTGTTCAGCCGTTCGGGCTGTAGCTGCGACTAAAGTCCCTATGGAAAAATACATGGGGAAAACGCATTTTGGGACCCCCCATTTTTCTCGGCCCCCGCTTGACAAATCACCCCAAGACTTTCAGGGTAGGAGCTGAGCGGAGCGCCCCATTAGTTTTGAAAATTTCGCGAGGATTCGTCAACTGGCGCCAAAGTTATTCAAAATAGAATTTTGAGATTTCCTATGGAAACACGGTCCTAACTATAACTACCTACTGGCGACCGCCAGTAGGTAATATATATATATATATATATATATATATATATATATATATATATATATATATATATATCACGTTCTTCCATGCGTAACAGGATTGTCTCCAAAGATGGACACGGACCCAAACTTGGTGCTAAAGTGATAATTTAACGCTCCTCACCAGTCGCCATTACACGTTTCGGCTCGCTTGAGCCTTGATCACATGACAGTGGTAAGTTGAAACAATACGATATTTAAAGTGCCAGTGCCCTCATGAGTAACTCATCACATGTGCCTTGCATTAATGAACCTGGAAGACAGACTGAAAGCATTCCAAATCCTGTTATCATTAAAAAATGGTTCTCAGAACATCAAAATATTTTTTACAATAATAAATGTGACTTGTTCCAGAAGTTATACATATATAAATGAATAGATATAAATCTTGGATGTTAAGACCATAAAATCACAAATTCATTGTATACATTTTGATCCGTTTGTTGTCAGTAAAATACTTTTTTGCATTTTATTGCTCAGCTTTGAATGTAAGCGATTGAGCAACAGGTCGCGGGTAGATAGTTATAGTTAGGACCGTGTTTCTATAGGAAATCTGAAAATTCTATTTTGAATAACTTTGGCGCCGGTTGACGAATCCTCGCGAAATGTTCAAAACGAATGGGGCACTCCGCTCAGCTCCTACCCTAAAAGTCTCGAGGCGATTTGTCAAGTGGAGGCCGAGAAAAAAGGGGGGTCCCAAAACGCGTTTTCCCCATGCATTTTCCCATAGGACTTTAGTCAAAGGTACAGCCCGAACGGCTGAACAGAATTACTTGAAATTTGGCAGAGAGGTAGTCCTCAGGTCAGGGAAATGCCTTTTGCAGGTCTGGTGTCAATCTGTTCAGTAGTTCCTGAGAAAATAGCATTTAAAAGCAAATAAAAATCTATAAGCGCGTACATTGCATGCACCGTGCAAGCACCGTGCGAGCACCCTAACGTGCGCGAGCGTAATTCTGATTGGTGGTTACATGTTAGTCAACGTTCGAATCGGTCGAAATCAGGAAGTGTCAGCTGCCATTTTGTTTGTTTTCAGTGCGAGAGTGAAAAAGAAAGGTGGCGAATGTGAAAAGGGGGCAGGGTAGAGAGTTCCTGACCCCCTAGCCGTTGTCAGGGGGTCCCTGAAGGACCCCGAAGGCAGAAAAAAAAAGTATTTTTTTTACAAAAATCGCGGGGGTGCGCGCACCGTGCGCGCACGGTGTAAAACCAAAAAAAGTAAAAAAAATAATACGTAGTTTATTGTAAAATAAATATATAAAAAAATAATAATACATACATAACTTAGCATTTAAAAAAACGTACAAATTCACTTAAAAAAACCATAGGTTTCACACATGTTATAGTTAGGTGGATATTTCACTCGTAAAAAACCAATGAAATTCCCCCGTTATAGTTAGTTCAGATAACTATAACTCGCGCGACCGCCACTCTATCACAAGGATGATGTCATCAGTGATGTCATGAGTGATGTCACTGACCATGTCATGAGTGATGTAATATGTGACGTCATCAGCAGTGCATTGTGGGCGCGCGAGTTATAGTTATCTGAACTAACTATAACGGGGGGATTTCATTGGTTTTTTACGAGTGAAATATCCACCTAACTATAACATGTGTGAAACCTATGGTTTTTTAAGTGAATATATATATATATATATTCACTGAAAAAACCATAGGTTTCAGGGGTGTTATAGTTAGCTGGACTTTTCACTTGTACAAAACCATTGAAATTCCCCCGTTATAGTTAGTTCAGCTAACTATAACTCGGGCGCCCGCAATGCACTGCTGATGACGTCACATATTACATCACTCATGACATGGTCAGTGACATCACTCATGACATCACTGATGACATCTCAAATGACATCACTGATGACATCACTGATGACATCATCCAGTGAATGTGTGTTTTTCTGAAAATTAAATATGTTTTATATATGTATATCTCAAGGTCGATGGAAGAATAAATGGGTATATAAGTGTCTAAATGGATGATTTGTTTTTGAAAAATTGATTGTGTAACTGACTGATTAAGTGTATCATAGTGAATACATGGCTTAGTGAGTAATGTTTAAATATGTAAATATCTGTATCAGTCTCTCACTTTGTGTATAAGTGGCTGCATGGGTTGGTGAGTAGCTACATGGGTGTCTATATAGGTTATTAGTTGGTTTTTTGAGTATCAGTCTGAGTGTCTGCATGGTTCGGTGGGGGGTATTACGTAGTGCATAGGTGCATGAATGAGTGACTCACTGTTTGTATGTGTTGAACACAGCATGTGTGCAGGACTGTATGGGTGGATGAGTGTGTGTATGGGTGTGTTAGTGAGTGAATGACTGTCTCAATAGTGTCTTTATGAGTAACTACATATGTTTTAAACTAGTATATGTGACTATTGGTGTATATATGTGAGTATATGTGAGAGTGAGAGATTGAAAGAGTTCCTGTATGAATAAGTATGTGTTTCTATAAGTGATTGTTTAAAAGACTAAGTATGTGTAAGTTTCCGTAGAAGTAAGTATGCTGGTGTGTGTATAACTGTATATGCAAGTAAATGTATGTTTGATTCTTTATTAGCATGAGTGACTATGTGTGTGAGTAACTCTATGGATGAGTGGCATTGTGTAACAGGATGTATAGGTGTATGAGTACATATGATGAGTGAGTACATGTATGAGTGACTGTATAGGACTGTTGGTGAATGAGTGGATGTATATGTGGATCTTAGAATTACTGAAGAGGTTGTTGTAACTAGGGGTGGGCGACAATTTCCGTTCCGCTCCCGGAAATTGCGACAATTCGACATTTCCGCGTTCCGACCGGAACGCGGAAATGCCGAATTGTCGCAATTTCCGGGAGGGAACGGAAATTGTTGCCTGCCAACCACAACAGGAAGCACTTACAGATATAAATAAAGCAGGGGCCCGAGTGGAAGCTCAAATTCAGTAACGTGGCGACTCCTTACCTGATGTGCAGCCATGACTTTCTCGAGCGCAATCCCCGTGTAGTTCCTGACACCAGGAGGTTCTGTCTCCTCGTCTGCTGCTCTGATCGGTCTCTGGCCCGCGGCATGTGAACTGCATGGAAGCCCCGCCCCACACACCAGCGGTGGGCAACGTCTTCCGCCCTTTCCCCCACTACGATGGACAGCTGACTCGAGGGACCCCAGGGACGTCGGCGCCGTGGCAAGTACGCACACAAACTGTAGCGGGCGGCAGCGGCAGGCCAGAAGCACCAATTTCCGGGATCACGGAAATATCGCGTGATCGCGGAAATTGCGTGCATTCTCGCGAGAATTGGCGGAAGTGCCTTCCGCCAATTCCGCCCACCCCTAGTTGTAACTGGTATTGGTATGTCCATTGTTTTGAAAATTTTAGTCTCTATTTTTGAATGTGTGTATCAAAGGTTATATTAGGGTGAGAGGAGGTCTGCCACTCTATCACAAGGATGATGTCATCAGTGATGTCATCAGTGATGTCATTTGAGATGTCATCAGTGATGTCATGAGTGATGTCACTGACCATGTCATGAGTGATGTAATATGTGACGTCATCAGCAGTGCATTGCGGGCGCCCGAGTTATAGTTAGCTGAACTAACTATAACGGGGGAATTTCAATGGTTTTGTACAAGTGAAAAGTCCAGCTAACTATAACACCCCTGAAACCTATGGTTTTTTCAGTGAATTTCTGAGGTTTTTTAAATGCTAATTCCTAACTATAACGTGCCTGAAACCTATGGTTTTTTCTGTGAATTTCAAAGGTTTTTTAAATGCTAATTTCTAACTATGCCTACAGAGATAGGACATGTGAAGAAAGAAGAAAAAATGCACAGAAAGAAACAAAAGAAGTGCAGAAAGAAGCAACAGAAGTCCTCAAATACGAAGATAAGTGCAGGAAGAAGGATAACGTGCAGAAAGAACAAAAAGAAGAGCAGAAAGAAGCCTTGTTGCAAAATCATCCTGTACCCTCAACTTTTTCAGACGGATACTGGTGGTAACTGAGCCTGACTAACCAGTCCTAGAGCCAGTGCTATGTTAAAAGACACTTAGAATACAGTGAAAACACCTACATACACTAGGGAACATTATGCGTTGGGGTCCCCCTGTGATTAGCATGACCTCCTCTGTAAGCCCCTAGTATATAAGAGGGCATGGGGATTAAAACTACCTCTTAAAACAGGCCACAGGGCGTTTTTGCACACGTTAACTCAGGCCCCGTCCCCTCCCTTCACCACTGTGTAAACACGCCCTGTGTCCATTTTTAGTTGGGAGATTAAGTTCATTTGAATCCTGAGGGTCCCTGGGGTCCAACTAGCCCACTAGGTACCTCCAGTAAGTGCCACAGAGCTGCGTTGCAGAGAGGTGTAAAAAGTGGCACGGCCTGGACCACCTCTCTGCAATGCAGCTCAGTGGCGCTTACTGGAAGCACTTGGTGGGCTAGTTAGCCCCCAGGGGCCCTCAGTATTGAAGGGAAATTATATCCCCAATTTAAAACGTGCCATAGTGCGTGTTTGCACACGTCACCTCAGGCCCTGTCCCCTCCCTTCACCACTGTGTAAACGCGCCCTGTGGCTGTTCTAAGTTGAGAGATTAAGTCCCCTTGAATCCTAAGGGTCCCTAGGGTCAAACTAGACCACTAGGTACCTCCAGTAAGCGCCACAGAGCTGCGTTGCAGAGAGGTGTAAAAAGGGGCTTGGCCACAGAACACCTGGCTGCAGCGCAGCTCCCTGGCGCATACTGGAGATACCTGTTGGGGGCGCGTTTGCAGAGTGCTGCACGGAGGGGGCATGGCCTCCGGCACGATGCCAGTCTTTTATTTATTTTAGTTTTTTAAGAAGGGGGGCTGTTTGGTTCCCCTTCTTATTCTAATTTATTGGCCCTGATGACCCCATCCCCCAGGGCCAGTCTCCTAATTATATTTTTTTGACCCCAATCCCCAGGGCCGGCCACTGTTTTTTAATTTTTTTAAAAAATATATATTTATAGACACACCTAGGACATGCTGGACAAACCGTACGTACCTATCACCATGACGATTTGCGTGATATTCATTAAAAGGCGACTATGCATGCAATGAATCCACGTGGAATGTATTTACACCACTAGTGAAGCTCTGACATGTCTGATGCCCTACCGTGCCTAATCCCGGTAGACACCCTTGTCGTTTATTTATACAAACTTGGGTAGCTATTGACGGGCACATTTAATACACATGCACACCAAGCCATTCAAAGGGGATTCGACAAAAATTCGACCAAAACTATGCAAGAAACCCCCCTCACGGTTAATAAAACACACATCCACTGCCGGATGTGTAATACTTTTTATTTTACTCTCTGGAAAGGGGACGAACATCACTTGAGAGTCACAGCGCGCTCCTGACAGAGCCCAATGCTGTGTTACACCCACCATTGCCTGCCGTGTGCCACACACCTCTGTGTTGTATTCCACTAGCTAGTGCATATGATATGACACTCTCTAGCCCATGTGCACTGTAACACCACCCCGTGAATATGTCATGCCACACTTGTCTTCGCACGGGTTATATTGCCCCATCTAACGTGCCTTTCTCGATGCCTATGTTATAACGCACAGTGCTATGCCATACATATTACAATCTGGGATCCATATCTTTGTCACAGTGCATATGCAACCTTACACTCCCCAGCACATATTTTATATTACAACTTTAGAGACTAGTTAGGTTACACAACACTGCCCTGTGCATATTACACTCCAAGGCGCATATCGCATAGCACGCGCTAGTGCCTGTGCTATCTCGCGCTCTCCAATGAATCTGTCATTGCGCACAATGTATTGCATATTATATTTCACGCCCGGTTCATCTTATATCACACTTTTTGGTGCATAGTTTATACCATACACTATATCTAGTTTTCATTTTCAATCGTGCTCTCAGGACTATGTTCTATATAACACTGTGTTCACCTACCCTTTTCACGGGCATTACATTTTGCGATAGGGGGTGGAGGGTCAGGGGGTGTTTCTGCCAAGTGAGCCCGGAGTCACAGTCACAAACGTCCTCTTCTTCCTGAATAAAAGTGAGATTATGCTGCATACTTGTTCATATTTTAAGTAGTTCGCACAGACACAATGTTTTAAAAACAATAAAGTTCCTAATACCCGCCTTCTCTGAACAGTTAGCTTGCTGCCCCATCCCCTTCCTCCCTATCCTCTGTTGTGTGAATCCATGGACTAGCCTCCTCCCTCCTACCATGCATGGTCTGATGTGCTGCCACTGCCCTCAGTATGATGTACCAGTCCACTCCTCCTGCCCTCCATTGCCCAATTCTATGCCCCATCATTGACCTCCTGCTTAAACTCTGTGCTTAGCTTGCTGCCCCTATTCTCCTTCCCCCTGCCCTCCGATGTCTTTGTGCATGCCCCTGCTCCATCCTTTTTGCCCACCATGTCCCATGGACCTGCCACTCCTATCTACTCTGAGTGTTCTGTTGAGCTGCCACTCCCCTCCCACCTGCCTAGCATTGTCAGATGACTGTAACCTGTCCCTGCCACCTCCACCCTGCCTGTCCACATGCCATGCCCCTATCCTCTTCCTCCTGTCCTACATGGTCCATTGTACTGCCACACCCTTCTGCTCTCCCTGGTCTGTTGTGCTGCAGCTGCTCCTCCTGCCTGCCCCGTGTGGTCTGTTGTGAGGTCCCTTCCCCTGAACTTTCTTGTCTGTGCACAGGTCCTGACCCTCCCTTCTATCCTCCATCGTCCTTTGTGCATGCCCCTCCACCCTCCTTCTTGCCCATCATAGCCATTGTGCTGCCACTAACCCTCCCACTTGCCATGCATGGTCTTCTGTGCTGCCATGGCCCCTCCCACCTTCCCTGTGTGGTCAGTTAGCTGCCCCTGACCCCCTCCCACCTTCCCTCCATGGTCTGTGTGTATGCCACCACAGTCTCACTGTTGCTCTTCATGGTGTGTCTTGTTTCTAGTGCCCATCCTGCCTGACCTCCATGGCTATCTTGCTGCTCCTGCCCTGCCCCCTTGCCCCCAGCCCTACTCCCTCCCTCCTGGCTTGTCTGTTCCATTGTAATGCCCCTGATCCGTCCCTCCTGCCCTTTATGGTCTGTTATGCTGCAGCTTTCTCTCCTGTCTGTCCATTATGGTCAGCTAGCTACCATTGCCTCTTGCCCCTCTGTTCTCTGTTGTCCATGTGCATGGTCCTGTCCCCTCCCTCTTGCTTTCTATGGATTGTTGTGCTAGACTCCCGTCCTGCATGCCCTGTGTGGTGTATTGTGCTGCTGCAAACCCTGATGCCTGCCCTGCAGGGTCAGTTTGGTGCACCTCTCCATGTCCCTCCTGTCCTCTGTTATCCAAGTCCATGTCCCTATCCCATTTCCTTCCATGATCCAATGTACCATACTTGCGAACATTTTGAACTTGGTAAGAGGGAGATTTTGAAAAAAAACTGGGGTATTGATTTTCCCCTTTGAGTTACATTGAAAAAGAGGATATTGTAGACAGGAGACAGATCAAATAAAGCCCATTTGAGCTTAAAAACATTGGACGTTTCCTGGCTGAATCGGGTCTGTTGGCATGTATGGTTGTACTACCATTGCCTCTTCCTTCTGCCCACAATGTTCTATTACATTGCCACAGGCTTGAAGGAGGGTAGATTTTGTATCACAGGGGGCCCCTGGCCCGTTCTGTCCACACCTGAAGTATGAGACCCTTGTCCTTGCCCTGCCAGCTGCATTTGTAGGCCGTATTAAATTGACCAGCGGGTCCTGTGTTGCTATATAATTATCCTGAGACATCCTTACCACTCAGCCAGTATAAAACCCCTGTGTAGGCCCTTCTGTTCAATATGTAGGCCTCTTTGTTAAATTGACCATAGCTCTGCAATTTTAGTGTATAGCAGTCTGAAGGCAGGTCTGCGAGGCCTTCTGCTCCAAACCAGTAGCCCCCACCCTACCCGAGTGCTCCGTGCTCGGTATCAAAGTTCAACATCCCCCTGAAGCTGTCGACATACAGTAGGCTGCATCCTGGACTGGTACTTGCTTCCTGGGCAGGTTTCCCGCTTTTAAGGAAGTGGCAACCGCAGAGCGTCAAGTTAGGAGAACTGAGGAGATTTTATACATGAATATATTGAATTCCCGTACAATACCCATTATTTTCTGCTTGCTCTATGGAACTTACGATAAGAGATTGGCCTGAGAGACTGACCTTTTCACCCAGTCCATTGTCAGCATTAAGTGGGTAAATGACGAAATGTCTGGTAAAATCTGCAGACGAAGCTTTTGGGTAGCATACGTAGGTAGATGTAGCGTGCAAAGGAGCCCACAAAATGATATAAAAAGGGAGCACCCACAGATATCGACGGACTACCTCGCCGTCTGTATGTAGGTTAACAGGCAGTGCAGGTTTTCCCCAAGAGCTGGGAGCTCTTGTCTTCCTTTGCTTAAAATGTCTTGCTCTGCTTTGCTTGAAGTATCTTATTCTATTTTACCTATATGAAATGTCATGTTATGTTTAACCATTGTTCTCTTTACTTTTGCATTTAAAAGATTTTGTATTGTAATTGCAGGAATGCTTGCTCTAAGAGTAAACGTGAGTGTTCCTAGGTAACATTTTCCTTGGTGTAACTTGTTTCTCATGATGCATTTATAGATGTGTTTTCTCTCTCTCTCTGTCAGTACATTAATTGAGATACAGAGAATATCATGACAGCTGTATGATTATCTGGAGTCTGTATTTTGTACTTTATGTCTCTATTCTGCGGTTTCTTTGAAGTTGCATCTTCTCATTAAACTGCCATTGTATTCTGCCTCCAATTCCATGTCTCATATGTCTGTTTTCTTCATTTTTGGAGCAAGCGTTCCTAGGCACCCCGGCTCAAATTAAGGTGCCCCTTTTGTCCCTGACTTACTCTCCTGCTCAGTTCTGTGGTGGCTCCCGGGGATCTGGGGACCGCCCCTAGCTTCCTTGACCCGTAATAGATCTTGCCTCCAACAGCCTCTCTTGCAAGTCCTGTATTGTTGGTTTGTTGCCCCTGCCCCCCTTTCCACTGCCCTCCATAGTCTGTTGTGCTTCCACGGCCCTTCCTGCCTGCTCAGTGTGGTTAAATTGTTGCCTTTGCACCCTCCTACCTGCCTTCAATTTTCAGAGTCCGTGCCCCTGGCCTCTGCCTCTCAACAGTATCCTAATGAACAACTAGATTGCTAACATTCTATATTTATTACAAAAGTGTGGAACGCCTGACATCATCTTGATGTAATCAAAACTGTAATACCTAGAGCATTTCCTTTAGAAATTACATATATGAGAGGGTCTTATTGGCATCAAAATTATGGTTAGTGCTCTAAAAGGCTAAAATAAGGACATATTTTCTGAGTTTTCAAATAGCGACAAAGCACTTTTAAATTATTTGTTATCTTTATGTTTTTTTATCCAGTTGACCACTTGATTAAATGTTGCACTTAGGGGAGATGATGTGGTGTTACTTCCAGAACTGCAGACTTTGCAACTGGGGAACCAGGTTGAAGTTTCTGCTTCAGCTCGACATTCTGTGATTCTGGTCAAATCACTTAGTCTCCCCATGTCTACAACCAAAATGAATGTGTTCTTGTGTGATGTAACCAATGCTCATGTAAAGCACTCCAATACCTGACAAGTCTGCACTATATAACACTGCAAAAACACAAAATAATAAGTGTTTTGCACACTTCTGTCATTGGGCTATATTTGGGCTACATCTGGGTGATTTTGGGCTACATTTGGGCTCTTTTGTCTCCGGTGGCCATCTTGGGAGATTTATTTGTTATGAAGTTTCCTAATTTCCTCATTTACTGCAGTCTCCTCAGTAGGAAATGCTTTCAGTTTTTTACTTTGATTCCATCATGAAGGTATTCAGATATGTCACACATTTGCCATAAATTCTGAATGTTAGCACTCTAGTTGCTCATTAGATCACTGTAGTAAAACTACTGCACCATGGAAGTCTGCTCCTGGTATTAAAAGTGCATGTTTCAGTCTGCATGTCAGAATTTTTTAATGAAATAGAAGAGGATTTGAGAAGTCACTCAAAATGTGCCCTCATTTTCTTTCTTCAGCATTAATCATAATTTCTATGGCAAAATGAACCTCCACATTGTGTTCCTTTTTAAATTAAATGTTTTAAGTGTTACCAGTTTATTCCAATCAAGATGGCTTCAGGTGTGCCATACTTTTGTCATAATGAAGACAGTAAGCGCTCTAGTTGTTTTTAAGAACATTCTGGGACATTCTGTCATTGGGCTATACTTGGGCTACATCTGGGTGATATTTGGGCTACATTTGGGCTCTTTTGTCTCTGGTGGCCATCTTGGGAGACTTATTTGTTATGAAGTTTCCTAATTTCCTCATTTACTGCAGTCTCCTCAGTAGGAAATACTTTCAGTTTTTTACTTTGATTCCATCAAGAAGGCATTCAGATGTGTCACACATTTGCCATAAATTCAGAATGTTAGCACTCTTTTTGCTCATTAGATCACTGTAGTAAAGCTACTGCTCACCAGGGAAAACTGCTGCTGGTATTGAAAGTGCATGTTTCAGTCTGCATGTCAGAATTTTTTAATGAAATAGAAGAGGATTTGAGAAGTCACTCAAAATGTGCCCTAATTTTTCTTTCTGCAGCACTAATCATACTTTTTATTGAAAAATGAACCCCCTCATTTTGTTCCTTTTTAAATTAAATGTTTTAAGAGTTACCACTTTAATCCAAGCAAGATGGCTTCAGGTGTGCCATACGTTTATCATAAGTAGGACTGTTAGCGCTCTAGTAGTTCTTTGGAACACTCTGGGAAGCTGCAGTAGAACACAAAGGAATCAACTGACAGTCTCTGCCCTTGTTGGATGTACATGTTTTACTGAGAATGTCAGACTTCATTCTCACATGACTGAGAAAGATAATGTGAATTTACAGAAAATAAGCTCTCAGTTTAGCCTATAGATCACCTTCCAAACCTCTGTGGTAAAAGCATGAGAAAATATTTTTCTCTCAATCATGATATCCCAGCAGAAGGCTTTTTCACATGGTGAAATCACCTAAGAACATACCACAATTCCTAAAATGAGTATGGTACCATCAACAAATGATTTATAATGTAACTAAAGTCTTAAAACCTTCTATTAACTGCAATGCTTTTTAATGAGGTGCTATCATGTATATTGGTCCCAAGATGGCTGCCAACACTTCTTGGATGAAGTGCTGACAGCCAATCAGATCTCAGGATGAGATGTGTGGTTAGGCTCCGCCCACATATATATATGCTTTTAAATGCTATTTTCTCAGGATCTACTGAACAGATTTACACCAAACCTACAAAAGGCACTTCCTTGACCTGAGGACTACCTCTCTGCCAAATTTCAAGTAATTCTGTTCAGCCGTTCGGGCAGTAGCTGTGTCTAAAGGTCCTATGGAAAAATGCATGGGAAAAACGCGTTTTGGGACCCCCCTTTTATCTCAGCCCCCGCTTGACGAATCCCCCCGAGACTTTCAGGGTAGGAGCGGAGCGTAGCGCCCCACCTATTTTGAAAAATTCGCGAGGATTCGTCAACCGGCGCCAAAGTTATTCAAAATAGAATGTTGCGGATTTCCTATGGAAACGTGGTCCTAACTATAACTACCTACTGGCGACCGCCAGTAGGTAATATATATATATATATACACTGAAAAATCTATAGGTTTTACAGACATTATAGTTAGGAATTAGCATTTAAAAAACCTTTGAAATTCACTAAAAAACCATAGGTTTCAGGGACGTTACAGTTAGTTGGACATTTGACTCATATACAACCATAGAAATTTCCCTGTTATAGTTAGTTGAGCTAACTATAACTCGCGCGCCCACAATGCACTGCTGATGACGTCACATATTACATCAGTCATGACATGGTCAGTGACATCACTGATGACATCACTGATGACATCTCAAATGACATCACATCTCTGTCTCATTTTAAGGACCTGCTGGACTGTACTGTAGGCCTGAGCCAGCGGGCAGCGCTGCCCTACAGACATGTGGCGTTGGCTTTTGGGCCACTGTAGTGAGCTGATTACTAAGTGTACATGCACACAGGCTAGCGCCACTGCATTACACATGCACATTATGCTTCTAGCATGCGCTCTGCTCCTTTGTATGTGAACATTGGCATAACATATTATTATTTAACCTTGTGTATTCTCGTACACTCCAACTCCTCTTTGAACCACGATTACCACTAACAGTTGGTAGATCATACTTCAGGAAGGAAGGATGCACTCAACTGGTGTTCTCTATTAAGCTTGAAATAAACCTTCATTTACCTCAAGATGTTTCCAGCATTATATTATTTCTCCCTTTTCGGACACTGAGTTGGTTGCACCAAAATGGGCGGAGCAGGTGCTCAGCCTGTGATGATGCCCTGGGCATTTTGACGCCTTCCATCATGGTATAAAGACACCGTCCCTGACCGGAGACCTGCTGTGCCACCCTGAGAGAGGCACCCCAGAGACGGAGCTCGCACCGGCACGTCGTTGGACACACCAGTGGCGGCAGGTGAGCAGTGAAGCCTCGGTGCGCAGGAGCTGCAATTGAGCACAGTGCAGGGGAAAGGGCTGGGGTGCAGCAGCCTGGGTGCACAGGTGCAGGCAAGCGATGTTGCCATGGATAATAATGTAATCTCTGGCCTCATTCATATATCTGTTTCATTTTAAGGACTTGCTGGACCGCCCTCTTTCTCGCGGACCCCAGCGTCCCAGACACACGGGTGACGGGAGGTGAACAGTGAGGGCTGGGTGCAGTAGGCCGACGCTCTGTTTCTTCCTCCCTCTGTTCTTTTGACTCTCCCTCCCCTTCTCCCTTCCACCCACTCACTCTCTGTCCCATTCTCACTTTCTTCCTTTCATGCTGAGTACCTTTCTTTTTCTCTTGGACATGGCACACATACTTATGTTTCTTTTTTGTCTTATAGGTTTTGTACGCTGCTTCCGGAGGAGTCCCACCCACTTATTTCATGTTATACTGTTGTTTCTTTGAACAAAGTTGCGTTTCCATTTATTTGTGTTGTTTTAATAAAGGTATTTTTTTTTACCAATAAATAAGTGAGTGTATGGGTCTTCTTTTTCTGACAACACTTGTCTGTAGTTTATTGTGAAAATCGGCGGTTGGTAGGAGGTTATGAGGGAAAACATTTGTAATTTTGCGGTGCATCTACCAAATGTAAACCAACAGACTATTACATAAATGAAGCCTGGGTAATTCTACAACTGCAAGGGTTCTATGAGTGTATCACTTCATAACACCATGAGTACTGCCCGTGTGATTACAGAACCAATAAGGCACTGCCTAGGGCCACCGAGGCTTCAGGGACTGGCGAGGCTCACCCAGCATATTTAAGTAAAGCCCCAGAGGGTGGCGATCCCCGGAACTTGAGTTGGCCTCAAAGCCCCCCGAACAATTAGTAAACAATACACGGGGAGGAGGCAATTCCCTAGGCTGCGAAATGTCTCTGTGCCCTCCCGCGCCTAATGTACATGTGAGATTAAGGTCCCCCATGGTGCAGAGTCCCTACAATATAATAATAGGATTGGCGCCGGAACATTACCCACCAGGGGGCTCATTTAAATGAACGGGTGAGACCCCCCTTCATTTTTATTTTTTTTCCATTTTTACCATCCAGATCTGCTTTATTGAAGCGATACGAGGTTTTCCTCTCGCTTCAATGTGGCAAACAAGGATTTGCTATCACAGGGTGGAAGCCATGCTCCCTCCCTGTAATAGCAAACATAAATGTCTCGCGGATGCACACCCCGGGACATTGTATGAGCTGCGCCTGGGAGGTGGAGCTCCATAGGGCCATGATGCATTGGTTACTGCATAACTACAGAATTAGTATAAACGCATACTAACACCACTTGTAGGGCAGCAACCAGAGTGTAGTGAAGAGGCAGAGGAAGCCCAAAATCAAAAAATATAAATCCTACCAGAGGTCGGATGACATAGTTCAATGAGCGGACGACCCTGGGATGAGTTGAAACAGCTTCACGAAGAAAACGGGTCTTCAGCAGAACGCAAGGAAGCTCGAAATATTGGTGAGTGCTGCCTTCTTTTTACCTTCTCCCACTCGTCGCCAAATTTATGTAGTGAAGAGGCAGACAGCAGTGGATCCGGTAAGAAGGTTTATTGCAGGAAAAGAAGACAGCTTAAACAACCACCAACAGGAGCAGACAGCAAGGCTGCTGTCTTCTCCAGCACCATGTACAAACTCCCCAAGATTTCCCTCATGACAGCCCTACATTCTAACATTACACACTTACATTTAGTAGCATTACATACTAACATTCTACTATGACTTATATTGGAATACTACACAGAGCACATGACTTTACAGCAATGAGCTCATGGTTTCATCGACGAGTCTTGAGACCGGTAGGGGTGAGTAGTTCGCTTCCCACTCCCTGTATTGTATGAACGCAAACTAACACTACTTCCACAGGTATGCTACAGTGCCCAGAGCACATCACTTAACAGTAATGAGCTCACGGTTTAGGCTCACGGTTTAATCCCTAAGTCTTCAGACCAATAGGGGTAAGTAGTTCGCTGCCCACTCTCTGTATAGTATAAACGCATACTAACACTACTTACACAGTTATACTACAGTGGCCAGTATGCTACAGCCTCCAGAGCTCGTCACTTTACAGCAATCAGCTCTGTTTGATCCCGAACTTCACACCGGTAGGCGTGAGTACTTAGTTTCCCACTTCCATTATAGTATAAACGCACGGTAGGGGTCAGTAGTTCACTTCCCACTCCCTGTATGGTATAAACGCCTACTAACACTACTTGCACAGGTATGCTACAAAGACCAGAGCACATCACTTTTCAGCAATGAGCTCACGGTTTAGGCTCTCGGCTTCATACCCGAGTGTAGCAGCATCTCATCTCAGCACCATGTCACTCTGAGCCGCACCACATTTTCAGACTAGTAGGAATGAGTACTTCACTTCTCACTCCCCCACAGAGGTTACAGTGTTCCTATCCTCCTTTTTCGTACTCTTTTTGCCCATTTTTCCCCTTACTCATTTGAACAGAATCACAAAATGGCTGCCAACACTTCCTAGTTGCAACAGCTCGCAGACAATAAGCAGCAAGCTTGTGCTCGTAACGCCTCAGCCAATCAGATGGCAGAATTCCCAAATATCAAGATCTGTAAATTTCAATATTTATCCAAAACTACTGAACGAATTCACACCAAATAAACAAAAACTTGCTTTCTAGACCAAGACCCTTCTCCCTGCCAGAATTGGGGTAATTCCTTTCACCCATTCGACCTGTAGTCTTGTCTAAAGTTTCTTATGGAAATTTCATGGAGAAAACACGTTTTGGGACCCTCCTTTTTTCTCAGTCCACCCATGACGAATCACCCCCAAACTTGCAACATAGGAGCTGATATGAACAATATGAACAAAGAATTAGTTTGGAAAATTTCATTAAGACTCATCAAACGACGCCAAAGTTATAAGCAAAACAAAAAATGCTCTTTCTATGGAAACTTGGTCCTAACTATAACTACCTACTGGTGACCGTAGGTAAAAAAAAAAGAAAAAAAAAAAATGTATATTTATATATATATATATATATATCTCCAAATCAACTCCTTCCCGCTCAGCCAGTCTTCCTAGGGCAAAAAGAAAGAGCGTGGACCACCGTGGCTCATCAGCTGTAATTTTATTCAAACTCTCAAAATAGTGCAGCAGCCATGACGCGTTTCGTCCCTCGCAGGGGACTTAATCACGTGACGCGCTATCGGCCATAACAGTTGTTTAAATACATTTTTTATATATTATACACCATGTGACTAAAACCTTAAAGTGACAGTGCAACTTAGAACCAGATAACAGGTAAGGTAAAGATGTTCATGTAATCAAACAACATTGATTCCTGCTTAAATGCATTCACATAAAATCATCAGATTTTGTAAATAAGTATGTAGATAAATAAATACATACATAAATATTAGTCTTAAAAGAGTATACATATATACATAAAAAACATTAAATATATATATAAATAATCAATTAATTGAATGATTAAATATACACATACATATATCCACTGTATTGTGAATACATTCAATCCTTTCATGTATAAAAATATGCATTTCCCAGTTTATACCATTGGCTTGGGTCCTGGTTTATATATATATATATTCACTGAAAAAACCATAGATTTCAGGGGCGTTATAGTAAGCTAGACTTTTCACTCATACAAAACCATTGAAATTCCCCCATTGTAGTTAGTTCAGCTAACTATAACTTGCGCGCCCGCAATGCACTGCTGATGATGTGACATATTACATCACTCATGACATGGTCAGTGACATCACTCATGACATCACTGATGACATCTCAAATGACATCACTGATGACATCACTGATGACATCATCCAGTGAATGTGTGTTTTTCTGATAATGACATATGTTTTATATATGTATATCTCAAGGTCGATGGAAGAATAAATGGGTATATAAGTGTCTAAATGGATGATTTGTTTTTGAAAAATTGATTGTATAACTGACTGATTAAGTGTATCTTAGTGACTACATGGCTTAGTGAGTAATGTTTAAATATGTAAATATCTGTATCAGGCTCTCACTTTCTGTATAAGTGGCTGCATGGGTTGGTGAGTAGCTACATGAGTGTCTATATAGGTTATTAGTTGGTTTTTTGAGTATCAGTATGAGTGTCTGAGTGTCTGTAAGGTTCGGTGGGGGGTATTACGTAGTGCATAGGTGCATGAATGAGTGACTCACTGTTTGTATATGTTGAAGACAGCATGTGTGCAGGACTGTATGGGTGGATGAGTGTGTGCATGGGTGTGTTGGTGAGTGAATGACTGTCTCAATAGTGTATTTATGAGTAACTACATATGTTTTAAACTAGTATATGTGACTATTGGTGTATATAAATGAGTAAATGTGAGAGTGAGAGATTGGAAGAGTTCCTGTATGAATAAGTATTTGTTTCTATAAGTGATTGTTTAAAAAACTAAGTATGTGTAAGTTTCTGTAGAAGTAAGTGTGGTGGTATGTGTATAACTGTGTATGCAAGTAAATGGATGTTTGATTCTTTATTAGCATGAGTGACTATGTGTGTGAGTAACTCTATGGATGAGTGGCGTTGTGTAACAGGATGTATAGGTGTATGAGTACATATGATGAGTGAGTACATGTTTGAGTGACTGTATAGGACTGTTGGTGAATGAGTTAATGTGTATGTGGATCTTAGAATTACTGAATAGGTTGTTGTAACTGGCATTGGTATGTCCATTGTTTTGAAAATGTTAATTTCTATTTTTGAATGTGTGTATCAAAGGTTATATTAGGGGGAGAGGAGGTCTGCCACTCTATCACAAGGATGATGTCATCAGTGATGTCATCAGTGATGTCATTTGAGATGTCATCAGTGATGTCATGAGTGATATCACTGACCATGTCATGAGTGATGTAATATGTGACGTCATCAGCAGTGCATAGCGGGAGCGCAAGTTATAGTTAGCTGAACTAACTATAACGGGGGAATTTCAATGGTTTTGTACGAGTGAAAAGTCCAGCTAACTATAACGCCCCTGAAGCCTATGGTTTTTTCAGGGAATTTCTAAGGTTTTTTAAATGCTAATTCCTAACTATAACGTGCCTGAAACCTATGTTTTTTTCAGTGAATTTCAAAGGTTTTTTAAATGCTAATTTCTAACTATGCCTACAGAGCTAGGACTTGTGAAGAAAGAAGAGAAAACGCACAGAAAGAAAAAAAAGAAATGCAGAAAGAAGCAACAGAAGTCCTCAAAGACGAAGAAAAGTGCAGGAAGAAGGATAACGTGCAGAAAGAACAAACAGAAGAGCAGAAAGAAGCCTCGTTGCAAAATCATCCTGTACCCTCAACTTTTTCAGACGGATACTGGTGGTAACTGAGTTTGACTAACCAGTGCTAGAGCCAGTGCTATGTTAAAAGACACTCAGAATACAGTGAAAACACCTACATACACTAGGGAACACAATGCATTGGGGTCCCCCTGTGATTAGCATGACCTCCTCTGTAAGCCCCTAGTATATAATAGGGCAGGGGTTTAAAACCACCTCTTAAAACGCGCCACAGGGCGTGTTTGCACACGTCACCTCAGGCCCCGTCCCTTCCCTTCCCCACTGTGTAAACACGCCCTGTGGCCGTTTTAAGTTGGGATATTAAGTCCCCTTGATTTCTGAGGGTCCCTAGGGTCCAACTAGACCACTAGGTGCCTCCAGTAAGCGCCACAGAGCTGCGTTGCAGAGAGATGTAAAAAGGGGCACGGCCTAGACCACCTCTCTGCAACGCAGCGCAGTGGCGTTTACTGGAAGCCCCTGGTGGGCTAGTTGGCCCCCAGGGTCCCTCAGGATTGAAGGGGAATTATTTCCCCAACTTAAAACACGCCACAGGGCGTGTTTGCACACGTTAACTCAGGCCCCGTCCCCTCCCTTCACCACTGTGTAAACACGCCCTGTGGTCGTTTTTAGTTGGGAGATTAAGTTCATTTGAGTCCTGAGAGTCCCTAGGGTCCAACTAGCCCACTAGGTACCTCCAGTAAGCGCCACAGAGCTGCGTTGTAGAGAGGTGTAAAAAGTGACACGGCCTGGACCACCTCTCTGCAACGCAGCTCAGTGGCGCTCACTGGAAGCACCTGGTGGGCTAGTTAGCCCCCAGAGGCCCTCAGGATTGAAGGGGAATTATTTCCCCAACTTAAAACGCGCCATAGGGCGTGTGTGCACATGTCACATCAGGCCCCGTCCCCTCCCTTCCACACTGTGTAAACACGCACTGTGGCCGTTTTAAGTTGGGAGATTAAGTCCCCTTGAATCCTGAGGGTCCCTAGGGGCAAAATAGCCCACTAGGTACGTCCAGTACGCGCCATTGCAGAGAGGTGTAAAAAGGGGCACGGCCTGCACCACCTCTCTGCAACGCAGAGCAGTGGCGCTTACTGGAAGCACCTGGTGGGCTAGTTGGCAACCAGGGTCCCTCAGGATTGAAAGGGAATTATTTCCCCAACTTAAAACGTGCCACAGGGCGTGTTTGCACACGTCACCTCAGGCCCGTCCCCTCCCTTCACCACTGTGTAAACGTGCCCTGTGGCCGTTCTAAGTTGAGAGATTAAGTCAACTTGAATTCTAAGGGTCCCTAGGGTCAAACTACCCCACTAGGTACCTCCAGTAAGCGCCACAGAGCTGCGTTGCATAGAGGTGTAAAAAGGGGCATGGCCTCAGAACACCTGTCTGCAACGCAGCATCCTGGCGCATACTTGAGATACCTGTTGGGCTACTTGGCCCTCGGGGACCCTCAGCATTGAAGGGGAATTAATTCCCCAACTTACAAATGGCCAGGGGGCGCGTTTGCAGAGTGCTGCAAGGAGGGGGCATGGCCTCCGGTGCGATGCCTGTCTTTTATTTATTTTATGTTTTTTAAGAAGGAGGGCTGTGGGGCCCCCCTTCTTTTTCTAATTTACTGGCCCTGGGGACCCCATCCCCCAGGGCCTGCACCCTAATTTTTTTTGTTTAAACAAATAAATTTGGAAGGGGGCCGCGTGGCACCACTCCCAAGGCCTTAATCGGCCCAGGGGACCCCAACCCCCGGGTCTTGGCCTTTTTTTAAAAAAAAAATCTTTAGGAGGGGGGCTGCATTGCCCCCCTCCTCAGGCCACTTATGGCCCCGGGGACCCCATCCCCCGGGGCAGGCCTTTGTTTTTTAATATTTAAAAAAATATATATATTTATAGAAACAGCTAGGACATGCTGGACAAACCGTATGTACCTATCACCATGACGATTTGCGTGATATTCATTAAAAGGCGACTATGCATACAATGAATCCACGTGGAATGTATTTACGCCGCTAGTGAAGCTCTGACGTGTCTGATGCCCTACCGTGCCTAATCCCGGCGCCCCCACCGTTGGGTACTCTCCAAGTAGACACCCTTGTCATTTATTTATACAAACAAGGGTAGCAATTGACGGGCACATTTAATACACATGCACACCAAGCCATTCAAAGGGGATTCGACAAAAATTCGACCAAACTATGCAAGAAACCCCCCTCACAGTTAATAAAACACACATCCACCACCGGATGTGCAATACTTTTCATTTTACTCTCTGGAAAGGAGACGAACCTCACTTGAGAGTCACAGCGGGCTCCTGGCTGAGCCCAATGCTGTGTTACACCCAGCAGTGCTCGCCGAGTGCCACACACCTCTGTTTTGTATTCCACCAGCTAGTGCGTATGCTATGACACTCTCTAACCCATGTGCACTGTAACACCACCCCGTTAATATGTCATGCCACACTTGCCTTCGCACTGGTTATATTGCCCCATCTAACGTGCCTTCCTCGATGCCTATGTCCTAACGCACAGTGCTATGCCATACATATTAAAATGTGGGATCCATATCTTTGTCACAGTGCATATGCAACGTTACACTCCCCAGCACATATTTTATATTACAACTTTAGAGACTAGTTAGGTTACACAACACTGCCCTGTGCATATTACACTCCAAGGCGCATATCGCATAGCACGCGCTAGTGCCTGTGCTATCTCGCGCCCTCCAATGAATCTGTCATTGCGCACAATGTATTGCATATTATATTTCACACCCCGGTTCATCTTATATCACACTTTTTGGTGCATAGTTTATACCATACACTATATCTAGTTTTCATTTTCAATCGAGCTCTCAGGACTATGTTCTATATACCACTGCGTCCACCTACCCTTTTCACGGGCATTACATTTTGCGATGGGGGGTGGAGGATCAGGGGGTGTTTCCGCCAAGTGAGCCCGGAGTCACATTCACAAACGTCCTCTTCTTCCTGAATAAAAGTGAGATTATGCTGCATACACACATTTTAAAAACAATAAAGTTCCTAATACCCACCTTCTCTGAACAGTTAGCTTGCTGCCCCATCCACCTCCTCCCTATCCTCTGTTGTCTGAATCCATGGACTGGCCTTCTCCCTCCTGCCATGCATGGTCTGATGTACTGCCACTGCCCTCCATTTAGCATGATGTACCAGTCCACTCCTCCTGCCCTCCATTGCCCAATTCTATGGCCCATCATTGACCTCCTGCTTAGCCTCTGTGCTTAGCTTGCTGCCCCTATTCTCCTTCCCCCTGCCCTCCGATGTCTTTGTGCATGCCCCTGCTCCATCCTTTTTGCCCACCATGTTCCATGGACCTGCCACTCCTATCTACTCTGAGTGTTCTGTTGATCTGCCACTCCCCTCCCACCTGCCTAGCATTGTCAGATGACTGTAACCTGTCCCTGCCACCTCCACCCTCCCTGTCCACATGCCATGCCCCTATCCCCTTCCTCCTGTCCTCCATGGTCCATTTTACTGCCACACCCTTCTGCCCTCCCTGGTCTGTTGTGCTGCAACTGCTCCTCCTGCCTGCCCCACGCGGTCTGTTGTGAGGCCCCTTCCCCTGAACTCACTTGTCTGTGCCCAGGACCTGACTCTCCCTTCTATCCTCCATGGTCCTTTGTGCATGCCCCTGCACCCTCCTTCTTGCCCATCATAGCCATTGTGCTGCCACTAACCCTCCCGCTTGCCATGCATGGTCTTCTGTGCTGCCATGGCCCCTCCCACCTTCCCTGTGTGGTCAGATAGCTGCCCCTGACCCCCTCCCACCTTCCCTCCATGGTCTGTGTGTATGCCACCATAGTCTCACTGTTGCTCTCCATTGTGTGTCTTGGTTCTGGTGCCCATCCTGCCTGACCTCCATGGTCATCTTGGTGCTCCTGCGCTGCCCCCTTGCCCCCAGCCCTCTGTTTCCATGTTCAGACCCCTATTCCCTCCCTCCTTGCTTGTCTGTTCCATTGTAATGCCCCTGATCCTTCCCTCCTGCCCTTTATGGTCTGTTATGCTGCAGCTTTCTCTCCTGTCTGTCCATTATGGTCAGCTAGCTACCATTGCCTCTTTCCCCATTGTTCTCTGTTGTCCATGTGCATGGTCCTGTCCCCTCCCTATTGCTTTCTGTGGATTGTTGTGCTGCACTCCTGTCCCGCATGCCCTGTGTGGTGTATTGTGCTGCTGCAAACCCTGATGCCTGCCCTGTAGGGTCAGTTTGGTGCACCTCTCCATGTCCCTCCTGTCCTCTGTGATCCGAGTCCATGTCCCTATCCCACTTCCTCCTGCCTACCATGATCCAATGTACCATACTTGCGAACATTTTGAACTTGGTAAGAGGGAGATTTTGAAAAAAAACTGGGGTATTGATGTTCTCCTTTGAGTTACATTGAAAAAGAGGAGATTGTAGACAGGAGACAGATCAAATAAAGCCCATTTGAGCTTAAAAACATTGGACGTTTCCTGGCTGAAACGGGTCTGTTGGCATGTATGGTTATACTACCACTGCCTCTTCCTTCTGCCCTTCGGTCTATTATATTGCCACAGCCTCTCTTGCCAGTTCTGTATTGTTGGTTTGTTGCCCCTGCCCCACTTTCCACTGCCCTCCATAGTCTGTTGTGCTGCCACTGCCCTTCCTGCCTGCCCAGTGTGGTCAAATTGTTGCCTCTGCACTCTCCTACTTGCCTTCAATTTTCAGAGTCCGTGCCCCTGGCCTCAACAGTATCCCAATGAACAACTAGATTGCTAACAGTCTATATTTATTACAAAAGTGTGGAACGCCTGATGTCATCTTGATGTAATCAAAACTGTAATACCTAGAGCATTTCCTTTAGAAATTACATGTATGAGAGGGTCTTATTTGCATCAAAATTATGGTTAGTGCTCTAAAAAACTAAAATGAGGACATATTCTCTGAGTTTTCAAATAGCGACGAAGAACTTTTAAATTATTTGTAATTTTTTTTTTTCATCCAGTTGACCACTTGATTAAGTGTTGCACTTAGGGGAGAGGATGTGGTGTTACTTCCAGAGCTGCAGACTTTGCAATAGGGGAACATTTTGTGATTCTGGTCAAATCACTTAATCTCCCCATGTCTACAACCAAAATGAATTTGATCTAGTGTGATGTAACCAATGCTCATGTAAAGCACTCCAATACCTGACAAGTCTGCACTATATAAAACTGCAAATACACAAAAAATAAGTGTTTTGCAAACTTCTGTCATTGGGCTATATGTGGGCTACATCTGGGTGATATTTGTGCTGCATTTGGGCTCTTTTGTCTCTGGTGGCCATCTTGGGAGATTTATTTGTTATGAAGTTAGCTAATTTCCTCATTTACTGCAGTCTCCTCAGTAGGAAATGCTTTCAGTTTTTTACTTTGATTCCATCAAGAAGGTATTCAGATATGTCACACATTTGCCATAAATTCTGAATGTTAGCAATCTAGTTGCTCATTAGATCACTGTAGTAAAGCTACTGCTCACCACGGACGTCTGCTGCTGGTATTCAAAGTGCATGTTTCCGTCTGCATGTCAGATTTTTTTTTATGAAATAGAAGAGGATTTGAGAAGTCAAAATGTGCCCTCATTTTTCTTTCTGCAGCACTAATCATAATTTCTACGGCAAAATGAACCCCCTCATTTTGTTCCTTTGTTAATTACATGTTTTAATTGTTACCACTTTATTCCAATCAAGATGGCTTCAGGTGTGCCATACTTTTGTCATAAGTAAGACTGTTAGCGCTCTAGTTGTTCGCTAGAACACTCTGGGACATTCTGTCATTGGGCTATACTTGGGCTACATCTGGGTGATATTTGGGCTACATTTGGGCTCTTTTGTCTCTGGTGGCCATCTTGGGAGATTTATTTGTTATGAAGTTTCCTAATTTCCTCATTTACCGCAGTCTCCTCAGTAGGAAATACTTTCAGTTTTTTACTTTGGTTCCATCAAGAAGGCATTCAGATGTGTCACACATTTGCCATAAATTCTGAATGTTAGCACTCTAGTTGCTCATTAGATCACTGTAGTAAAGCTACTGCTCACCAGGGAAGTCTGCTGCTGGTATTGAAAGTGCATGTTTCAGTCTGCATGTCAAAATTCATTTATGAGATAGAAGAGGATTTAAGAAGTTAAAATGTGCCCTCATTTTTCTTTCTGCAGCACTAATCATACTTTCTATGGCAAAATGAACCCCCTCATTTTGTTCCTTTTTAAATTAAATGTTTTAAGAGTTACCACTTTATTCCAATCAAGATGGCTTCAGGTGTGCAATGCGTTTGTCATAAGTAGGACTGTTAGCGCTCTAGTTGTTCTTTAGAACACTCTGGGAAGCTGCAGTAGAACACAAAGGAATCAACTGACAGTCTCTGCCCTTGTTGGATGTACATGTTTTACTGAGAATGTCAGACTTCATTCTCACATGACTGAGAAAGATAATGTGAATTTACAGAAAATATGCTCTCAGTTTAGCTTATAGATCACCTTCCAAACCTCTGTCGGAAAAGCATGAGAAAATTGTTTTCTCTCAAACATGATTCATGATATCACAGCAGAAGGCTTTTTCACATGGTAAAATCACCTTAGAACACACCACAATTCCTAAAATGAGTATGGTACCATCAACAAATGATTTATAATGTAACTAAAGTCTTAAAACCTTCTATTAACTGCAATGCTTTTTAATGAGGTGCTATCATGTTTCTTGGTCCCAAGATGGCTGTCAACACTTCTTGGATGAAGTACTGACAGCCAATCAGATCTCACGATGAGATGTGTGATTAGGCTCCGCCCAGATATATATGTGATTTTGATTCTCTCAGGAACCACTAAACAGATTGAAACCATTTAAGCAAAAGGCACGAGTCTGGACTGAGGACTACATCTTTGCCAAATTTGGTGTAATTCCGTTCAGCAGTTCGGGCTGTAGCTGCGTCAACAGGTCCTATGGGAAAATGCATCGGGAAAATGCGTTTTGGGATCCCCCTTTTTTCTCTGCCCCCGCTTGACGAATCACCGTGAAATTTTCAGGAGGGAAGCGGACCAGAGCTGGCCAAAAGTTTGAAAAATGTCACGAAGATTCATCAATCGGCGCCAACGTTATTCCAAATAGAATGTTGCGGATATCCTATGGAAAATAGGTCCTAACTATCACTACCTACTGGCGACTGCCAGTAGGTAATATATATATATATATATATATATTTTTTTTTTTTTTAATTTATTTTATTTTTTTTTCACTGAAATTAGCATTTAGAAAACCTTAGAAATTCACTGAAAAAACCATAGGTTTCAGGGACATTACAGTTAGTTGGACATTTCACTCGTACAAAACTATAGAAATTCCCCCGTTATTGTTAGTTCAGCTAACTATAACTCGCGCCCCCGCAATGCACTGCTGATGACGTCACATCATTCATGACCTGGTCAGTGACATCACTGATGATATTACTGATGACATCACTGATGACATCTCAAATGACATCATTGATGACATCACTAATGTCATCATCCGATGACTGTGTGTTTCTGTAAAGTTTATATATGTTTTATATATATGCCACGGTGTATTGAAGAATGAGTGGGTGTATAAGTTTCTGGATGAAGGATTTAGTAGGTGTGTGACTGACTGTATAAGCGAGTGACTAAATGTGTCTTACTGAATGCATGGGTTAGTGACTAAACTGTCTGAATGTGTGTATCAGTATGTCTTTTGTTGTGTAAGCAGCTGCATGTGTTGGTCAGTAGCTACATGAGTGTCTATGTGGGTTATTGATTGGTTGCCTGAGTATTTGAGTGGGAGACTGAGTGTGTGTGTGGGTGGGTGGGAGGTGTGTGACTCTGTGCATAGATGAGTGAGTGGTTGATTCACTGGGTGTATGGGTTGAAGAGTACATGTGGAAACAGCTGCATGGGCGGGTGAGTGTGTCCATGGGTGTGTTGGTGAGAGATTGGATGTCTCAGTGGTACATGTCCAAGTAACTACATATGTAAAAGACAGTGTATGTGAGAGTTGGAGTAAATAAATGACTATACATGAAAGTCAGTGATTGTGAGAGAGGCTGCATAGATGAGTGTGTACTTGTATCAGTGATTGTATAACAGAGTAAGTATGTGTTAGTATATGTTTGAATAAGTGAGGTGGTGTGTGTATAACTGTATAGGTGAGGAAATGGGAGGGATTCATTCTTTGCATGACTGACTAGGTGTGTGAGTAACTCCATGGATGAGTGGCAGTTTGTGAGTGTCTGTATAGGTGTATGAGTGAATATGATAGTGTTGTATTGATGAGTGACTGTATGTATGAGTGAATGTATGGGTGAATGAGTTGATGTTTGTGTAGACCTAGGAATCAGTGAGTGCGTATGTAGTAACTGGTATTGATGTGTCGATGGTTTTGAAAATGGTAGTCTGTATTTTAAAGACTACCATAGTCAAAGGTTATATTAGAGTGTGAGGAGGTGCATCAGATTTTGACATGGATGATGTCATCAGTGATGTCACTGACCATGTCATGGATGATGTACTATGTGACATCATCAGCAGTGTTTTTCGGGGGCGCGAGTTATAGTTAGCTGAACTAACTATAATGGGGGAATTTCTATGGTTTTGTACAAGTGAAATGTCCAACTCACTATAATGTCCCTGAAACCTATGGTTTTTTCAGTGAATTTCTAAGGTTTTTTAAATGCTAATTTCAAACTATGATGTGCCTGAAACCTATGTTTTTTTCAGTGAATTTAAATTGTTTTTTAAATGCTAATTTCTAACTATAACGTGTCTGAAACCTATGGTGTTTTCAGTGAATTTCAATGTTTTTTTTAAATGCTAATTTGCCTACAAAGTTAGGACATGTGAAGAAAGAGGAAGAAAAGTGCAGAAAGAATCAAAACAAATGCAGAAAGAGGCAACAGAAGTCTAGAAAGACGAAGAAAAGTGCAGGAAGAAGCAAGAGATGTGCAGAAAGAACCCACAGAGGAGCAGAAAGTCCTCCTGTGCCCCAAACATTTTAGTGACGGGTACTGGTGGTAACTGACTCTGACTAACCAGGACCGGTGCCTGTGCTATGCTAAAAGACACATAGAATACAGTGAAAACACCTATATACACTAGGGAACACTATGCCTTGGGGAACCCCTGTAATTAGCGTGACCTCCTCTGTATTTGCCATGAGTTAGTGCCTGGGTCATTGCATGAGTACATGGGTAGTGACTGGATGATTAGAGTGTTGTAAGAACAGTGCATGGTAAATTTATAAGTGCCTGGGTTTTGGCGAAGTGATTGGATAAGTACACAATGCTGGATGAGTCATTTGAGGAGTGCATGGGTAGTGACAGAGGGATTTCTAGAGTGCATGGGTACAACCTGGGTAATTGGAGGAGTGAATCAGTACTGTGTAGGTGGTTAGAGGTCTGCATGGGTAGTGCATAAGGGATTTTAACAGTGCATGTGTTAGTGCCTGGGTCATTCCATGAGTACATGGGTACTGACTGGAAGATTACAGTACTGCAAAGAGAGTGCATGGTGAATTTATAAATACTTGGATTTTGGTGGAGTGATTGTATAAGTACATGGTGCTCGCTGGGTGATTGGAGGAGTGCATGTGTAGTGACAGGGCGATTGCTGGACTGCATTGGTACTGCTCAGGGAATTGCAGCAGTGCATGACTTAGTGCATGGGTCATTGCATGAGTGCATGGGTAGTGACTGGATGATTAGAGGGCATGGTGAATTTATAAGTGCTTGGGTTTTGGCGGAGTGATTGCATAAGTACACACATGTCACACCAGGCCCGCCCCCTCCCTTCACCACTGTGCAAATGTGGCCCCTGGCGGGTGTTAATTTGAGGGATTAATTCCCCTTGAATCCTGAGGGTCCCTGTGGGCCAACTAGCCCACCAGGTACCTCCAGTAAGTGCCACAGAGCTGCGTTGCAGAGAGGTGGTCCGAGGTCACGCCCCTTTTTACACCTCTCTGCAAGGCAACTCTGTGGCCCTTACAAGATGTACCTGGTGGACTAAATGGCCCCAGGGACCCTCAGGATTCAAGGGGACTTAGTTCCCCAACTTAAAATGCGCCACAGGGCGCGTTTTGGGACCCCCTTTTTTTCTCAGCCCCCGCTTGACGAATCACCCCAAAACTTTCAGGATAGGAGCTGACCTGGATAGTATTTTCTTTTTGGGAATTTCGCGAAGATTCGACAAACGACGCCAAAGTTATTAACAAATCAAAAAATGATTTTCCTATGGAAACTAGTTTCTAACTATAACTACCGACTGGCTACCGCCAGTAGGTAATATATATATATATATATATATATATTTTACCTACTGGCGGTCGTTTGACGAATCTTCGTGAAAGTCTCCAAAAAAAGGTCTATCCAGCTCAGTTCCTATCCTGAAAGTTTGATTTGTCAAGCGGGGGCTGAGAAAAAAGGGGGTCCCAAAAAGTGATTTCTCCATGTTAATTTCCATAGGAAATTGTATTACAGGCTACAGCCTGAACTGCTGAATGGAATTACACCAAATTTGACATAAAGGTAGAGCTTGGTTCAGAAAGAGACCTTTTTTTAAAATGGTGTAAGTCCGTTCAGTAGTTGCTGAGAAATTAAAAAAATAAAAGTCAAAAAATCATTTTCCCATAGGAAACTTTAGGCAAGGCTACAGCCCAAACTGCTGAATGGAATTACACCAAGTTGGGCAAAAAGGTAGTGCTTGATTCAGGAAGCGATTTCCTTTTAAATGGTGTAAATCCATTCAGTAGTTGCTGAGAAATTAAAAAAATAAAAGTTTCGATATATGGGGTAGTGGTGGGTTTGC